>NC_083323.1:68387453-68757930 GCF_963455315.2 Globicephala melas | reverse complement strand
CTTCTCATTCTTCTGCTTTTCTCTCTCCTGTTCTAAAGTACAGGTTTTATTGTTATTCATGTTTAGGAGGTCAATGGATCAGGAAACAACTGTCATTGAAAAGATAATTTAAGGTTCCCAGGAGGAGGAGCATGCCATGCCACCCAGGGCTGAAACCATGTACCTCAGATTGGGACTTGACCCGTGTGCCAGGACTCGAAGCCAGCCAAAACCCAGATTGGGACTTGAACCCACACAGCCAGGACTCGAACCTGGCCAAAACCCAGAGTCTTCCAACTGAGATCACACACTTGGTTTCAGGGCTTACAGAAAGAATTCAGTGAGAGACAAAGTGATAGGTAAGAAGTGGATTTAGTTAGAGAGAAACACACTCCACAAGACAGAGTATGGGCCATCTCAGAAGGTGAGAAAGGCACCAGGGTATGGGGCTGTCAGTTTTTATAGGGGTGGGTAATTTCATAGGCTAATGAGTGGGAGGAGTATTCCAGCTATTTTAGGGAGGGGTGGGGATTTCCAGGAATTGGGCCACCACCCACTTTTTGATCCTTATGGTCAGTCTTGTACCTGTCATGGTGCCTGTGGGTGTGTCATTTAGCTTGCTGATGTGAGCGTATACTGAGGCTCAAAGTCTAGTGGAAAAAGTTGACTTGTCCACCATCTTGGACCCATTTTGTTCTAATCAGTTTATGTCATGTCCTTGGGCTATTTCTTTCTTTCAGAGATTGTGCCCTGCCTCCTTCCCTCCTGTTTCAGGGTCACATGGGGATGCACCAAGATCAGTCAGGAGGCAAAGGAGCAAGGGGAAAACAAAGGCAAAAGTCTATGGAACAGGAACAGAACAGAAAAGGTGAGCAGGTTTAGAACTGGTTATTTTGAATAATTTCAATTCAATTTCTGGGCTGTAGGGTGGTCTTTAGCAGTCTAGTACCTGGCCCTGGGGTATTTTAGGGCAGGGAGTTAGTGTTCTGGACTGTAGGACCTTGATAAAAGGGGCAAGTGGGGGTATGGCCTTGAGATAGGTTTGTTTGCATAGCAAAAGCTTTCTCAGGATAAGTTGTTTGCTATCTCTAAGAACTAGCTGATAGGGGCAGTCCCTCCCCTGGTCCACAAACCACCAAGATGTCAAAGCATCATAAAATATACAACAATTTAAAAAATATGATTAATACACCCTCTGTCTTTATATTAATACACCAAAGCTATAGTCAGTGGGGAATAAGACTCAATACATTTCTCATTTAAAACCTAGAGCAACAACAACAAAAAATGAAGCTGTGGAAATAGCTCTAGAATATGCATAGCAGATTTCAAGCTAAACACCTTTTTAGAATTACTTTTCTTTTAAAAGAAATTTTTATGTTTCACTACAGTAAGTGATGTGAAAACAAAGATGAATGAAACTAAGCCAATGATCCAGTGGGAAGCAAAATAACCATAGAACCGGCAATTTTTGTCCTTAAAGATAAAGAAGACTTCCAATTCAGTCTTTAAGCTTAGGAAGTTGTTTTTTATAAGAATAAGCATGCTGATCCAAGTGCCCAGGACAAATAACTGTATTGTAGCTCTATTATCTTAATCACTTCCTACCCCCTGACCCCCAACAATGGTCTCAGGACATTTTATAACCTAGAAGCATGTTTGGGGGTAATAAGATAAGCATGTAATTAAACAAAGGAGGAGGTTTTAGTCTGTGGAAAACCCTTGAATAATGTCAGCCAATATGAGGCAGAATAGATCTAAATGTCAGCTTCCTACTCACAAAAAAATTAATTGTGAATAACAAAGAGAAGCTGGATCCACTAAGAAAATAAAAATCATTCCATGTTTTCCCTGGCAAAGTAAACCATAAATATAATATACTGGTTGCAATTTTTTTCTCCTTAATGCACATTTTCATTCCAGGTCAGGAAGAATTCATGAGGCAATATCCATGATTGGAATAGCAGCTGCTTATAAAAGAGGATTAAGGATTAAAAAAAAAACATTTTAAATAAAGTGAAGGATTACTCGAGAAGGGTGGTTAACTTTAAAAAGACTTTACATAGCCCCTTCTCTGAAATCGTTAGGAAATGATGCTCATTTAAACTGCTTCTTCAGTCAAGCTATACCTTCCCAGTTATATTCAGTATTGCTCTTGGAGGGGTGAAAAGGTATAAGTGTAACTAAAATGGTCATAACTGATGTTGCTGGGACCTCCTGCACATATTCACCTCATTCGGTGTTCAGAGCAATTCTATAATCCAGGTCATTGCTTTCATTTTAAAGATAATGAAAGAGAGGCTCAAAGGTTTATGTGACAACCCAAGTATAAATAGCCAGCAATTGGCTAACCTGGGATTCAAGTTCATAGCTTGTCTTATGTCCTTTCAACCACAACATCCTGCCTCCTTTCCCACTGTCGGTGCTGCACAGATGTGTGCTGAAATATAGTGAGTTGACTTCAAATTTTGAAGGAATTCCAAGATTACAGATTATTTCTTTAGCAATCTTTTCCCTTGGAAATTTAAAATAAGCTTATGAGTAAAAATTGGACTTGGTCTCCAAAACTCTGGGAATTTTTGACCTGTGATAGGAGAATAAAACTAAGACCATAGGGGCCCAACTTTCTATGGTTCCTTAAAAAAAAATCCATCCCCTACCTTCAGGTGTCCAGGCCATCAGCAGCTGATTTGGCAGATACATCAGAACTACCTGTGTTCTTTCACTTTCCTACCAATCCAGAGATTAACTGTAGTCTAGTCATCAGTGGAAGAGGTAAAAGTGTCTCATTCTTTGAGGTGTACATGGAAGGGAAGAAAAGGAGAGGGAGAAGAATATAACTGAGGTTATGTGCTGTCAAGGACACAGATCATTTTCACTATCGGATTGGGAGCTGTGCTCATCAGCAGTGATAGCTGTGGATAGTTTCTATGCTATCCTCATGATTTAAAACCTGATGATTATTCCATTTGTTTCTGTCAAGCGGTACAAACGCCATTCCAGTCTGACAGTAGCCAGTGTCCAAAGGCTGCTTCACTTTGCTGCTCAGTCCTCTACTAAGAAATGACTATTGTGGAGGGGGGATGTGAGGTAGTAACCAAGAGATCTTGAAGCTGAAACACCAGAGAAATTTATTTTTCCCAGAAAGTATCTGCTAAGCACAAATGATTTCTTTTGTTAGATTACTGCCTTTGATAAAAATGGAGGTAGCACAGAAAGCAGCAATTTGTATCACTTTCTCTCTGATCCCGTTTAGTACTTAGTTAAGTACTAAACGTTGACTTTTGGGGTACAGGTTGAATTTCCTCACAGTAATCAATTCTTGCATCTGCTTTTTCTTTATGGAGATTTATTTATTTATTTATTTTTCAGAGTGGAGGAGATTTTCTCAATGTTTGTTCTGGCTCTTAAATTTGATGAAACTCTAATATCAGTCTTCTGTCAAAATCTCAATTGTACAGCTGGGCTAAATAAACCTACCCTTGATTACATCTGGACTCCCATACATCTTGCATTTAAGAAAAATGCTTTTCTAACATGTTTCAGAGCTACTCTAATAAACCTAATGGCAAATCACCTCTCCCAAAGGTCAAGGGCAACATCTTAATTCAAAGCTTGAGTACTATTAGGATTTAATTGTGGTAGATGCCACTAATGCTGCTTTTGGCAAAAATGTTTTGGACACTGAAATGGATGGCCTCTGGGTTTTGTAATCTGGGGATGAGATACAGCTTGTATCTCAAAAAATATGGAGTGAATGTTTACTTATTGTGCCAAAAGGATGTAGAGCTAGTCATAGAAAACTAAAATAAAAACTAAATCTGTTTTGATGCTGTTTATGGCAGGGAGGAGAGTGAATGCGGGGAAGGGAAGAAAGCATTTCATTTAACATTTGCTGCCCTAAGTAGTAAAAACTAGGTCAAGTGGTGAGAACAGCACTGTACTTCTAATGTGCTGTTAGATCATACCAAGTAGTTTCACAAGACATAGTCCACTGATATAGGAGTCGCTGTAATAGAAATTCCAAATTTTGGATTCATGGAGTACAGTACATGCATAATTTCCCATCTGATATCTCTTTTAGTGTTGATTGTTTTCATATTGCACTTGGATTTAAAATTCAAAACTTTTCTTTTAATTATACTAATCGCATAATTTCAGTTTTAAGACTAGCATAAGGAAATATCTTAGTTTATGAACTGGAGTTTGTAGTGGTTAGATATATATTGGACTTTATCATAAAAAAATTTGGGAAAGTTGGAGTAGTGGTGGGATGAGTAGGAGTGATGTTAAATGTATTCACATCTGATTAATTACAAAAAGAGCAATAAATCATCAATACTGATGAATGCCTTGTCCCTTTGGAGTTAGGTCTATTTGCTTAGAGCACTAAATGGTAAGTATTGCTTCTCAGGTGAAATGAGGTGGCTTAAAATATATGCCACCAAACTTGTTCAAAGCCACCAAAGGAAATTAATACTGCCAGATCCCACATTTCTAATTTGTCTTCAACTTGCCAACAGAGAGGGTTAAAAATTTGAAACTTAACATATGTCAGTTATGAATGAGATTGACAGGAGAAGTTTAGTCATAATAGGGAATTGTATGTGCAACTGACATCCAATTGTTACCACTGGCCATTAGGCCAGGTAAATACACAAGATGTGTGTGCAAACCTTATATAGACATTTACATTTAAATTATTTATGTTGAAATAAAAATGTCATTGTGTGGATGGTATTCTTTATCTCACTGAAAACTTGACACATCTTGCCTAATGATGTCATTAGATAGGAGAATGGGCTTTCTGGGAATCCAACACTCAGATATGTCTTTTTTGTTTTCCAAAATGGTGGTGATCTGGTATATGTCATATAAGCTGACAGTGGGGACACTAGACTTCTTCATGCTCTCAGTTTTCAGGTTAAGTATACAGATTTCCCTAAATTAGTAACCCAAGATGAAAGGTGAAGGACAATAGCTTCAGTAAGCAAAAAGTCATGGCATATAAAACAGGCTGTAGTTAGCTAGAAAGGTGGGGGCACAGAATACTTTTTAAAAACCAGAAAATTCTCAATGATTATAGCTCTTTCTGTCAAAATATTCAGGGCTGAAATTACTGAAACCCACAAGAGCAGGTGTTCTGAATGATCATCTAAGGTGTAATTAAAGTTTCTGAAGAACAGTATGAGGTGAAGTTAATTGAAAGACACTATATGGTTAATCATGGAATGACTTATTAAAAAAATTAAAAATAGACTGACAAGTTATAAAAAAAAACCCTATTTCCCATATCTCTATTTTGACTAAACATAAAGCTGAAATATGTTGCTACTTTGACTAAAAAATGTAAGCAATTTAGTTATGTCTTTAAAATAGTATATAATTATCTCACTTTTTATGATATTACACCTCATTATTTACATAATATGTAGGTTGTTTCCAAGGTTCAGAAAACCGTGCTTAGCAGACAGATTATAGGGATAAGTGGTAGGACAGTGTTTTAAATTCCACTTGGATTAAAGGACTAAAAAAACGTAGAATGAAATAGAGATGTAGCCCTCTCCTCTTGATATTTGTAACCACTTCAGATATTCATATTTAAACCTCTGTAATCTCTATGGGTCTATCAATAATTTCTTAGTCACTGCTTTCTCAATTCCCCCCCACACTGAGCTAGAGATCTATAATTATGAAAAGAATTTTAATGGATGATAGTGGATGCTGGTGTGACAAGTTGGAACAAGAATCCTTCAGAGGTAGGACTTCATTTGAATACTGGTATGTGGGGACAGGGATCACACACCATTGATAAGGAGGGGATCAAAAGAGCAGAGATGGAAAGAGTATTAGAGGCATCACGTCTTCCCCCTTTATTATGCAAATGACAAAGGTGAGGCCCAATGAGATTAAGAGACTTTCCCAAGTTTCCAATAAAGAGCACTATGTTCATGGAGAAAATAATGTGATCAGCGATCAGTAGCTTGACATGATCCGTGAGAAAGGCATAGATGAAATACTGTGGGGTTCAAGAGAAAGGAGACATCACATTCAGTAGCAGGAATGAAAGAGGTATCATAAAGGGATCTTTTCCATAACTTTACAAAATGGGCGCTTAGAATTCTCAACAGTTGATATGGAGGTCAAGAGGAATGACAAGAGGGAAATATTCTACTGTGAACAATGATCTTGTGACAGGAAATATGGGATACCTTAGAGTAAGTTTTCTCAACCTCAGCTCTGTTGACATTTGGGGGCAGATAATTCCTTGTTGTCAGGGGCTACCCTGTGCATTGCAGAATGTTTAGTAACATCCCTGGGCTCTACCAATATTGCCAATAGTATTCCCACCCCCACACTCCTGAATTGTGACAACCAAACTATTGCCAGACTTTGCCAAATGCCTTGGGGGTGGGGGTGGAAATTTATTCCCTAAGCTCTTGAGAACCACTGCGTTAAAGTAACAGAGAGCCATGGAGAAGGGTTGCGGTCACTGTGTATACATTAGTCACTCCTAAATATTTGTTAAAAATAAAGAAGGGGGCTTCCCTTGTGGCGCAGTGGTTAAGAATCTGCCTGCCAATGCAGGGGACATGGGTTCTAGCCCTGGTCTGTGAAGATGCCACATGCCACAGAGCAACTAAGCCCATGAGCCACAACTACTGAGCTTTCCCTTGAGCCACAACTACTGAGCCCACATGCTGTAACTACTAAAGCTCGCGCGCCTAGATCCCATGCTCCACAACAAGAGAAGCCACAGCAATGAGAAGCCTGTGCACCACGAAGAAGAGTAGCCCCCGCTCGCCGCAACTAGAGGAAGCCTGTGCACAGAAACGAAGACTCAATGCGGCCAAAAATATAAATAAATAAAATTTATTTAAAAAAAAATAAGGAAGGAAAGGATAGAATATGTTTTTCCTCCAAAACTTTGTCACTAAGTTAAAAAGCATCAAAATAAAAAAAAAATTTTGTTAATTTTAATGGAAAAATTGTAAAGCACCTCATCTTAAACTGAGATGTCCAAAAGCATTTGCACAAATAGAAAAATATACCAGTGAACTCTAATGTTTTACTTTGGAACATAAAATTCAGTGTAAGGAAGGTTTATTGTACTTCACAAAGGAGGAAGAGAGGATGTGATAGTTGGGGTGCTGGTGGTAGGTATGAAGGAGTCATTTGTTGGAAGGCAGTGGAGAGTCAGATGATCCACTTTTGGCAGGCAACCTCTTTGTGACTCATGGTTACCTTGTACTCAAACCACATTTAAAAATAAAGTAATAGCACAGAAAAACATCTTCAGGCCAAAATAAAAGTTAAAATTGAGAGGGTTTTGGGACATATGGAAATAGCACAATGAGCACAGAAGAGTGAAGAAGAGTAAAATTTGCTGCCTCTTTATCCCATTCACAAAGCAGTGTGTTTTGAGTTCATTCAAAATACGGTACATAATTCAAATTTGTTCCCTGTGATAGTCTCAAACCAGAAATTGACAAATCAAATAAATTGGTAAGAATACCTTTGCCTGAAGTGTGTCAGGGTGTCACTTTTTAGAGTGCATTTTTCTGAGGGTTAAAATATTAAACTGTGAAACAAAAATCATAGATATCTTCAAGAGTGATATAAGGCTGTATGTGTGGGGCTCACGGAGACAAAGCTGTGAAAGTAGAATCGAGACATATGATTTAACAAATATTGTGGTCAAGTATATGGGACATAAAGATGAAAAACACATGGAACCTATCATCTAGGAAAAGTCGCTCTAGGTATCAACACAGCATGAATTTATGTGTGACCAGGAGACTCATGAAGGCTTCACAGAGGAGGTCATCACTAATGAGCAAGATTCCAAAAGAAGTGCTTGGGGGAAGAGCATGTTCTAGGCTGAAGGAAGGCTGGAGGCTAAGCAGACAGACGGGGTGGGTTTGTGAAATAGAATGGAACTGAGGTTTCTGAACATAGTTTAGTGGTGAGGTGATATGGATACAGGGACCTAAGCCAGATCATAGAACAGCTTGCATGCACTATGAATAAGTTAGGTTTTGCTGCATAACAAACCACCCCTAAACTTGGTATCTCAAAGCAGCAAACATCTGTTACTTCTCATGACTCTGTGGGTTACCTGGTTTGGGCACAGTCAGCTGACTTCTGCAATACATCAGCAGTGTGGCTGGGCAGGTTTTCTAAAATGGCATTCTTCAAGGTTTGGTGGTTTGCAGGCTGGTTGCTCGAGAACAGGTTCAGCAAAATTCTTCTATAAAGGATCAGGTAGTAAATATGTTGGACTTTTCAGGCCAAAAGAAAACATTGAGGGTATTATGTAGGTACATACATACCTTTCTCTGTATGTACACACATACAGAGAGAAAACTATCTCCATAGATTTTTTATGGACAAAATTAAAAATAAAATAAAAATTGAGGATTTTTTTGTGATATAGGTCTTCTAATGAGGATAATGGAACTTTTTTTGGGGGGAAGGGGTAATACCATACTTAATTAGTTTCAAAGGTAGGATTCCCTGTCATCAAATCAATCTTTTTCTTTTAATTGGAGTATAGTTGCTTTACAATGTTGTGTTAGTTTCTACTGTACAATGAAGTGAATCAGCTATATGTATACATATATCCCCTCCCTTTTGGACCTCCTTCCCACCCTAACCCTCCATCCCACCCATCTAGGTCCTCACAGACTGAGCTGAGTTCCCTGTGCTATACAGCACATTCCCAGTAGCTATCAATGATACACATGGTAGTGTCAATATATCAATCCTAATCTCCCAATTTGTCCCACCACCCCCTTTTCCCCTGTGTCCACATGTATTTTCTCTACATCTCTGTCTCTCTTCCTGCCCTGGAAATAGGTTCATCTGTGAACCATTTTTCTAGATTCCACATATATGCATTAATATATGATATTTGTTGTTTTCTTTCTGACTTACTTCACTCTCTATGACAGACTCTGGGTCCATCCACATCTCTACAAATGACCCAGTTTTGTTTCTTTTTATTGCTGAGTAATATTCCATTATATATAAGTACCATATCTTCTTTATCCATTCATCTCTTGATGGACATTTAGGTTGCTTCCATGACCTGGCTATTGTAAATAGTGCTGCAGTGAACATTGGGGTACATGTGTCTTTTTGAATTATGGTTTTCTTGGGGGTTATGCCCAGTAATGGGATTGCTGGGTCATATGGTAGTCCTATTTTTAGTTTTATAAGGAATCTCCATACTGTTCTCCATACTGGCTGTATCAGTTTACATTCCCACCAACAGTGCAGGAGGGTTCCCTTTTCTCCACATCCTCTCCAGCATTTGTTGTTTGTAGATTTTCTGATGATGGTCATTCTGAGCAGTGTGAGAGGATACCTAACTGTAGTTCTGATTTGCATTTCTCTAATAATTAGTGATGTTAAACATCTTTTCATGTGCCTCTTGGCCATCTGTCTATCTTCTTTGGAGAAATGTCTATTTGGGTCTTCTATCCATTTTTTGATTGGGTTGTTTTTTTTTAATATTGAGCTGCATGAGCTGTTTGTATATTTTGGATATTAATCCTTTGTCAGTTGCTTCATCTGCAAATATTTTCTCCCATTCCCAGGGTTGTCTTTTCATCTTGTTTATGGTTTCCTTTGCTATGCAAAAGCTTTTAAAGTTAATTAGGTCCCATTTGTTTATTTTTGTCTTTATTTTCATTACTCTGGGGATGGGTCAAAAAAGATCTTGCTGCGATTTATGTCAAAGAGTGTTTTTCCTGTTTTTTCCTCTAAGAGTTTTATAGTGTCTGGTCTTACATTTAGGTCTTTAGTCCATTTTGAGTTTATTTCTGTGTATCGTGTTAGAGAGTGTTCTAATTTTATTCTTTTACATGTAGCTGTCCAGTTTTCCCAGCATCACTTAATGAAGAGGCTGTCTTTTCTCCATTGTATATTCTTGCCTCCTTTGTCATAGATTAGGTGACCATAGGTGCGTGTGTTTATCTCTGGGCTTTCTATCCTGTACCATTGATCTATATTTCTGTTTTTGTGCCAGTACCATATTGTCTTGATTACTGTAACTTTGTAGTATAGTCTGAAGTCAGGGAGCCTGATTCTTCCAGCTCTATTTTCCTTTCTCAAGATTGCTTTGACTATTCAGGGTCTTTCATGTTTTCATACAAATTTTAAAATATTTTGTTCTAATTCTGTGAAAAATGCCATTGCTAATTTGATCGGGATTGCATTGAATCTGTAGATTTTTTTGAGTAGTATAGTCATTTTCACAATATTGATTCTTCTGGTCCAAGGATGTGGTATATCTCTCCATCTGTTTGTGTCATCTTTGATTTCTTTTATCAGTGTTTTATAGTTTTTGTAGTACAGTTCTTTTGCCTCCTTAGGTAGGTTTATTCCTAAGTATTTTATTCATTTTATTGCAATGGTAAATGGGATTGTTCCCTTAATTTCTCTTTCTGATCTTTCTTTGTTAGAGTATAGGAATGAAAAAGTAGAAATTATAGTTGACACCGCAGAAATACAAAGGATCATAAGAAACTACTACAAGCAATTATATGCCAATAAAATGGATAACCATGAAGAAATGGACAAATTCTTAGAAAGGTACAACCTTCCAAAACTAAAACAGGAAGAAATAGAAAATATAAACAGACCAATCACAAGTAATGAAATTGAAACTGTAATTAAAAATCTTCCAACACACAAAAGTCCAGAACCAGGTGGCTTCATAGGAGAATTCTATCAAACATTTAGAGAAGAGCTAAGACCTATCCTTCTCAAACTCTTCCAAAAAATTGCAGAGGGAGGAACACTCTCAAACTCATTCTACGAGGCCACCATCACCCTGATACCAAGTCAGACAAAGATATCATAAATAAAGAAAACCACAGGCCAATATCACTGATGAACATAGATGCAAAAATCCTGAACAAAATATTAGCAAACGGAATCCAACAGAACATTAAAAGGATCATACACTATGATCAAGTGGGATTTATCCCAGTGATGCGAAGTTTCTTCAATATACGTAAATCAATGTGATACACCATATTAACAAATTGAAGAATAAAAACCATATGATAATCTCAATAAATGTGGAAAAAGCTTTTGACAAAATTCAATAGCGATTTATGATAAAAAACTCTCCAGAAGGTGGGCCATACAAAGTATGGCCATAATAAAGGCCATACAAGACAAACCCACAGCAAACATCATTCTCAATGGTGAAAAACTGAAAGCATTTCCACCAAGATCAGGAATAAGGCAAGGCTGCCCACTCTCACCACTATTATTTAACACAGTTTTGGAAGTCTTAGCCATGGCAATCAGAGAAGAAAAAGAAATAAAAAGAATATGAATTGGAAAAGAAGAAGTAAAATTGTCACTGTTCACAGATTACATGATACTATATGCAGAAAATCCTAAAGATGCCACCAGAAAACTACGAGAGCTAATCAATGAATTTGGTAAAGTTGCAGGGTACAAAATTAATGCACAAATCAACTGTTAATATTTTTCTATGAAAACCTTCTTAGCTCAGGCTGTACCAAAACAGATGGCAGGCTGGATTTGGTCTGTGGCTGGAGTTTGCTGATCTCTGTTCTAGAGATCTATGGCTCTGCTCCATTCTCTAGTAGGCCTCATTCTCCAGCATGCAAGCATGGGCTTCTTCATGTGGGTTGACTCAGGAGTCCAAAGATAGCAAGAGAAAGCAAGCCCCAATGTGCAAGCACTTTGTAAGTCTCAGATATGTCACATTTTCTAATGTTCCATTGGCCAAAGTAAGTCATATGGCCAAGTCCAGATTCCAAAAGTGGAAAATTAGATTCTATCTCTTGATGGGAGAAGTGGCAAAGTCATATGACAAAGGGGTGTGCACACAGGGGTGGGAAGAGTTATGACCATTTTTGCAAACCATCCCTCATGCATTGCTAAGAGTTTTGAATTCATTTGCAGGCAGGGAGGCAGTAAAAGTTTTTTGAGCAAATGACTACCATATCTGGGACTGAGCTGCAGGGAAATTAACCAGGCAGACATTTAAGAGAGATGACAACCATGGTGATAGTGTTAGGGTTAGGGTTAGAGACTAGAGGAAAAAGACCAAGTGGCAGCAACTACAATTGAAGCAAGATGGCCCTGATTAGCAGAGCAACAGAAGAAATGGAAAGGAAGGGATGAATGGGAGAGTCTCTGGAGAGGCTTCCTGGTATAGTAGAAAGATTTTGAGTTTTTAAGTTGGTCAGACCTGGCTTTGAATCCTGACTGTGTCACTTGCTATGTGAACATAAGTAAATAACTTTATCTCTATTTGTTAAAACAAGCTCTTAAAGCTGTGAGGATTAGGGATAATGAGTACAATGTGTGCAATATTTTGAGAAACAAATACAAATGTGCCTGTCCTTTTTGCATTTTTTAGCACATGATGGCCTCTCTAGCCAACTCATACCATGCATTTCCTGTGTGCGTGCGTGCGTGCGTGTGTGTGTGTGTGTGTGTGTGTGTGTGTGTGTGTGTGTAGGGAGTTGTACTTACAGCAGGGATGGAAAGCAAAAACAAGTATTACTCCAGCATCTGGTATCCAAAATAAAATTTTGTATTAAGACTGCATTTATAGAACAGGCTTTGGTGGAGGGAGGTAAAAATTTCTTTATTTTCCACCTTAACAAATCAAGAGGCAAGCATGGCTGAATTGGTGTTTTATATAAGGGAGGCTCTATCCACTCAGGAAGAAAAGTGGGCAGTGGACTTGACCTCTGCAGTTCCAGAGGTTATGGGAAGAGGAAGATGGAGGGAGGCAGGAGGGCCAGGGGTAGGGATCCCTGGGTGGATCTCTTTCCCCTGGAGGAATGAATGATTCTGTGGGGTCTAAGAGTGTAGGTGGTGCTCAACCAAAGTAACTCCATCTTTGTAGCTTGTTGAGGTAGAAGGAAAGCCAGAGTTGACTTTTTCTGAGCTGTTTTTGATTTCTGTGTGCTGTGAACTGGAAACAGAATGTCCCAGATGACCATGGTGGAGCCACAGAAAACAGTTGAGCAGAGAGCCATTGTGGTCCTCCCATTGGTACAGTCTCTGTAGGGGTGTGGTGACCCACCACAGAGGCTCCAAGTGACGAGCTTAAACCAGCAGCCAATGGGAGAAATTGTAACCATTAGAAGGTCTCTAGCACCAGTGGGAGAAAGCATCAAGGCAGATGACTGGGCCTGAGTTATAAATCACAGACTTCAAAAGCAGATGCAGCCAGAATTCCCAGAGATGAGACCAGTGTTGACTCATTGGCACCAGTTCAAAAGACAACCCAGTGAGCAGAACAGAGGGTACACTGTTCTGTCCAAGGATCTCATTTAGACACCTCACCAGGAGGAGATGTTGCCAAGATGCCATCTGGGAGCAGAGCAGAGGGAAACAGTTAGATATATGAGAGATCAAATATTTTTATCCCAAGAGGAAGAGGCTGCATGTATCTAAAGGACCCAGTTAAATTGTCCTATTGGCTGGACTGGACTAATATTTAGGGGATTTTTTTCTGCTACTTTTCAAATAGGGCTTATGAGGAAAAGTCAGAGCAGTATTAGAGAACAAAAAAGCTTCACTTCTTTGCAAAGCAGCATGCAGTGTGACCCCATTTTTTATAAGCACATCTTAGTAGGCAATAGGAATTCACAGGATGGTTGCTATTATTATATGACTTAATAACTGATTGGATTTGGGAAATTGAGAGAAAAGGATAAATCACAGAATATGGCAAGATTTTGCCCTAAATAATAGGGGGAAATGAAGGCACAAAAATATGGATATCAGCAAGATGAGTTCATTTAGGGTAAAGATCCGGTGCTGAAAAACAAGAGGGTTGGAGCATGGAAGAGTTGAGAATAATGACGACAAAAATATAAAGTACTGCATATTTATAATAAACAGCAGGGAGTCCTCAGGATCAGGGAAGAGATTATTTATAGGAACTGGATCCTGGTGGCTGAAAGAAGACTAATGAAAGTCTTGGTGGTGAGTCACAGATTTTATTCTTTCCTTACAATTGTTGGCTCCAAAAAGTGGTCAATACGTGAATTGATGTTGAAAAAAAATATGTGAGCAAATGCAACACATCTAATATACCATAGTTTGGGATTGAGGAAACAGTAAATGCTCAAATAAAATTTAGAAGGTTACTATTGTTACTTTTAGAAACAAACTAGTTTTCTCAACCTTTTTTGATTCTTCTGTTTCAGTGAAGACCAGTTGAGGGAGGAGCCAGGAGAACTGGACCAGACAATGCAGTCTCTTCTCACTCTTTCTGCTTTGTTTCCCTTCTCCTCCATATAATCTCCCAGCACTACTATTTCTTAGCCCTCCTGGTGAAAGAGAAACTGTCTTCTGAAAGTTCTTTCCCTTCACTGTGAGAGGTTCAAAAAGTCTAAAATTTGTAAGGATCTAGATTATTAGAACTCAGTTCCTCTGTTGGCATTTACTTTTATGTTTTAGTTTGATGGGTATCTGCTCAAATGGGTCTTTATAAGAATATTAAAGTATAAAAGAGAGAACTGCTAATAAAAGTTGGGAGGAAATGAATGAATGTTACCTATTATGTGTAGACTGATTGGTTTACCTAGAGATATAAGGGTGTATAGGGGACACTCAGGACAGATCCTTATTATCGAGCTTCCTGGAAGCAGTGTTCCACTCTTTTGTCCCATAAAACTTATGACTAAAAAGTTCATTCTCTACTCTAGGGCTTTGGGGTGTTGGGAAAGTGTGAATCATTCCTCCAACTGGTGCTAGACAGTGGGAGATGGGAAAAAGGGGAAACTGAGAGTTGGAGAGTGTCCCAGAGGAAAATGATATTGGAGGAACCTCAAGAGTAGCAGAAGACCTAGTGGTTGAAGGCAGGATTAAATCAGTGGAGGGGATTGAGCTGGAGGATGTGAGGTGGGGCTTGAAGGACTAATGCAATTTAGACCATGAATTGAAGGAGAAATTATGATGGACAAAATATAGGTTTTTTAAAATGTGAATATTTTCTTTTAAATCACGTGCCATACTTGTGCACAGTGAATAAAAATAATTAGAATTCTACCCCAAAAGACCTTTTACTAGGTGACTGTAAGTTTAATGTAATGTTTGTTAAGTTAATGTGATAAAAGCAAAATAATTCTGGAGGCAAGCATATCTCTTAATTGTAAAAGGCCTTTTCTTCCTTTCTTTAATTGGCCATGCTGAGGAGAGACACCTTAGAACATACTACTTAACAAGCTGCAGAGTGTTTCACAAGACAGAATTTGTGTCAGGTAAATGTCTGCTCTTCCAATGCAGTGAAGTATTTCATGTTACCACTGTTTTGGGTGAAATCTTACCCCTGAGTCTTAAATGGAAGGTAATGCTAGTACCCTTAGATCACTTGCCAGCATTTCCATTTGCAGTTGTCACTTTTTGCCATTGAGTTAATTTAATGTCTTTCCCTCCCTCCCTTCTTCTCTCCCTCCTTCCCTCCCTCCCCTCCCTCCCTCCCTTCCTTCCTTCCTCTTTCTTTCTCTCTTTCTTTCATCAACAACAAACCTACAGCATAACCAGGCAACTGAATATTATTCATACATAATTGCCACATCCTGTTAGATAATGAGCATACATATGAGAGGCTCATAAAATAGCAAATTTTTGTTGAACAACACACTTCCTACACACTCCTTACCCCTTTCAATCCGGCTTCTACCCCCATCATTCTTGAAATAGCTCCTGCTAAGTCCACCAATCATCCTTAGGGCCTGGCATTTAAAGGATACTGTTCAGCCTGCATTATACTTGATTCCTCAGCTGATTTCACAACAGCGAATCATTCTGTTCTTAAAACAATCTTTTTCCTTGTCTTCTGAAATAAAGCCATTCTCCTGAGGTTTTATTCCCTCTTGCCCTTTTCAGACTTCTTTTGCTGGCTCATTTTACTCTACCCAGTCTTTAAATATTGGAGTTCCTTAAAGTTTCTTTCCAGAATTCTTTCTCTTCTGATCCTGTATTTGATCTCTTTGCCACGGTTATCATCTATGTATCAATGACCCTCGAATTCATATTTCCAGTTTGAATGAGTCTCTCCAGAATCTCAGACCTGTGTATTTGGCTTACTTGATATCTTCACCAGGAAGCCTCACAAGGACTCCAAAGACAACATGCCCCAAACCCAACTTATGAAGATATCTGCAACCTCCTTCAGTCACCCTTACCATAGTGAGTGGTGCCATCGTTCATGGAAGTTCAGAAGCCAGGAATCTAGATATCATTCTCGAACAAATCTAATCCTGTCAACTCTCCTTCTTACTGTCATCACTCTGGTCAAAGTTATCATTATTGCTTGCTCGGACTGATGCTGTTGCCTCCTAAATGATCTCCCAGACATTCATTCCTCACTTTCTATAATCTGCCATTTTCATTGCCACCCAAGTAATCTCTTAAAAACATAAACTTTATCATATCAATATCCTGCTCAAAACCCTTGAATGACTTCACGTTGTTATTAGGATAAAACCCAAATCCTTTCCTCCCAACATTCTCTCACCACCTTCCTAAACTTCCTGTGATGTATATATTGACTTTGTTCATTTCTTTGAATGCATCATGTTCTCTTCTCACCTTTGTGTGTACCTGTCTCTATACCTGAAATACTTTCCCCTCTGCACTTTACTGAAGATTTCTACTCTTCCATGCGATTTCATTTCTATGGTCATTGTTTCACGGAAACTTCATGTTGTCTATATTCTTCTATGCTCTCACAAATCCCTGTTCTTTACCTTTGTAGAATTTTCCAGAGTTTGCAACACTCTATTTATGGACTTATTTGCTTATTATATGTCTTCCTCACCAGACTGCCATGGGGGCAGAGACCACTGCTTTTCTGCTGATCATTGTACACCTAAATGCCAATCATAGTGCCTGGCACATAATTGGTATGTTACTTGTTGAACCAATGGAGAGGCTATTTCTATGTTGGTTTCTGACTCATGCAAAAGAAAAATGAGTTAATTTTAGTATACCATAAGTCTCTATATACATATAAATTTATAAAACATGAGCTTGTTAAGGAATGAACCAAAATAACTTTACCCTGTGAAGAAAGAAGACATTAAACCTAGATAGCATTCAGCCTAGAATTTCCTTGGAGATAGAAATACACTTTTCTGGGGTCTTTGGGGAATTGAATGTTATTTATAACTATTATTGTTCCTTTGCTGTGGTTCAGAAGATCAGTGAATAATGGAGAAGGGCAGTGATTAGAGTGTGTGATGACAAGCTTGGGCAAAGTGGGCAGTATTCAGTTCCAAGCTCCACTGACCATCACAGAAAGGTATTGGTGAGCCCCACATGTGGCGCTGAGAGACACCCATGCAGAGCCTTCAGAGCAGGCTTTGAGAAGTCACGTGCTAGTGTGTACAGTCAGTGGGATGCTGAGTTTTTGCCACAAGGGGAAAAGAGCAGGTGATCGTTTACAAAGCACTTCACAATTATTTCTTCATCCAACCTGAAATGAAACATATAGAGTGTCTATGCTCCAGTCTGTGGATCGTATCACTGGAAAAGTCAAAGACTAAGGGTCAGAGTCTGCAGGAGTTTCCTTTCAGGTTTTTTGTTTTTTGCATTTTTGCCTTCAGGAAGAAACTAAGAGTAAACAAAAATCACGGTTATTCTATTGGCACCAGAATAACATGTATGTATTTTTAGATTGCTGCATTTTAGTTACAGCTATAAAGGATGGAGGCAGGAGTGAAAATGATATATAAGAATTATCCTTTTTGCATTTCCTGATTATTTGAATAGCTGTCACCAATGTGAATTTAATATTCAGAATTCTAATTCTTCTAACAGAAACTCAATAAAGAGAGAATGAGCTCTATTTCAGATAGTTTTTGTGTCACTGGCCTTGAAATTTTGTCTGTTTTCTTTTTCAAGGTAAGGGATCTGTTTTTGACCTGTTTATTTTGTTTTAGTCATGACATGAGGAAATGAGGTATAAAAGTTAATTATTTTAGTCCTAATAAAATGATAACAAACTGTAACTACATGATATACTCCTCAAATGGTCAATTTATTTAAACAGTATGTAAACCATATTGTTCTTTTTTGGTGATTTGTAAACATGTGGCCAAAATATTCTTCATGGAAATGGATTACTCTAAAATCACACTATCCTACAGAAAATCTGGAAATGAATAAAATACAAAATCTTATTCTATTCTATCCCAGGTGTCTTGTCTACATTACTGTAATTTCAAAAGATTTAAAACAGTTGTTGAGATCCATAAGAAATTATGCTAAGTTATTATGGCCTTACCATTTTTACCCCTCAGGGATGATTTTCTTCACGAGTTTCAGATCTGGTGTAAAATTCATAAAGTTTTGCAAGAACCTCTTATGAAATAGTTGTCATCTTTTGGGTACATGGGTTTTCAAATTAGCAAACAAATAAAAATCACTTCCCTTGCGTATTTCTGTACTGGGTTGAATAGTGTCCTTCCGAAATTCATGTCTACTGGAATCTCAGAATGTGACTTTATTTGGTAAAAGGGTCTTTGCAGCTGTAATTAGTTAGGTTAAGATAAGCTCATACTGGATGTTTTGGACTGTATGTTTGTATGCCCCCCAAAATTCATGTGTTGAAAATCTAATCCCTAATGTGATGATATTCAGAGGTGAGGCCTTTGAGAGGCAATTACGCCGTGAGGGTAGAGTCCTCATGAATAGGATTAGTGCCTTTATAAGAAGAATCCAAAGAGCTAGCTTGCCCTTTTTCCACCTTCTTTGCCCTCTTTCAAGAAGTTGGCCTTCTGAAACCTGGAAGAGGGCTCTTACCAGGACCTAAGCATGTTGGCATCCTGATTTCAGATGTCTAGGCTCCAGAACTGTGAGAAATACATTTCTGTTGTTTTTAAGCCACCCAGTTTATGGTATTTTGTCATGTAGTCTGAGCTGACTGAGAAATTGGATTAAGATGGGTCTTAAATCCAATGACTGGTGCTTTTAGAAGAGAAAGGAAAGAAGATTCAGACATAGAGACGCAGACACAAAAGGAAGAAGGCCATGTGAAGATGGAGATAGGAGTGCTTTAGCTACAAGCCAAGAGACACACATCATTGCTAGGAACACCCAGAAACTTGAGACGCAAGGAAGGATTCTTCCCTGGAAACTTCAGAGGGTCATTGGCCTTGGTGTTGCTTTGATTTCGGACTTCTGGCCTCCAGAACTGTTTGAGAATAACTGTCTGCTGTTTTAAGCCACCTAGTTTGTAGTCGCTTATTATGGCAGTCCTAGGAAACAAACACAATCTCCTGAGCTATTTCCCTACCTTTTCCACTTCACAGTTGAATTTATTGAATGAATCACCTACAATGGCTGTTTCTTTTTCATTGTGTGACATTCACTCCTCATCCACTGCAGTCTGGGGTCTACCCTCATCATTTCACAGAAATTGCTTTCACCAGGTTTACCAATAGCCCCTGGTGGCTGTATTCAGTGGATACTTCTCAGCTTTTGCATTATTTCATTTTTCATTATTTCCTTTTACCACTTCCTCCCTGAGTTCCTTGACTGCAGCCACAAAATTTTCTTGTTATCTTTTTGACCACTTTGCTTCAGTGATTGTTTGAGTTCCTCTTCTTGTTGTTGTCCCTTAAATGTTGGTATTTGTCAGGATTCTGCCATGGATCCTCTTCTCCATCTAAGTACCCTGGGTGGTTTCATTCACATGTGTCTATCTGCTCATGTTTACCAAGTCTGTCTTCAGACTAGATCTCCATCCTGAGCTTCAGACTTGTTATCAGCTCCACAATTTAACCGGGACTTCCCCAATTAAATGCATCACAGATCTCTCAAAATCAGTATGTTCGGAACAGAAATCACCATTTTCTCTCTCCCAAATCTGCTCTTCCTTTCTCCCCAGATCATGGCACCACCTTTCTCCCAGTTATCAAAGTTGAAAACCTGGGAGACATCCTTCATTCCCTCTTCCTCTTACAACCTGTATCCTGTCTCTCTTTTGATCCTCACGGACAAAGCTCTGGGCCCATCTGCTGGCATTTCTCCCCTGACTTTCTGCCGGAGTGCACTAGCTGGTCTCCTCCCTCATATGCCCTTGAGAGAACTTTGAAACATAAATTTGTTTGTATGACTCTCTTGCTTAAAAGCTTGCAATGTTTTCCCAAACCTTGCAGGGTAAAGTCCAGAATGGATGACAAGGCACAGCATGACATGTTCCTCTATGCTCAGGCCAAACAGAAAACACCCCTTTCAGCTCTTCACATATGCCATGGACTTTCTGGTCTTGGATGAGATGTCACCCATGGGAAGCCTCCTTCACCCCCCATGATACTCATCCCACTGGCTGGTAATTCTCTGCTTTTCCCAATGGTCCTCTGAAACACAAGGAGCTCATCTATTTTATTTACCATGGACCTTCAGTGCCAAATACAGTGTCTGGAGTAGAGAGGAGCAACAAATATTGCCTAAATGAATGACCTGATCCCCATAAAAGAAAACCAAGGCTCATGATAATTAATCCATCTGGCCAAGCAAATGCAAGCCAGGGGCCAATTCTTCTAGTTTCTCTTATATTCCCTTTAAAAAAAGGAAACAACTTGCATTATGTAAAATTAAATCATAATTGTTAGAAAACAACACTTGTAAATTACAGCACACAAATTACAAACAAATTATAAAAACCAAGAAAGGCTTAGCTGTAAATGCTATCCCTTGCTGCCAGTTTTAAATAAGATTTTCTTCTAACCATGGCAAAGGCCTTTTCATGGGCTAATACAGTCACTTTTGTAGCTTTGAACTCTTCTCCTGCAGCTTGTACTCAGCTGCTGGTTAGTCCACAGGTGTCAAATGCCACATTCTGCTCTTTGCTCACTCCAAGCCCTAGTAGTGCCCTAGAGATGCCTTTTGCACATTTTTAGCTTAATCCAGCCATTTGTAAGCTCTGACTCTGCTCTGAACCCTCGCTCACCTTGCTTGCCTCTGAGCTGCCTTTGAAGGGGCAGGCTTGTCATGGGTCTGAATCTGCCCCAGCTGTTCCTAATTCTTTCATTCCTAAAGCACTCCTGCCTCAGATAATCAAAGTGGTACCTGCTTCTCAGAGAAGTAGCTGTACTGGGAGAAGTGGGGGCCTGCAATCCATGCTGCACAAGGGTCTACCCCTCTCCCTCTGGGCCTTGGGAAACAGCTGACATTGTCCTAGTCAGTGATGCAAATATGTTGTCTTTGTTTGCATTTTTTGGTTTTGTTTTTTGCTCAAAAATAAAATTTTTGATATTCATTAAAGAAAAAGTTGGCAGTAGAGAATATTAGAAAAAACAATGCACAGTAGAGATAGTTTCACCACCCAATCACCGCTGCCATAAAGATTTTTATTTTTAAACATCTTTGTTGGAGTATGATTGCTTTACAATGTTGTGTTAGTTTCTGCTGTATAACAAAGTGAATCAGCTATACGTAAATATATATATCTCTCTCTCTCTATATATATATCTATATATATATATATCCCCATATCCCCTCCCTCTTGCATCTCCCTTCCCCCTTCCCTATCCCACCCTCCCTATCCCACCCCTCTACGTGGTCACAAAGCACCGAGCTGATCTCCCTGTGCTATGAGGCTGCTTCCCACTAGCTATCTATTTTACGTTTGGTAATGTATATATGTCAATGCTACTTACTTCGTCCCAGGTTAAACTTCCCCCTCCCTGTGTCCTCAAGTCCATTCTCTATGTCTGTGTCTTTATTCCTGTCCTGCCCCTAGGTTCTTCAGAACTATTTTTTTTTAGATTCCATATATATATGTTAGCATACGGTATGGGTTTTTCTCTTTCTGACTTACATCACTCTGTATGACACACTCTAGGTCGATCCACCACATTAAAAAAAACTCAATTTCTTTTATTTTTATGGCTGAGTAGTATCCCATTGTGTATATGTGCTACATCTTCTTTATCCATTCATCTGTCAGTGGACACTTAGGTTGCTTCCATATCCTGGCTATTGTAAATAGTGCAGCAATGAATTTTGTGGTAGATGACTCTTTTTGAATTATGGTCTTCTGAGGGTATATGCCCAATAGTGGGATTGCTGGGTCATTTGGTAGTTCTATTTTTAGTTTTGTAAGGAACCTCCGTACTGTTCACCATAGTGGCTGTATCAATTTACATTCCCACCAACGGTGCAAGAAGGTTCCCAGTACTCCACACCATCTCAAGCATTTATTGTTTGTAGATTTTTTTTTGCGGTACTCGAGCGTCTCACTGTTGTGGCCTTTCCCATTGCGGAGCACAGTCTCTGGATACACAGGCTCAGAGGCCACGGCTCACGGGACAAGCCACTCCGTGGCATGTGGGATCCTCCTGGACCAGGGCATGAACCCATGTCCCCTGCATTGGCAGGTGGGCTCTCAACCATTACGCTACCAGGGAAGCCCATTTGTAGATTTTTTGTTGATGGCCATTCTGAACAGTGTGAGGTGATACCTCGTTGTAGTTTTGATTTGCCTTTCTCTAATGATTAGTGATTTTGAGGATCCTTTCATATGTTGTTGGCAATCTGTATATCTTCTTTGGAGAAATTTCCATTTAGGTCTTCTGCCCATTTTTGGATTGAACTTTTTGTTTTTTTGATATTGAGCTGCATGAGCTGCTTGTATAATTCAGAGATTAACCCTTGTCAGTTACTTCGTTTGCAAATATTTTCTCCAGTCCTGAGGGTTGTCTTTTTGTCTTGTTTCTGGTTTCCTTTTCTGTGCAAAAGCTTTTACGTTTCATTAGGTCCCATTTGTTATTTTTGTTTTTATTTCCATTACTCTAGGAGGTGGGTCAAAAAAGATCTTGCTGTGATTTATGTCAAAGAGTATTCTTCCTATGTTTTCCTCTAAGAGTTTTATAGTGTCTGGACTTACACTTAGGTCTTTAATCCATTTTGAGTTTATTTCTGTGTATGGTGTTAGGGAGTGTTCTAATTTCATTCTTTTACATGTAGCTGTCCAGTTTCCCCAGCAGCACTTATTGAAGATGCTGTCTTTTCTCCATTGTATATTCTTGCCTCCTTTTTCAAAGTAAGGTGACCATATGTGTGTGGGTTTATCTCTGGGCTTTCTATCGTGTTCCATTGATCTGTATTTCTGTTTTTGTGCCAGTACCATATTGTCTTGATTACTGTAGCTTTGTAGTACAGTCTGAAGACCTGGAGCCTGATTCCTCCAGCTGTGTTTTTCTTTCTCAAGATCACTTTGGCTATTCAGGGTCTTTTGTGTTTCCATAAAAATTGTGAAATTTTTCCTTCTAGTTCTGTGCAAAATTCATTGGTAGTTTGATAGGGATTGCATTGCATCTGTCCCTATCAAACTACCAATGCCATTTTTCACAGAACTAGTAGATTGCTTTGGGTAGTATAGTCATTTTCACAATATTGATTCTTCCAATCCAAGAACATGGTACATCTCTCCATCTGTTTGTATCACCTTTAATTTCTTTCATCAGTGTCTTATAATTTTCTGCATATAGGTCTTTTGTCTCCTTAGGTAGGTTTATTCCTAGGTATTTTATTCTTTTTGTTGCAATGGTAAATGGGAGTGTTTCCTTAATTTCTCTTTCAGATTTTTCATCATTAGTGTATAGGAATGCAAGAGATTTCTGTGCTTTAATTTTGTATCCTGCTACTTTACCAAATTCATTGATGAGCTCTAGTAGTTTTCTGGTAACATCTTTAGGATTCTCTATGTATAGTATCATGTCATTTGCAATCAGTGACAGCTTTGCATCTTCTTTTCTTATTTGGATTCCTTTTATTTCTTTTTCTACTCTGATTGCTGTGGCTAAAACTTCCAAAACTATGTTGGATAATAGTGGTGAGAGTGAGCAAGCTTGTCTTGTTCCTGATCTCAGTGGAAATGGTTTCAGTTCTTCACCATTGAAAATGATGTTGGCTGTGTGTTTGTCATATATGGCCTTTATTATGTTGAGGTAAGTTCCCTCTTACTGGAGAGTTACTGGGGAGTCCAGGTACTTTCTGGAGAATTTTTATCATAAATGGGTGTTGAATTTTCAAAAGCTTTTTCTGTGTCTATTGAGTTTATCATATGGTTTTTATCGCTTAATTTGTTATTATGGTTTATCACATTGATTGATTTGCATATATTGAAGAATCCTTGCATTCCTGGAATAACCCCCACTTGTTCATGGTGTATGATCCTTTTAATGTGCTGTTGGATTCTGTTTGTTAGTATTTTGTTGAGGACTTTTGCATCTATGTTCATCAGTGATATCGGCCTGTAGTTTTCTCTTTTTGTGACATCTTTGTCTGGTTTTGGTATCAGGGTGATGGTGGCCTCGTAGAATGAGTTTGGGAGTGTTCCTCCTTCTGCTATATTTTGTAAGAGCTTGAGAAGTGTAGGTGTTAGCTGTGCTCTAAATGTTTGATAAAATTTGTGTTTAAAGCCATCTGGTCCTGGGCTTTTTTTGTTGGCAGATTTTTAAACACAATTTCAAATTCAGTGCTGGTGATTGGTCTGTTTATATTTTCTATTTCTTCCTGGTTCAGTCTCAGAAGTTTGTGCTTTTCTAAGAATTTGTCCATTTCTTCCAGGTTGTCTTTTTTCTTTTTTTCTTGTCATATATGGACTCATAGGTGGACTCTCAACCACTGCACCACCAGGGAAGCCCCCAGGTTGTCCATTTTATTGGCATATAGTTGCTGTTGTAATCTCTCATGATCCTTTGTATTTCTGCAGTGTCAGTTGTTACTTCTCCTTTTTCATTTCTAATTCTGTTGATTTGAGTCTTCTCTCTTTTTTTCTTGATGAGTCTGGCTAATGGTTTATCAATTTTGTTTATCTTCTCAGAGAACCACCTTTTAGCTTTATTGATCTTTGCTATTGTTTCCTTCATTTCTTTTTCATTTATTTCTTATCTGACCTTTATGATTTCTTTCCTTCTGCTAACTTTGGGGTTTTTTTGTTCTTCTTTCTCTAATTGCTTTAGGTGTAAAGTTACATTGTTTATTTGAGATGTTTCTTGACGTAGGATTGTATTGCTATAAACTTCCCTCTTAGAACTGCTTTTCCTGCATCTCATAGGTTTTAGGTCATCGTGTTTTCATTGTCATTTGTTTCTAGATATTTTTGATTTCCTGTTTGATTTCTTCAGTGATCTCTTGGTTATTTAGTAGTGTATTGTTTAGCCTCCATGTGTTTGTATTTTTTACAGATTTTTTTTCCCTGAAATTGATATCTAGTTTCATAGCATTGTGGTCAGAAAAGATACTTGATTGACTTCAATTTTCTTAAGTTTACTGAGGCTTGATTTGTGACCCAAGATATGATCTGTCCTGGAGAATGTTTCATGAGCACTTGAGAAGAAAGTGTATTCTGTTGTTTTCGGATGCAATATCCTATTAATATGAATTACATCTATCTGGTCTATTGTGTAATTTAAAGCTTCTGTGTTCTTATTAATTTCATGTCTGGATGATCTGTCCATTGGTGTAATGGTATTACATTACTGATATTATTCATGTAGTCTCTTTTTTCCATTGTATTTTAAATGGTTATTTCAGTTCTGCAAAAAGACTATACGGTTTGATGTATTTATTTTGAATTGACCCCACTTCACAAAATTAATTTAGAAGTTTTTCCCATAAAATTCTTTTTCAGATATATAATCATATCACCTCAAAATAATAATAATTTTGTCTCTTCCTTCCAGTATTTTTCTTTTTCTTTTCTTAGCATCTAATAGCATTTTTTAGATCTTTCATATAAAAAAATGTCAACAGTACTTATCACTACTTTATTTCTAATTTTAGTAAAATGACTAAATTTTGCTACTAGTATTTTATTAACTACTGGTTTGAATTAAATATTGCTTATCATTTAAAAAGAATATTAATCTATTCTGATTTTTTAAAAAGAAATTTTGAATTAAGGATAGTTTGGGATTTTATCAGGTAAATTTTATAAATCTTTTGGGATGACCTTATAAAAAAAATTCAACTTACTGATGTAATATATTATTTACCCTGATTTTCACCCACTCATGAATTACTAAAATAAATATTTCTTGGTCATGACAGATTACACTTTTAATCTTATACTGATTATTTTGTTTGTTTTCACATCTCTATTAATAAGGGCTTGGTTTATAGTTTTATTTGATATTTATTTTTTGTTAGAGAGTTGATTTTGAAAAAAAAACATTTGCTTGGTAAAATTAGGGGAAAGCATTTCATCTTTTTATATTTCCAGAAAATAGGTATGTATCTGAGAACTTTTCTCTGACAATTTGAAATAATTTTACCCTTAAGATGACCTAGACCCAAAGCCATTTGTGGCAAATATTTCTTTGATGTTTATTCAATTTCTATCTCAGTTATTTGTCTATGCATCCTATATGGTTTTTGTTTTTCTTTGTGATTTCTTTTTTCTCAAAAATCACAGTTTAAGTTTTAAAATTCATTAAATAAATTATTTATAAAACATTTTCATGTTTAATGTTTTAATTGCTGCTTTTTATATTTAAATTTTATTTATTTACTTTTTAAATTTACTCATTAGATTTTCTAATAGACTATTTGAAAAAACTCATTTACTTATTTGTTTACTTATTCCACATTTACTTATTTCAATATAGTCATTTCTATTTTATACACTGTCACTTATTTTTATCTGCTCTCCTTAGGATTGTTAATACCAGCAGCTTGAGTTAAATGCTTAGTCCATTTATTTTTTCCTTATCTCTTTTGAGATAAAAGATTATATTTGTATTTTAATTGTTGTCTAAGTCATGTGCTATTTCTAAGTCATGTGCTATTTCATTTTTTATTTCTTACTTGAATCAATAATTAATTAAATCTTTTCCATAGTTTTGATTGTTATTGTTGGCTTGAATTTTTATTTATAATTTCTACTTTTTCTTGTGTTGTGGTCAGAAAATGTAGCCTGCAAATTTTCCTCCTTTTTGGAATTATAATTGTTCATAAATATAAGTTCAGTTATAAATGTTGAAGATGATGTATTTCTTTTTTTAATTGATAATGTTTGATACATATTTTATATAAATTTTAGATTAAGTTTTAAACATTTCCTCTATCTTTAAGTCATCTATCTCGTCTCTTATTCTATCATAAATTGACTAACAAGATCGAGCTGGACTTTCTACAATTTTGTTTTGTTAGTTTCTTATTGCCTTTCAAACTTGTTTGACCTGTTATTGGTGCTTTACAGTTCTCCATTGTTATGCATTTCTTGTACATTTTTACCTCTCTGAAATGATCTTTTTTATCTCATTTAATGTTTTTCCCCTGTAACTACTTCCTTGTGTAGTATTTCTCTAGTAACTCTTCCTTTTTTATGTATATATTTACATATCCTCTTATATGTTTGCTAATCCTTTAAATTTCTACCTTTCTGTTTTTATGTTGCTTTCACCTTGTGTTTATCCCTTAATATGCAGAGTATATTTCATTTACTTTTCTCTTCAAACATTTGCAAAGCAGATAGAATTAGTTTTAAACTATTTTAATGTACTTGTGATTCGTAAAACTATGAAATTTATCATGAAAATAGAAAAAGTTTAACATTCGGCTCAGAAAAATTTTAACATTTAAATCATGATCATTTACAAGTTAGATAAAACTACCTGGCTAGCTAGTTGAGTGCTCAACACTGGACAATTTTCTATCCCCAGTTCACCATTCTCAAATTCCACAGCACCAGCCCCTTCTGAGGGCCCTCCTATCCCTCTGGCCCTTTCTTCGCAGTTTCCTCTGCCAGCAACTTCCACTCTCCAGAACCTTGAAGCAAGTGGAGTTCCTAAGGGCTCAGTCTGAGGTCCTTTCTTTGTGAGAAGTGACAGATGAGCTGAGATTTGAAGCATAAGTAAGAGTCAGTCTCATGAAGGATGTGGCACTGATTTCATCCAGTTCTGTGATATCAAATATCACCCATATGTAGTCATTTCTAAATCATGTCAGGAAGTCCAAGAGGATGTCTTCACACCTCACTTCCCATTGCTCCACAAAGGCAATCTGTTGATTCCTCTGGCATTTATACAGCAGAGTCCAGAGCCTGCCTCCATGGAGTCAGCTCTGATCCATGTCAGCTCATTGTTTGCCTGAGCTACCGTAATGGCATGCAACCTCACTGATGTATCTGTCTGACTTCTCACTCCATCCTCTACCCAATAAGGAGTGATTTTCCAATTTAGACATCAAATTGTGTCCATCTCTGGCTTGAAATTTTTCATTGCCCTCTCATGGCACTCAATATAAAATCCAAATATTTTAACATAAACCCCAAACCTTTTATGATCTGGCCTCAGCCTACCTCAACCTACTCACCTCGTACCAAGTACCATTTTGCTTTCACAGGTCACCTTTTAGTTTCTTCAATGACCTGAGTTCTTCCACAGGATTCTTCCACACTGTGCCCTCTGCCTGGAATGTTCTTCCTATATACTTCATGAGGCTGATTCTTTCTTCCCATTCAGATCTCAGGTCACCTGTCACTTCCTCAGAGAGGCCTTTCCTGACCACATAATGTATTATATGCCTCACTCTCACCATCTTTATTCTCTCTCATGGTGACTTGTAAATGTATATTTACTCACGTGTTCATTTGTTTAGTGGTAGGAAGCTTCAAGATGGGCACCCATGACTCCTCACCTCCTGGTTTCATTCCCTTGATTATCCCCTCCCTTTGAGGATGGGTTGGACCAGTGACTTGCTTCTAATGAATACAAATCTTTGAGGAGATACTTTCCATGTCAAGTTACTTCCGTCCTGTCCTCTGGCTGGCTTGCCCTGGGGGAAGCCAGCTGCCATGTGATCTTCCTTTTGGAGATGCCCTTTGGAGAACATTTGGGCCAACAGTTAGTGAGGAACTGAGGCGCTCAGTCCAACACGTCATGAAGAACTGCTTCCTGCCAACAGCCACTTGAGTTACCATCTTTTCCCCAACATGTCAGGAAACAGCTTTGGTAAAAAAACTAACCAGTCTCTGCCACAATAAGGCTGGCTTACTTCATTTCCCATACTCATTTTTTGTGACCACTCCCTCACACAAAACCTATTTCCCCAGCCAGAAACCTGGTAGCTTGTTATTTAGTCAATTAATTGATTCAATAAATATTTACAGAGTGCCTGCTATGTTCCAGTTACTGAATTAGGCATAGGAATAAGGCAATGTACAAAACATACAAAACCCCTCTGTTGGTGGAATTTATGTTGTAAAAAAGTGGAGACAGACATTGCAAATGTATGATATGTCTAATTGTGATGAATGTTCTTGAGGCAAATAGAGTAATGGGAACAGGGAGTGCCAGAGTGGTGTTATGGGTCACTATTCTATTTTGGGTGTTGTCAGAACAATACTCCCTGAAAAGGTGATATATGAACAGAGACTCCAAAGGAGAGAGGGAGAGAGTCACTCAGCTTACAAGGGAAACACGCTCCCAGTAGAGGAAAATCCTATATAAATTCCCAAAACCCACCAAGACTGTGTTGAGTTCTAGATATTTACCAAAGGTAGAGATGATAAAATTTGCCTGTGGATTGCATGTAGGATATGAGAGAATGAGGAACTTGAAGACATGTCTAAGGTTTCTAGCTGAGTGTCTGAATGAACCAAATTGCCTTTCATTGAGATGGAAGAGACTGTGAGGTTTTTTCGGGAAGGGGGGTGGGTAATGGGAGTTTGTTTTGTACTCATGTTCTGGAAACGTACGTTACCTTTCACTTTCTTTTCACTGATTGATCTTTCTAGAATCTCTCATCACCCACTCCTTGCCAGGCTCACTCCCATGGGTGATATTGTCCTCAATGGAGGTATCACCTCTTCCGGGTACCCCCTGCTCTAGCAGACCCCATGCTTATCTTGGTTAAAAAGCCTAATGAAACTGTTTCTTACAATTCTTCCTAATTAGAATGCAGGCTTCCAGAGAACAGGAACTATGTCTTATTTATCTTTAGAAATCCAGTGCCTAGTAGAGTGGCAGTCACCAAGCTGGTAGTCAATAAAAATGAAATGTTATTGAATAACTGAACAAAAGGATATAAGAAATTGAACAACTGAGGTAATACAAAGAGCAAAGCATTTTCCAGACATGAACAATGAAACAGCACAGTGTATTTGATGAACTTCAAATAATTAAAAATTGCTGAGGCAGGGAGTGGGCAGCTGTGTTGGGGTGGGAGAGGATGGTGGGGGAAGGATGGTGGGAAACAAAGCTGGAGAGTGGAGGGGCTCTAATCCATGCCAACATGCTTCGCAAGTGTCTTGACTACTAACAGGTTGTAATCAGAGCACTTCTTTTGTCTTTGATGATATGTCTTCTAGCTTCCCACCAAAAATAGAACAGGCATTCTATTTGATTTCTTTTTTTCTATGTAAATATAATTTAGAGGAAAACTCTTCCACCTAACCTTTAGGATATTATCCACCCCCACCAACAATTTCTGCTGAAGAATTTATTCATCTGCTTCATGTTGATTTTTTTCTGCTTATTCATCCTTCAGTAATTAGAAGAGTTAGGCTGTGCTGCTGTCTCAGGTTCCCTTACCATCCGCTAGATTGCTCATGAGACTGAAGTCTTTCAACATTTTTAGTAGTCATTTTTCGTTTTTGGTGTTATTTTTTCTAATAGTGTTCAGCTTTTAAATTTCTTTGCTTATTATTCTTTATTGACAATCTAGAGCTGTTTGTATATTAAAAGAAAAAAACAATTTTTCAAAAACTTGTCATTAAACATGACTGAATTATTTCTGTTATTTAGAGTCCTTTAATTGGCTATTTCTCATTTAGATATCTACCATTACCAAGAAATATGCTTCAGGGACAGGCAGCTCATTTGGGACAATGAGATTTACATTTAATTCTGGTAAAACTAGCACTGTAGTTCTTTTCTAAAAAAGCCAGGGTGGGGCTTCCCTGGTGGCGCAGTGGTTGGGAGTCCGCCTGCCGATGCAGGGGACGTGGGTTCATGCCCCGTTCCGGGGGTATCCCGCGTGCTGCGGAGCGGCTGGGTCTGTGGGCCGTGGCCGCTGAGCCTGCGCGTCCAGAGCCTGTGCTCCGTGGCGGGAGGGGCCACAGCGGTGAGAGGCCCGTGTACCGCAAAAAAACCACAAAACAAAAAAAAGCCAGGGTGTATGCAAATGTAATCATTAGAGCTGAATTACAAAACCATCAGTGTATTTCTTTTATTACTTGATATTACACATTATAACATTTAAAGAGAAATATTAAGTTTGGGAATGAAAACTTAGACTGTGAAACTCTTACCAACTTCTCCACTCCTTAGAATTGCAAGGTTTAGAAAATATCGTAAAAAATTAATAAACAGAAAACTCAATTAAATGAAAAGACAGACCCCTTCTTCCCTGGCAACAACTCAGCTAATGAAAAGCCACAGACTCTGTTTTTATAGCCCTCTCAGCTTCCTTTTTCCCTCTACAAAAGTGTTCTCTTGCCATGAGGGAACTTGTACGTGGCTCACCATGGTTGCAGACCTCAAATTGTAATTCTCTGCTAATTCTGACTAAACCCGTTTTTGCTGGAGAAATAACTGGCAGTCTATTTGTTTTAGATCAACATTTTGGTAGCCCATAAGGGACCAGAGAAGACCTCTGATTGCTCCAGGGATGGTGAGCAAAAAGATGAGGTATCCATAATTGAGCGCTAGTTGCTCGCTGCTGTTCTCATTGGCCCTGGAGTTTGAAGGCATGTCTTTCTCCTGAATATGAGCTTCTGCCCTATTTGTGTTTGAAGCTCTCCAGGCTGTATTTGGGATCTACTTTAAGGATTTTTCCTTCCTGGTTAAGGCCTTGTTCTCTATGCAAGTACTCATTTGGCACTTTGGTCTAATTTTGAGATTAGACTGTTTCAACTGAAATTGGTTAGACTTTGACCCATTGCTTTGGGAACAGGGACTGTTTCATTGAAACTGTGCTCTTTTCAGCAATTGGCCTGTTCCTTTGGAATAGGGGCTGTTTTATGGGAATTGCCCTGAAAAGCCCTTGGCCTCACTCTTCCAGGACAAATTTGTTTCCTTAGAACTGGCTTGTATTAAGTTTACAGGTTGTTTGAAATGTTTGCTCTGTAAGATGTTTGAAGTATAATCTATTTAGGCTGTTTGAAAATTATTCTTTTAGTTTAGAGAAAAACCTTGAGAAATGGGATCTCAGTTATCTAAATACTATGAGGGCACAACCCCCCACCCCAGGAACTCTGGCCGATTTTATGTTTAAAAACCACAGTTCTTTTGACCAAAGGCAATTTAGACTATCAATAGCAATTATGGGGAACTTTTGAAATCCCCACACTTAATCTCCTTAAAATTGAATTGGACTACCATAGCTCAAAAATTTCCAGAACTGAATGGAATAACTATTTCAACTGGTAGCTCTAGGCTTCCAAATGTTATCAGGAGCCTAAAATTGCCTCTCTGTAAAATAATATTTTAAGATTAACTGAGGCAAACAATTGAAGAAAAAGAAAATGGATTCCAAATCCTCTTCTTTCTTCGCGTTTTGTCTCAGGCTCCGCCTCTGGTGCCATCTTCCTTTTTCCTTTCCGTATCTCCTATACCTCCTCTATACCCTCAGCTCCCCCATACTAATTCTCTCACTGAGCTTACCTTCTGCTCTGAAACTCTCCCCACCCCCCTTCCTTGAACTTATGGGAAACTGTCCCTTTAAAATGAAGCCTTCTGTGGATCCAGAGGTTAAACCCTTATTTCTTCTATTCCCTGGGCTAAAGCTGAACTGCAAGCCATAGCCAAAGATTTTCCCAAAGGAATCAAAGATCCTCCAAGGTTTGCTGAAAAATTTAATATAGTCATTCAAACTTATCAACCTGGCTTCTCTCTGACTTATATCAGCTAGTTCATAGGCTTGTCAGTGAAGGCTAGGCCCAGCTTTGGATGAAAAGGGCTAATTGGGAAAATTCTGAAAGGGCTCAAGAATTACAACTGGGAGACCAGCCCACTAGCTTATTATATGATCAGGCTTGGACAATTGCTAGGTGACTTCATCAAGCAATTCCTAGGGCTTTTCCAAAGCCTGTTGATTGGAACAAAATTCAGGTTTGCACACAAAAATCTGATGAACCTTTTCATGACTATTACAGTTGACTTCAGATTATTTTTAAAGAAAATTCTGGTCTTCCTTCAGATGTTAATTCCACCTGGGTAGCTTTTAACTCTGTGCTTATTAATGAGCTCAACTGGGACCTTTCCCTTGTAGTAAAAAGGACCAGAATGGAATAGGAAACTCTGTCCACTCCAGATTTTGTTAATCTAGTAAACCAGGTTCCTCACACGCTAGATGAATCACCTAAAAATCACCTGCTAAAATTCTTAATCTTCAACTCCAGCAAAGGAAGGCTCCTAAATGAAACTCTCCTACTTCCTGCTATTACTGCAAAGAGCCAGGACATTGGAAGAGAGATTATTACAAATTCAAGCCCTTCAGGTGCCTTGAGACCTCTAACCAGCCTTTCCAACATCCTCCCAATTCTCAGTGATGAGGTTCTAAGGAACTGCAGGGGCTCTTCTCAATCCTCCCTCTTAACTGGAGAAAAATTCCTCCAGATTGGGGATGAATCTCTTTTAGTCCTAATTGACACCAGCGTCACACTCGTGGTTCTCAACCTCACTACTATGAAACAGCCTCTACCTCGGAGCAGTAAAACATTTCAAACAGTGGGGATTTTTCATGGAATCCTGTCTCGGAACCTGTTCCCTTTCATTAGGTCCTTTGAGAGATGCACACCCTTTTCTCCTCAGCTCCTCCACTCCTATCCATTTGTAGGCTCCCATCCCTGCTTGTTCCTTGCAGAGTAGTTTGGAAGTCTCATTTTATCATTCATGTGTAAGTTCTTCCTGGGCTCATATACATGTACCAGGCACTATGTGAGGCCCTGGGGACACTCAAACAGTATGGTCAACACCCAGGTCCTGGAGGATTCCCAGCATGGGGCTCACTTGTAAGCAAAGGTGAAGAGCATGGCCTGGCACACATGTGCTAGACATCATCAGAGCAGCAGGGACAGAGGGGAGGGAGGGACACCATCTTCATGAGCCCACGCTTCTCACCCTTGATCTAGATTAGAGCCTGGGAGACACCTAGATTAGTGTGGGGCCCAATGGGGCCTGGATAAGCTAGTTTCCACATCTGAACTAGATCTCAGCCCAGGGGTGTATTTATCATACATTTATGGGGCCTAAGATGAAGTGCCCAGGACTGAGCACTGGGGTGAGAAGGAATGAGGAAGACGTAGGTGGTACCCTTACATTGATCACCCATGGCCAGGGTTCCTATCCTCATGAGTGGGAAGACACAGAGTTTGGGCCTGAGAATTCCAAGATTATTTCAGAGAAACTCTCAATTTGATGCCTCTTGGTCATAGAGAAGAGTAGCAAGGACCACCTCACCTCTGAGGTCAGCCCCCAACCCTTTCCTGAGCTCACTCTCCTCTGGAGGCCATACCCTACCCACCTCCGCTGCAACTAGAATGTTTTACAGCTGCTTTGATCACATGGTGTGGGATCTCTTCAATTTAAATGCTTTTTTGGGCCAGACAATCATTGGTTAATACTGTCTAGAAAAGGACTAACTGTTAGGTAATTTGTAGAACCAGATGAAAAGTAAAACTGGTCCCTGTCCTGACATCAGGGAGAACAGGTCTCAGAGCCTCCTGTCTCCAGCCAGACTCTGTGGCCCGTTCCCACTGACCCGTGTCAGACTTGATTCCTGTTCTCTGCCTCTCACCAAGTTCCATGAAGGAAACTTGGTGATATGTCACAGTAGATGGAGAAGATAACAGAACAGGAAGGAACCTCCTCTCTGCAGACATTTAGGACAGTATCGATGCCATTCTCAACCAAGTCATTATGCTCGCATCCTGTTTCATTCCCACGTAGAAGGAGCATCAATATCATTGTACAGATGGCTATGGATGGACTCAGGTGGTGATGCTGTACTGATTCTCATCTTCAGACTTTGGAATCCATCACTCCCATGGCCCAGGTACCATTTGTGTCTTCCTTCTGCCCCTCTATACCTTTTCCCTGTTAAGGTCCATCCAAGGCTCTGGGCCCTGCTTTTTCCTATGGAGCCCACCACATGGCTCTCTCTGGATTTCTAGAGCCCTTGCTCTTGGTATCATTAAGTTAACATTTAAACACACACTGTCAGGAGTCCTTCAAACATCACTGGGAAATTGTGATGTAGAGATTAAGGATTTCTCGAATAATTTTATTATGAGAAGCTTGTTTCTGGGGGAGAAAAAGAGATCTTTTTAACCAAGCACTCTCATTTTTTGTTTTGTGGGAAAAAATATCAACACCTGCAAGGCAATCAAATTCTATTAAAATACATGTATTTCACACAGGATTCATGATCCAAAAGGATCCTCAAGTCATAATTTGCCTCATTTTATATTTATATTGAATTAAAACAACTCCCTTGGTGAACCTGAGAGTGAAATTACCCCAACTCTGCCTGGAGGCTCCTCCTTTCTCAGATTCCTCCAGAACTGGCTGATGCATGTGGGTCCAAAAGAGCATCCTTGCAAAAGGAAGGAGCTCTGCCCCAGCACTCCAGCTAAGATGGAGTGAAGATTAAATTTGAGCCCCCTTATAATAAAAGAGCTTTGGAAATGTGGAGAGGGACAGGAAGGAAGCTACATTCAAGAAAGTATTCCTTTAATGCTAAAGTTTCTGAGGGAGCAAGGGTTGGGGTTACTGCAGTCTCAGGCCTGGCAAGTGCCCCACACAGAGAGGATGGGGAACAAGGAATAAAATTGTAATTGATGCCAAACTCATAGTAGAAGCTTGGAGTCTCTCCCAAGAGGCAGAGGTGTGAGTGAAAGTGCATAGGATTTGGAATTGAAGTGTTAATCTACAGTGCCTGGTTCCCCATTTGCTGGCTGTACAACTCTGCATAATTCATCCACCTTCTCAAAACTCTCTTTTCTCATAAGTTAAATAAATACAGTTGTAGATTTTTTTTGTGTGTGTGTGATCAATCAAAATGTCATGAACGAATGTAAAGACCTACTCAGAGTTAAGATTTATTATTAAATGAAGTGGTTACTGTCCCAATAATAGGGATCGTGAAACACAGTTTTGTCCATTTAGAACTCCGTGTGAAAATTTTCCTGGATGGCGACGGTGATTTTTCCTCACCTCCTGAGGTGTACTTAACCTACAGTATACTGCACATATTTAAGGATTACAATTTGATAAATTTTAACATATGTCCTACATTGTAATAAAGATTATACTTAGTCCCTTGTTCTTGGCAGAGAGCTTCAAAAATCCTTGAAATTTCTCGAGTGGTAAAACTGCTTTGCTAGGCCATGAGGTGACTTTGTGGGCCCTTAGGTAGCTTCAGGAAGGCCATGAAAGACCAACTGCCTGGTTAGAGGGTTGAAACCTTGAGCCAAACTGACCTCCAGGGAGGGGAGGGGGCTGGAGATTGACTTCAGTAAGCTGACTAATGATTTGATTAATCATGCCTGCATAAGGAAACCCCAGTAAAAACTCTGGACACTAGTGCTCAGTACAACTTCCGGTTGGTGAGCACATTGATATGCCAGGAGGGTGATGTAGAAAATCTGTGCAGGACTCCACAGGGAGAGGGCAAGGAAGCTCTGCCTCCAGAACACTTGTAGGCTTCACTTATGTGTATCCTTTATATTAAAACTATAATTTTAAGTATAGTGCTTTCCTTAGTTCTAGTAATTGGTTCCAGGGAATTACTGAACCTGAGGAGTTGTGGGGATCCGTAAATATATAGCCAGACTGTCAGAAGTACGGGATGCCTAGGGATCCTAAAATTGTGTCTCTTGTCTGATGTAAGGACAGTCTTGCTTGTGACTTTGTCCTAACTTGCGGGATGCGATGCCAACTCTGAGTGGTTAGCAGAATCGTACTGCTATAGTTAGTAGGGAAACAGAGCATTTGGTGTTAGAAATGTGGGATTTGCTAGAAGGACGCTGACTCATTGAGACATGTGGTTTAGGAAGAGAAAAGATGAAAGGGTGGGGGGATGAGGATCCTTTGATTACTGGGCAGCCAAAAGGTTATCTATGGGATGGAATAGCAGCTGTGCTGCACACAATTAGTCACGTTAACCGTTAACAATAGAATTTAGAGATGATGGACCAAACTCCTGGGGAGTTGGCCCACTGGATGCATGAGTAAAATAATAGGAAAATGGTTAAATATGTAATTCCTTGGTTATTGTTATCTGTAACAGCTAAAGTGAAATTAAAAGGGTGCTGGGTCAGATCTTGGTGCCGACCAAGCTCAGATTATGGTCAGTCTGAGCTATGGCCACTAACCTCAAAGCTTTCACCAAAGGGAAAAGTTATGCTTGGACAATAGAGACTACCTCTGAGAGCCCTTGTCATCAAAAAGGTCATCCAGGTCAAGGGGATGGAAAGATCAAGAAGTTACTGAAACCAGGAGTTACAGTATGAAGGATTTTTCTCATTTTGTGGATTGGTATCATCAACTTCCTGAAGAATCCTTATTGAAATGGGATGTATAAGGGTCTAATTTGGGGGCTGTGTCTTTGGTTTTAAATACTGCAGAGTGGAAAAGTATGTTTAGGTTGATACATGACCTACATCACACTATGGAACAATCACAGATGGCTATGCATGATCCAGACACACCGCAGATTATTCCTGAATTAACAGCTGGCCTGGTGGACAAAGTAAAAGGCACTGCAAAGTTTGTCTACCTTGAGAAGGGGTACTGTCTGACTCCCCATATAAATGCTGAGTGGTACATCTCAGATGAAGTAGCTGATATACTTTGCATGCAAGCTATACTGGACAGGCTTTATGATGATCAGATATTAATCTGTGAAATATGCCCCTTTTCCATGGTATGATAAGTGCTGTGATTAAAGGGCACCTTTTGCATGGGACACCATACAACCTCACTGCTGCAAATTTGAACAATTGCCCAAAATGACTTATTGGATTTTTCTGTCTCCGTTTCCCTTTGTGGATCTTATAGATGCTAATAAAAATAGATTAAGTAACACAAAAATGGGGAAAAGCAGAAGGGATAGTCAAGGGACTCATCATGGCAGAATGGACATCTTTACATGGTATTTAAGTAATGGGGTGAATAAAGCAGACAATAATGGGGTTGAAATAAAGGTCTTAATGGAGCACTACCAAAGGATGAGTGGGCCAATGGTATCTCCTTGGGCTCCCCAACATTAAAGGTCCTTAAATATTTCTGCCCACTCTATGTAACCCAGTTTGGAGGAATTGTAAAAGTTAGAAGGCAAAGATTACATTGAGAAATCCAACCTGAATTACTTGGGGCCATAGTCAAGCAGATTAATCAAGATAAAGGTTGACAAAAGGGTCACTGTATTTTGGCTCAACCCTCTGCTGGGGACCCAAAGCCTTATGCTCATGAGTGAGTTGACTAAGGAGTGGAGAAGAGAAATTTCTCAGACTTCTTGACAAGGGGACTTCATGAACTCTTTAGTACCAAAATCTGTTGGTGAGACCCTAATGGAACCTACAATTACATTGAGAAAGTTTAGGAATTCAAGAGTTGATAGGATTAAGGTAAAAAGTTTGGATGAAAAATTGGAATGTTTATGTAGTTCCTTTGTGAAATGATTGTGTCTGTCTTACCTAAATGTATTATAGGGATGGACATTGTGTCTGATTGGGGAATGTTTCCCCAACCGACATTATAAAAGAGAAGGCACATAATACCACCCTTCCACAGTATTTACTGGACATGATAAGTGGGAATCAATAGGAATGCCAGAGCCCACACAATGTAAAATAGAAGCTGGAGTGTTGGTACAAGTCAATTCTCTGTACAATAACCCTGCATAGAGTGTAGTCTGGTGTTTGTGGCAAAATCCCATGAGCTTCTCCCAGTGACAATTGCTGGGACTATGGACTAGAAAATTTCCATTTGAGAAGCAATTGCTATCTTGCTATTGGACGTTAATTGACTCTGCCCCTGTGAATAAAGGACATAAAATAATATTGAAACCCAAAATACCCATAATATCTTGGGTGATAGCAGAGAGACACTCCATTATAGAGGGCAATGCCCGGATGAATTCCGTAATACAATGGAAATGGTTAGCCCAAGACCATGCTATGAAGGTAATGCAAATAATTTCTCAGCATATTCATGAGCACGTACATTCTTTTCCCCTAGATCTGACTTTGGAATTACATGAGGAGCTGTCTGATTCTATTGCCACTTGGACAGTGCCTTGTAAACAGCTCTTGATTGACAAACACAGAGCTGCTTAGCTTTTGGATGGCAGGTCCAAAGTGAACAGTTTGGAAGTCCATCACTCTGATCAAAGAAGGTAAAAATAAATGAGCTCAATGGGCTAACTTGCATGCTGTCTGACCCTGTGTTTAAGTTTTTACTAATGCATGGGTGGTGACCAATAGCCTGGCCATATGATCAGGCAGGAGCGCAAAGGGAAACTGGCTTATTAGAAGGATGCCCAAATGTGCTTTCACTCTATCTGGCCAAAGGGGGTTAACAGTGAATGCACCTATATTGCCTAGCAGTTAAAATAGCCCATTAGTTCTGTACACAGGGAGAGATGGGGAAATAATAGTTGAGGCTAAAGGAATAAACACATGGGTTACGCAAAGAGGGAAATCCAGTATTCTTCAAAAAAATATCTTAGCTCAGTTACGCCAGTTGCCTGAAAGGGTGAAGCCATATATAGCTGAGACCACTCCTTCTTTTAGAACCTGACAATCTCAACACGGAGCCTGCAAACTTGTGTGGCCTTGCCCCAGGAGACATTTTGTTCATAAAATTTGATGATGGGATGGACTAATTTTTAATGACTGAAAGGAACTCTAGTAATGTGTTAGTACCTTTTGAATTTACTTTTCAGGTTACATCTATTATATTGCAATATAGTCTAACACTGGCATTGTTGGTAAGATTATGATACCAATATTGATAGTCAAATATATTGGGAAATATATTTGAACTAAAACCTATCATCTGTCATCTGTACCCCACACTTGCTCCTCCAAATATTAGGAATATTCAAGTTAGTACTATTGCTGTATCTGTTATATAAATGCCACACCAAATGTAGGTGCTCAGACAGATATGATCATTTTGCTGTCAGGCAACCATGGCCAAAGACCAAAAGAGGGGAGGGCAGACAGACATCAACTTCAGTCATGTGAGCAGTGCTTTAATCAATTATGCCTTCAGAAATTATCCACTCTGAAACTCAGTGGAGTTTTTTGTTTGCTAGGACAGTGATATGCTCTGATTCCTCAGAGAGAGGGCATGGAAGCTCTGCTTCTAGGACCCTCCAAGATCTCATCCTATCTGTATTTTTTATAATAAAACTGTAATAATAGGTATAGTACATTTCTGAGTTCTGTGAGTCCCTTATAGTGAAACTTATATCAAACTTGAGAAGGTCTTGGGAAACCTTGAATTTATAGCCAGTCTTTTGGAAGTGTGGGTAGCCTGGGGACCCCCAAAGTGTGGCTGGTGTCTAAAAAGCAAGGGCAGTCTTATGGAAGACTTTGTTCTTAACTTTGGGCTCTGATAGCAACTCTGGGTGGTTAGTGTCTGAATGGCATTGCAGTACATCCAACTAGGGTGGGGAGAGAGCACACGTATACCCATGAAGCAATGGTGATAGGATTTTTAATTAAGAAAGTTGACTCTTGCAGTTTTACTGTATAAGAGGAATATAACCCCAGGGGAAGGACACACACATGCACACACTATCACACCACAAAAACTCACATATAGACATACCCCATCCCCCAGGACACAAACCTATATATCTTCAAGGAATACAACTTCTTGTGGAAACACGGCCATAGTTCTTTATCCATAAAATCTTTTTCTTTTTCCCAACCATCAATCCTCACTCTCACCAGAAAGCTGGAATCATATTGATTCCCTAGACAAAAGCCAGCAAGGAAGATCCACCTTTCTTATCATGTGGTTTTTTTCCTCAGCAAGTGACTGACCCAGAATATGCACAGATTTTCCTTTCTCTTGAGGCCACCTGCAGTTACAGAAAAGAAAGCACTATGAAGATCAGGTCATTCTGTGTCCTGTTTGCGCAGTTCTTTTTTTCTCCTGTTGATTTTAGAAGATTGGATGGGAATCAGTAGTCAAGAGAAATTATAAGCAAGAACAGAGGAGCACACACCAAAAGACATGACCTTTTCTTGGAGGGTGTGTCTGTCAAGTCTATCTTGGTTGGCAACTACAAAAGTCTTAAAGAGGAAACATCTTTGCTGAAGAAAAGGTCTCCTACTGGCAGTTTATAACCTGATGCTCCAGTATTTGAGTGCCTCTTGAGTCAGGCAACAGTTGGAAAGTGACTATCCTTCCAGCCCTCGAAAAAAACTGTAATTAACCTCTAATGTACATGGTAGGTTTTCATATCTGAACTAGATTGATTAAGGAAAAAATCAAGAAAGCAACATTTCTATCTCAGACAATCTTAACTTAGTATTAGATGAGGCTTGCTCTATTGGCCAGCCAATTGGTCCTCTGTGGGCCTAGGAGGACATAGATGAACTTTCAGCATGTTGGTGGGACTGTTCATGCATTACTCTAAACCAGTTATGTAAGAGAGTTGCCAAAAAAGGGGTTGGACATCAGGATAATAACCAACCGGTACTATGAGCCCTTATTTATCACTCTCCCTAAGTTATGAATCTCCTGGGATTTGAGCATTTCTAGGGCTTGTGGTGATAATGCTATCAAATACCACTAAAATATCTCCTCAATTATTTGTTTAGGTTTGATGCTAAAGAATAATCCCAGCAATGGCAGAGGTTGACCAGATTGCCATTCTTCTTGCCTCCAAACTCAGAATCTGCAAGCTGACCAGAAGCACCTGACCTTTCTATGTATCTTTTACACATTTCCCAAAATGGCTAAAATTTTAAAATTCTGACAATACCAACTGTGGGTGAGGTTGAGCAGCAACCAAACTCTTCCACAGCAGGTGTGAGCGTTAGGTGTGCACTCCATTTGGGAAACTCTTGGTCAATATCCACTGAGGGTGAACATAAGCCACCCCTATGTCCCAGTAATTCTTCTGGTAGAGAAATACCTAACAGAAATGCATACATATGTTCCCCAGAAGACATTTACAGCAAGGTATCTAACAGCATTATTCTTAATTTCCCAAAGCTGTAAACTACCCAGACTCTCATAACAGTAGTATGTGTCAACAAATTCTAGCATATTTCAACAACTGTATGCTATACCTTCATAGGAAAGAATGACCCTTAAAAATACACAATAACATGAGTGAATATCACAGAATGTAGAGTAAATGAAGCCAGACACAAAATAAAGCATGGTTTCCTTTATTTGGAAGTGGTTGACAGTGGTGACCCTTGGAGGTGAGGTTCATGATGGAAATTTTTTGGGTACTGGGTTCCAGTCAGGTATTTTTTTTCTTTGTTTTTTAATCTAGGGAATGACTACACAGTTTGTAAAGATTCACTGAACTGTACAATCACGACATGAAAGAATTTTTGGTAGGCATATAATATTTCCATTAAAAGTAAGAAGTAACAAAGAAACAAAGAAACAGTAATGTTTCAAACATGTTATGAAAAGCTCAGCAGTGACAAATAGTTGCAGACTGGGTATTTGAGTAATTTATCGCAAACTCCAAATCACACCTCTGTACCCAATTGCAACAAATACCTGGGGATGTTTAGAGTAACTATTGATATTTGGCAACACCAAAAGGTCCCAGGTGGCTGCAGGAGCCTCCAACCTGCACACCCAATTAACCTCACCGCCAGGACCACCCTGGAGCACCACTGCCTAGCACTCACCACTGCATGAGCCTTGGATATGGGAGGGAAAGTCTCCTAAGCACATGAACAGCATCAGACGTGGGGCTTTTTAAAGAAATATACATTGGATTTTATTTCTTTACAAATTCTTCTCGTCCACCGGTTAGACTTTAATTTCCATGATTTCATCCACTTTTATTGAGCATATTGTTGGATGTGTACTGCACTTGTGAAGAATCCACATGCATACAGAAAATGAGGAGTCAATCATACGGTGATGGAAATTATACAGGTTGCTTACCCCTTCCTCCATTCTCGCTGCTTCCTTAATAAGATCCTAATTTTATTTCAGGACAGTGATGTGTTCATCCGAAGTAAGTGCTGACACAGGACCAAGTTTATTAAGGGCTCTCGTTAATTTAGTCTGCTTATGATGTCAAGAGAAAATAATTTGTTTGCTTTTCCTTCTATATAAATATGTCCAAATATGAGTAAACACATGCTTATACAGAATGTATATTTTAAATTTCATTATTTTTATAATGCAACAGTAATAAAAGGAAGGAAAAGAGGATTAGAAACAAATAAATATAAAATCCAGATAGCTGGAGAGGATAAAACACATGAACTTTCAGCTAATTAGAAATTCACCTATATTTTTCTGTCAAATTAGATATCCAGGGGCTTAAGATTCTATAGCTGCCAGAATCATAGATATTTTAAAACATTTAAAAAACTAAATGTAGGGGGCTTCCCTGGTGATGCAGTGGTTGAGAATCTGCCTGTTAATGCAGGGGACATGGGTTCGAGCCCCGGTCTGGGAGGATCCTACATGCCGCGGAGCAACTAGGCCCGTGAGCCACAACTACTGAGCCTGCACGTCTGGAACCTGTGTTCCGCAACAAGAGAGGCCGCGATAGTGAGAGGCCCGCGCACCGCGGTGAAGAGTGGCCCCCGCTTGCCACAACTAGAGAAAGCCCTCGCACAGAAACGAAGACCCAACACAGACAAAAATAAAAAATAAAAATAAAAAAACTAAATGTAGAACTAAAAACATGGTTGAGGAATCATAGATTATTAAACATGAAACTACTAGGAATGAAAAATATAGAAATTAAAATTAAAAACTCATTTTATGGACTCTTCCAGAAGTCTAGAGATAGGTGAAAAAGAAACATAGAAATGGAAGTTAGATTTTACATATTTTCCCAACTCAGGTATACAAAGAAATGGAATGCTCAAATAAGAGGTTAAATATTATGAAACACAGAATGAGAAGATCTGATAATCTTCTAAGTTTATTCCAAGGAGAAAATGGAGAGGACGGAAGAGAGAAAACATTTGAAGTAATAACAGCTGATCTTTTCTTAGATTTGATAAAATATATAAATTCTCAGCTTTAGGAAACAGGATGAAAACCATGATGTGTAAATAAATAAAAAATCCACATAAAGGTATATTAAGGTTCATCTCAAGAAAAACAAAAGGAAAGATGAGAAAAACATGCTGCTTACCCAGAAAGAGTAACCAGCAAAAGTAGAACCAAAAGAAACTGAAAAACACCTGAATGTGCTAAGATTTAAAAGAAGGTCTGTGTAGAATTATAGACATAAACTTTTATTCAGTGAAAATAATGATGATTTTTCAAGACAAACTGAGGAGAATGATCTCATAATGAAAGCTTGTGACATCAGAATGTTCAGCAAATATTGCTAAATATTGGTAAGCAGAAATGACATAGTCACCAGATAAAATAATAACATTTTCCAAATTGGGGGGTCAAAAAAGTTGGAAGCAAACTACCACTAAACAAAAGTAACGCTTAGGGTGAGAAGAATGGTTATCCGATTGGAAGTGTTCTCATTTTGTGTGGAGTGAGGTAAGCATACTGATTACTTTGCACTTTAAGTTAATTTTGCTTGTTAAAATTTTCAGAGTAACTTTAAAAATGATAGCGTATATGAATTCCATAATAGCACAATGGTAAAAATTACAAAATAATTTTTTGTAATAGTGAGTGTATTCAAAAGTAGAAAGAAAAGAGAGCAGAATCATAAAACTATCAGGGCAGCTAGCAAAAAAATAAAATAAATAAATACAATTATATTATCATTCATACTAAATTTAAATGGACTTAACAGGAGAGTTAAAAAGCTTTATCCAGAGTGGATAAACTATAAAATGCATTCCTAAATATAAGCACACATAAATGCTTTTGATTAAAATGTTGGGAAGATTAGGCAAATACTAGTGGAAAAAGAATAACAATTGAAGCTACATTAATAAATAGCAAACTAAATATGCTTGGAGTAAAAAGCATTATTTTGTCTTTAGAAGAGGTCTTCCTTGGGCTGAAGGGGTGCAGTGGGTGGGGTGGAGGAAAGCATCAACAATAACAGCCCCCCTTGTTGAGGGCTTTGCTTATTTTCTCATCAAAACCCTGAAAAAGCTCTGAAAGCGGTACTTTTGTCATCCCCATTTTACAGATGAGGAAACTGAGGCTCAGAGAGATGAAGTCACCTGCTCAAAGCACACAGTGGTGGGAGGAAGGGTCTTGACCCCTGACCCAGATGTGTTTGCTGAATGAAGAGACAGAGGATCATTCAGGGACACACAGTGATTTCTACGTTTTGGGGAGTTCAGCCTGCTTCCCCCAATCCCAGAATACTGAGGGGCCACAATGCCAGCATCTTCTGAGCTTCTGGGTCTTTAGGAGCTCTCAGAGCTCCAGAAGGGTACAGCCCTAATCCCACCCCACCTCTCCACCCCTACCTCTGATTGTCAGAAGCCTCCCTTGCAAATACTCAGCCCCCCACCCCGCCCACCCCGGGAGCAGCAGCAGGGTGGCATTCAGAGCAGCAGGGGGCCATGCCCACGGTGCACCTGCCCAACTACCTTCCGCTCTGTGCTACCAGGCAGCACTCAGAGGGCCACCAGTCCTTCTCGCCAGGACTGCTCCAGCAGTGGCCAGGCACCAGGAGCCTTGGCATCTGGTCCCACTGTGCACATTGTCTCCTCCCCGCCTGGAGGAGAGCTCACGCCACCTCCCTGAGCCTCCTGTACCCCACCAGTCTTCAGTAGGAGCGTCCCGCTGCAAATACTGTGTGCCTGCTGGCCTCAGGTCCATTGTCTCTAGTGCACCCCTAGGGAACATGGGAAGGCATCTCAGGCTCCACTTCTCCAAGGGAGTATGGTCAGTCCAAAAGTTGGACAGGAAGAAGGCAGAATCTCCCCCGCCACATCCTCCCAAAAAGATGAGCACCTTGAGGCCCTACCGCCCCTCGACTGCGGATAGTTAGTTCTGGGATCATCTGCGGAAACCTACATTCTGAGTACTGCTGCCCACTTGCCCTCTGACTTCCAGTGAATTCCGGGCCCTCTCTGACCCTCCATTCCCTTAACTCTGCCATGAATAGCTGGTTTTGCTGAGGCTTTCTTTTTTTTTTTTTTTCAGGTGATTATGCAAATAAAGCACTCAACATAGTGTCTGGCATCTATAAAGTAATTCATTAATATTAGTAATAAATGGCACAGTCTTTCAGGGAAAAGGTGCTGGGTCCCTGCTTGGGTTTTACCTTCTTCCTTGGCACACTTACATTCTTCATTGTGACCAGAGGAAATGCTAGGAGAGTGGGTGCCCGCGTGGTAATCGGGCTTCCCTCCTGGATAGGGGTGGGTTTCACCCCAGCCAGACAGCCCTGGTTGGACAGGGATCTGAGAGGGTGGGGTCTCAGCAGGGGTAGTGGGGGGGAGTGGTTTGCTCTGCTTGCACCCTTCCCTCCTGTCCCTCAGCATCAGGTGGAGCAGGAAGAGGTTAGAGTTTTCTCCTGGCTAAGTAACTGGGGCTTCGCAGGTACCTCAGGCACCTTGGCTCTGGTGAGCAGCGGCAGAGGCCAATGTATGGTGGGAGGTGATAGTCATGTGAACTGAGGGTTGAACAAATACTGCTGTTAAGAACAGGTACACACCTTTTTGACAAATGTGGAATATCTGTATTTGTCTTTGATTACTCGTGGAAGGTACTGCATTAAAGCCTGATGAATTTTGATAGACACATGCCCGTGAAATATCACTGCACACAGTATTAAAATTTTCAGTACTGTTTGTTTGTCTGCTGGTTGCACTGATCAGAATTTATGCCTATTATCTTATATATAGTTTAAGACTATATTCAGGGTTGACAGAGAGTCTTTTAAAAACACTATTGGATTCTTTTAAGTTTTACCCTCAAGGCACCTGTCACTTTTGGAATGCACTCCAGCCAGGAGAAAGAGAGTCATCCCAGTGGCTATGAAATGGAATTTGAGTTTTTAGTTTTAAAACTAGGAATCTGAAAGATTCACTTCCTCGTGATTACAAAATATTTATTTCTTAATATTTTGGTTTCACACAGACCAGTCTGGCATCTATAAAGTAATTCATTAATGTTAGTAATAAATGGCACAGTCTTTCTGGAGAAAAGGTGCTGGGTCCCTTCTTGGGCTTTGCTTTCTTCCTTGGCACACTTACATCCTTCAGTGTGAACAGAGGAAATGCTAGGAAAGGAAATGCTTTTGAAAGAGATATTGTTGCTTGGGTTGTTTCACTTTTGACTTCATTCTTGGAGGTGGAACAATAATAAATTTGAGTCTTTCTTTTTTTATAATATATATGCGTTCAATGTTATAAATTTCCCTCTAAGTACTGCTTTTACTGCACTCCATACATTTTGATAAGTTGTATAATCATTTTCACTTAGTAAAAAAGATTTGAAATTTCTTTTGAGAGTTCTTTTTTTTTTGATCTATGTGTTGTTTAATCCCCAAATATTTAGGGGTTTTCCAGCTATCTCTCTGTTTTTGTTTTCTACTTGTTAGTCTGAGAACATGCTTTGTATGATTTCCATTGTTTTAAATTTGTTGATGTGTGGATTTTTCTTTTTAATATTTTTACCCTGAATGTTGTCTATCTGGTGAATGTCTCATGTGAACTTGAGAAGACTGTATTCTGTTCTTGTTAGATGCAGTATTTTATAAATTTCAATTAGATCCAGTTGATTGATGATACTGTTCAGTTCATCCTTACTGATTTTCTGCCTGCTGCATCTATCAGTTACTGAAAGAGCAGTGTTTAGTGCTATAATAGTGAATTTGTCTATTTCTATGTTTATCCACTGTGATAGTGGATTTGTCTATTTCTCCTTGCAGTTTTATCAGTTTTTGTCTCACGTATTTTGATGTTATGTTGTTAAAAGCATTTCTGTTAAGATTGCTATGTCTTCTTGGAGAACTGGTGCCTTTAACATTATGCAATACCTCTCCTTATCCCTGATAATTTTCCTTGTTCTGAAGACTGCTTTGTCTGACGTTAATATAGCTACTCTAGCTTTCTTTTGCTTTGTGTTAGCATGGTTTATCTTTTTCTGTCCCTTTACTTTTAACCTATCTACACCTTTATAATTAAAGTGGGTTTCTTGTAGACCACATATAGTTGGATCTTATTTTTTAATCTGTTCTGATGGTGTCTCTCTTTTAATTGATGTATTTAGACTATTCATATTTAAAGTGATTATTGAGATAGTTGGATTATATCTACCATAATTGTAACTGTTTTCTACCCATTGCCTTTGTCCTTTTGCCTTCTACTCTTTTAAATTATTTTTGGCCTTTCCTATTTTTAACTGAGCAATTTATATGATTCCATTTTTCTCCACTTTTAGCATATTAATTATACCTATTTCTTAAAAAAATTTGATACCGTAGAGTTCACAATGTAAATTTAAAACTACCCTAAGTTCACTTTCAGATAACACCATATTTCTTCATGGTTAGTGCAGAGCATTCCAAATTTCTCCCTTCCATCCCTTATAAAATGGCTCTCATCATTTTCCTTATCCATGAAGATATTTTGGTGATGTATTTTGGTGATCATTATTTTGAACAAAATGAATCTTTTAGATCACATGAGAATAAGAAAATTTAAATTAAAAATATATATTTTATTTTACCTTCATTTATGCCTTCTCTAACACTCTTTCTTTCTTTTTGTATACCCAAGTTTCCAACTTACATCATTTTCCTTCTTTGAAGAACTTCTTTTAGCATTTCTTTTATGGCAGGTCTACTGGAGAAAAATTCAGTTTTTATTTATCTTAGAAAGTCTTTCTTTCTCCTTCAGTTTTGAAGGAGAAATTTGATGGATACAGAATTCCAGTTGGTGTAATTTTTTCTTTAAACACTTTAAGTATTTTGGTCTACACTCTTCTTGCTTGCATGGCTTCTGAAGAGAAATCCAATATAAGTCTCATACTAGTTTCTCTACAGGTAAGATGCTTTTTTCCTGTGCCTTCTTTCAAGGTTTTCTCTTTGCCTTTGCCTTCTAAAGTTTGAATTCAATATACAAGGGTATTGATCATTTGGTATTTATCCTGGTTTGTGTTCTCTGACATTCCTAAATCTGTGGTTTGTTGTATGTCAAATAAAGGCTATTTTAAATCTCTCTCTCTCTCTCTTCTTCCTTCCTCCTTTCCTTTCTTTCTTTCTTTCTTTCTTCCATTTACGCAGATGTTACACCTTTTGGAATTTTCCCATAGTTCCTGGATGTTCTTTTCTATTGTCTTCAGTCTGTTTTCTCTTGTTCTTTAGTTTGAGAAGTTTCTGTTGACATATCTTCAAGCTCAGTGATTCTTTCCTCAGTCATGCTCAATCTATTCATGAGTTCATCAAAAGTACTCTCCATTTCTGTTACAGTGTTTTTTATTTCTACTATTTCCTTTTGCTTCTTTCTTAGAATTTCCATATTTATGTTTACACTTCCCATCTTTCACTATGTCTCCTTTTTCCATTGGAACCCTTAGCATATTAATTATACTTATTTTAAATTCCCAGTCTAATAATTCCAAAATCTCTGTCATATCCCAGTCTGGTTCTGATGTTTGCTCTGTCTATTCAAACTGCTTTTTCTGTTTTTTTTTTTTTTCATTTTTTTGCTTTTTAGTATGTCTTCTAAGTTTTGGTCAAGAGATGGACATGATGTATTGGGTAAAAACAACTGAGGTAAATGGTCCTTTAATGTGAGTTTTTAACGTTCTAGGAGTTAAACCATATTTACTGTTTGCTGCTAGTCATAGGTGTCAGAGCTCTCATTTCTTCTGGGATCCTTTGTTTTTTCTGAGTTTTTTTGTTTATTTAGTCTTCCCTGTTCTCTTTGGTTTCCTTTGATATTTATTCTTCATTAAAATCTGAGATGTCAAGTTGTTTCAGTTACGATCTCATTTTGATAAAGGAGTCCTATGAATGCAGTGGTAAGGTGTAGGGGAAGAGGAAGTGTTCTATAGTTCTATGATTAGATCTCAGTCTTTTAGTGAACCTGTGTCCCTGGGATTTGAACTTTACAAATCCTTCTCAGACTTTTTTCCTGGTAGGTGAAAGAATGTCAGAGGGAGTTAGAGTTGAGAATTTCCTTTCCTCTATATGGAAAACTAGAAGGGACAAGATTTGGGTATTTCCATTCTCCAGGCCACTTGTGCTCTGGTAGAACCCAAGGTGGTTGCTCCTTGTAAAATGAAAGGCTTTCTTATGGAGAACAGACTGCTCTGGGTGTGTTTCAGAGTGGTTGCTTTTCTTCTCCTCCTGCCAGAGGCATGAAAGAATTTTCTTTGATCTTCACCTTGAGAATGTGGTTAGGCTACTAGAGGTAAAACTCATAAAAATGTGGATCCCATAAGACTGGCTCCCCCTGGAGTTTTTAACTCTCAATCTCCTCCACACTTAGCTTCCAGAAATTCATCAATTACAGTTTAAGTTTTGCTACCCAGCTTTGGGCTCCAGCACAGGCCTCTGCTTTGTTAAGCTGTGATTCTCTGTATTCACCTGTCTCACCAATTTTTGTGGTGATAGTTTACCCTGTGACCTCAATGCTCTGAAAGATTTAGGAAGAATTATTGATTCTCAGTTTATTCAGCTTTTCTCTTGTTGTGAAAACAAGATTGTTGATCTTTAAGCTCCATACATATTGGACCACGAACTGGAAGTCTTTTAATCTTTTATAGTTAAAATGAACTAATTTTAACTTGTTTCCTTTGCAAAGAGTTCCCTTTCATCTTTATTTTTGGATAAGGGAAGAGATGTATTCAGGGAGTCCTGCTTTTTTAAAGCAGGGTGTCACAAATTGCTCAGGGACATGTCACAACCTAGAATTAAAGTTTACCCTGGCCCAGAAGCTTTGATGTCAGGCCCATACTCTCTAGGTGAAATGTATATATATGTGACATGCCTAGGACTTTAAAAGCAAAAAAGTCAAAAAAGAAACTGCTACATTCTAAGGGACTAAACGTGTAGAGCATGGACTCCTGATGTACACTAGGGATGATCCAGCCCACCTAGAGGGAGGTGAGAAGCAGCTATTCTAACAAGCAAGGATGAATCGCCCTGTTTATCACCCCCTGGGTCCATTTTATCCTGGTCTGCATCATTTAAACTCAAATCAAACTTTTTAATAAATTCAGGTGCCAGTCCTTCTAGCCATCAGTTGTGCTACTCTCCACACCCCATGAGCTGGGCCACAGGAAACTTTAAAGAGGTCTGGCTTCCCATGTCACTGCTCATAAGAGTCAGTGCTTTGAACACTTGACCTACAGAGCACAGACATATGGGAACTATGCAAAGGAAAAAGAACAAGGCTTTAAGTTATGGAGAAGACAAAAGGTTTCTGAGAGGAAAATGGGGGAAGGGGAGGAGTCTGCTGTCGGCAGCAGTGAATGACCCCCCTGTCCCAGGACTGGAGGGGACAGGACAAAGACCTCTGTCTATTGTCTTGGGGACTCTAATCACTGGAATTGGACAACAGCCTCAAACTACCCACCTTTGGGGGAAAAACTGCCAGGCAGGGGCAAGAATGGAATGCTGTATCTCTGGCACCCAGTTTGTTCTAGGATCGTAGAGGTCAGGGCTGGACTTGCATTTAACAGCTAAATGGGGCCCATGAAGCTCAGCCTGGGAAGAAAGTGGACACTGGCTACTTCTCTAGGAAGCTATTTGCTCAGGTCAGCATTTTCCCCTTAGATCCCAAGGGAGTGAATCCTGACCTGGAGGAAAATGACTTGGTTGCTGTCCCAACAGGTTTATGTACAACCAAACCCTGGATGTGTGATTAGGGGGCCCTAATGGCAAGCCTGCTCCTCACTGTGCCCCCTTAGAGGCAGGGCTGCTAGGAGAAGAGGCTGGGATGGACATACTCCTTAAAGGCAGCCTTGCTGGCAGTGGTGCTGGGCCCTCGGCTGGAAGTAAGAGGCCTCTGGCTGGGTGCACCACCAAGGATGTGACTTAAGATAGGAGTCATAGTGCCTCCAAACACAGGCTTATTCTTAGTGCTGGATCTTGTGGTCACCATGGAGGTGCTCTGGCGATGGGGTGGGCCCAGATGTTCAAATCCAAGATGGTGGTGACTGTGAATGAGGCTGTGCTGTCATTGGGTGGGGGGGGCATCTGTAGGGCCTAGGAAGATGGGAAGAAGCACCCACAGGAGACAGAGGGAGACCCCAAGAGGAGAGGCTGGGAAGGTGGAGTGAAGTCCATGGGGGCAACCTCACTCAATGTCAGAAGCAGGCTGGTGGGGGGAGGGCCACCAGGATTGGTGATAGGAGAGGGGCTCTGAGAGCTAAATATATACACATGGATGTGGGAGACTCCATTCTGGAGGTGCTGGGAGCAGCAGAGAAGGCAGAACTGCATCTACTGCACCTGTGACTGATGCTTTAGGATGTGAAGGGTTTCCTAAACCGCCATTCAGAGGGGGCCTCCAGATAGGCTTCAACATGTGGCAGGAAGGGAAACCACAGGAGGTGCAGGAACAGGACAGTCAGGAATTGGGCTTCTCATTGCACCATCCATGCGTGGTCCAGGGGAGGGAGCAGGGGTGGAGGGATTTGGGGACCAAGCAGACAGGGCAGCCCTGCATCAGTGCTGGGGAAGAAGCAGGGGTCAGCAAGGTGAACAGGGCTGAAGTCAGCAAATGTGAAGAGTGCCTGGAAGGGGTTCTGACAGGGACAAGATGGGGCTGGATAAGCTGTGCTTCCTCGCACAGACAAAGGAGGCACAGAGGTCGCCACTCCAGCAGATTCCAGGACAGGTATTGGGCCTGGGGACTCCTGCATCTTCCCACATCTCTCCAGTTGTGGATTCATGCTGAGGGCTGGAGAGAGAGCTGGTGGAGGAGCAGTCCCTGTGCAGAGTGGGAAAGAACAAGAAGGCTGCATAGCTCCTCAGTCAGAGATGGCCTCATCTCACCCTGCAATGCACTGTTAATGCGCTTGAGTGCTGCTGCCCTCTCCGAGTCTAAGTCTTCAGCAGTGACTCAGAAACCCAGCTCAGAGGGTGATGGAAGTTTCAGAGGACCTCCTCACCTGTGTGGCAGCAGAAAAATCTTGCACTTTTAGGACCTGGAACTTTCAGATGTGGGTGAGCATTCTTCCGGTGTCGTTTTTGCCCTGTTGTTGCATCTGCATCATTTTCAAGCTGGCTCTTCCTCTGGGAAACCACCAGAGCTGCAGAGGGAGACCGAGGGCCCTCCTCACTCACTTCCCTTGAGGACTTCCATCTGGGGAAGCTAGGAGAGGTTTGCGGCAAGACCCCTCCTCTGCACTGGTGGGAAAACTTGGGTGAAGCTGTATGTGCCTGTGATGGCGTTTCCAGTAGGAGCTCATGCAAGAGGGCTGGAATTTCATGTTGGGTATGTCTTCTGAGCTCTTGGCATCGAGGCATCTCTCCAGAGGCCCAGGCCTATGCACGAAGGAAGAGAGGCCTCCCTGGACACCCATGGGCCTAAATGCAGACTGTGAAGCCCTTTGGGGCTCTTTTCCTAAAGTCCTACCTCTTTGTGATTGGGGGATCTCCTTTCTGCTTGGCCATTCCACCCCTGTGCTCTCCAAGGGGCCTTCACATGATCATCTCTGTGCAGGAGTCCCAGGCAATCCTGGTTGTTGTGGGCAGCATAGGAGGGACTAGCAAGAGTCACTGCACCACACAGTGACTCTGCCCACTGAAGACATTGAGCTGCAGGACATTGTCCAGGTGTGAGCAGGTAGTACCGCCTTCTTCTGATGGCCATACTTGCAGATTAAGGTAAGGATGCCCAGAAAGGAGTGCAGGGTCTGCAGGATCATGGAATATTGCCTCAGAGATGCTATGACAAAGTGCAGATGTAAAGTCACTGGATACTTGTAGGCTGGCTTGCAAGTGGATCCAGAAGCATGGATAGCTAGGGGACCACACTGGGCCAAGGGAAGTCGGTGAGCACAGGGAACAGGCTGGAGATGGCTAAGTCCTCCTGGCAGGTGCTGGACCCCAGTGCCCAAGGCAAGATTGAGAAGCAGAACCTGTCTAGTTAACTGTCCATCAAGCACTTGGGTAAGGTGAGTCCTTGGATAGAGAGCTGGGTTCCAAGCACTCTCCTTCAGCTGTCAACTCAGCCAAAGGCAAAGTGCCCTCTGTTTGACCTGTTGCTAGGACCATGTAAGGATGGGGGCCGTGAGGAACTCTTGTGTTTTTTCACTTGTTTCTGAAGAAGTTCCTTTCACATCATTTTATATCTAGTTACCTGATGATTAACTCTTTATTTTTTATCTTCATCAGCTTTTGTTTTGCTTTCATATTTGTTTTGCCCTCAATCTTTAAGGATAACTTTCCAGCATATAGTATTTTGGGTTGATAGTTTCTTTTCTTTCAGTATTTTAAAGATGTTATTCCAATCTCTTCTGGCATCTGGTTTCTGATGAGAAATCACAGGTCCTGGAATTGATTTTTTTTTTTTTTTTTTTTTGTATAATGTGTCATTTTTTTCTCACGGCTTTCAAGATTTTCTTCATCTTTGATTTCTAGCAGATTGAGTATAATGTGTTCGTTGAGGGTTTTCTGAGCTTCTTAGATCTGTTTTTCACAAATTTGTGAAGTTTTCAGCCATTTTTTCCTTCATTTATTTGCTTCTGCATAAACTTCCTTCCTCCAGGAACTCCAATGGCATAGAAATTAGAACTTTTGATGAGTCCTCCACATCCCTGAGGCCCTTTTAAATTTTGTTGAACTTTTTTCTGTATGTTCTTCAGATTGTACCATTTTTAATGATCTGTTCTTTCCTCTGTTTTATCCATACTGTTGTTGCATCCATCCAGTGAATTTTGATTTTGGATATTAAATGTTAAGTTCTAAAATTCTCATTGCCTTCTTTTTCATAGTTTTTATTTCTCTGCTAAGAACTTGTTTCTTTCCATTAATTTCCAAAATATTTGCCCTTATTACACTGAGTATGGTTATAATTGCTGCTCCGCCTGAGAAATTTCTACATATGGGTCAACACAGCCTCATGAAGTTTCTGATTTGTGTACTTTCCCTTCAACATGGGACTTGACAACCAGAGAAGATCCTTCCTGGCTCTGAGGGACAAACTGCTCCATGTAGAAACCCTGAATTGATGCTTTCTTGGAAATATCTTGATCCAAAGAGGGAAATGTGGAAATAATGAAAAAAACCCAGTTAAAATTGAGTTGGGACAGACCTGTAGAGACAGCTCTCACACTTTGCCATGCATCATCAATTACTCCAAACAGGAAGAGACAGCCTACACCCTACTTGTCCAGTAAAAAGAAACCTCTACTATCCAGCTGGGAGAAGAGAACTTCTCTTCGCTCCATGACAGATCAGCCAATCAGACACAGTAGAAGCCCAATCACTGAAAAGACTCCATACTATGGACTCACATCTTCCTCCAATGGACTCTGGTTATCACAGCCCTTCCAACTCCTCCCTTTTCCTTATAAAAGCAAGTTCCCCTTCCTTGTTCTTTGGATTTGCCTACAGTCCATCATAGCTTGCTTTTCCTGAATTGTAATTCCTCTGCTACTCCTGAATAAAATCACTTTTGCTGGTAAAATAACTGGCTATTATATTATTAACATTGACAGGATTTATGGAATTATGCCCAAGTAAATGCTTTTAAAAGTTACTTTTGGTGGGGATGGACAGGGGAGACTTAAGTTCTTGTTTTACATAATTCTGGGCTATAAACTTTTTATTAATAAAACATTGTTTAAAATTTTTTTCCTCCTTCCATCTCCCCAGGGCTACCTCGCCTCCCACAAGACTCCATGGAGCCAAGGAGCACAATTAGAAACAAAGTATTAGGCATGCACTACCTGTGCCACAAAACGAATTATGCAAACATGTCTTCCCTCATTTTCCAATAAATTCCATTAATTTCTATTTTGAGATTCTATTTCTACTTATGACAGAAAAATATTCTTAAACACTAGGACTTCTCTTGAATATCAGGTTTAAAAGGCATCTTCTACAATTACCTACCTCTCCAACTGCCCTCCATCCTGAATTCCAGGGCTATAAGAAGGGTAGTTCTGTGTGGACAGTGGTTCTTCCTCACTGCTGGATGGGGTCTGCACTGGCAGGCCCCTCGATCATGAGTCCGTGCTACCACTGTATCTTCAATTAATGGAATATTAATTTTAAAAATGTCTTCTTCATTAACACATGGTTCTTCAGGGGCTTCATATGAAAAAAAGTGTTCTTTTCTGTGGACTGCAATGATCTTTAAATTTAATTTACTATTCTAAGTTTGTGGATATTCCCTTTGTAATGTTGTAGCAGTTTTCAAACAAGAAATACTAAACTGTTTGAAGGATTCTGTTATTTTTCTGTTCTCCCTGATATGATTTATTGCAATGTCCATGCATCCAATTATTTTCCAGGAATTTACTGATCAAGTTTGCTGCCTGAGTTCCGCAGTTCACATCCTGGCATTCAGGCTAGGCATTTGTATTTGTGCAGATGATATAGGGACAGGGTCCAGGTACAGACAGAGCAGCCAGCCTGCCATTGTGGGTCCTGGCACACCCCCATGCAGAGACCCTCCTGGGCCTAAGGCTGTAACTGCTGCTGCCTCTGCTGCCATCATCACTTGGGGACCTGCTAACCCTGGACTGACCCCATAATGCACCAGATGGCCAGCCCACCTACTCAGCTGCATGCTGCCCAGTGCCTGCTGTTCCTACATGCTTGAGGCCACTGGTATATACCATGTCATCCATGCATTCAACTAGTCTTTACTGGACTATTCAGGGATTAGTAGCCTGTACAGCACTACACAGGTCAGAGACCCCTGCCTTTTGTTAAAGAGAGATGCCACGGGGGTATGTTTCAGATGCATCCTTGAACCTGGTTCAATAACCTGCGTCAATGACAGTCCATGCCAGTGAGCAGCAGAACGTCCCTGGGGTGCAGGAAGCCTGAAGTGCATTTCTGAAATCCTGAAATGTGATCCCATTTGTAGGAGAGCAACATTTTGTTTTCAATCAAAACAATCCTTAGTTTGTACATATATGTATATGTTTTCAAATTGTTCGATAATAGGATTCACAAGCATTGTAATGGCTGACATGTTTTTACATGTGGACTTACCTTTTAAAAATCAGTCAAGGAAATGTAAAAAAATTCTTTTTAGAAGTTATTTTTAAAACAGTGCTTTAAATATAACATGGGCAAGTATTTAAGGACTGTCCTCAGGGATCCTGTGGCATATACAAGGCCCCATGGTAAGCCTGCTATATATGCCTGTAAATAGCAAAAGCCATTTACAGGTAGAGCTGTGGCTTAGTGAGAAATGACCCAGCATGCACACATCTGGGATGTAAAGGACTAGAAATAAAGGCCATTTACTAACTAAAAATAAGTCCCCATAGCTAAAACAAGATAATTCTGAAAATGGATCCATCTAAAAATAAATATATAGAAAAATAATACCTCTAAAATTGCATGACTCTAATATAAATACCAAAAAAACAAAGAAATGCCATGACTGAAATAAACCAGAAGAAACTAAAAATTAATAGTTGTAAGAATACAATCCTGATAAAGATAAGTCAAATAAATAGTTCAGAAAGGAAATGTTTTAAAATATGTAATGGAAAGTGACTCTATTATCCAAATGATTCTGAAAATACACATCCATTTAAAAAATTGTGTCTATAGATTTGGGAAGATGGTGGCAGCTGTTACCTTTTAAGACAAGGCTTACAAGGAGGAGGAATAATCAGGAGTGGAATCAAATTAGAGAAGTACAAATTAGGCCAGGTACAACAGAGGTGATGGGAGAGAGGACCCATAGGAGAGGGTGGGAGAGCATCAGAGCCAGGAAATATCAGGGAACGGGATACCACATTTGTGAGCACATTCCAGAAACATCAGAGAGAAGCTTTGTGAAGTTGGAAAAGCTTTTCTGGATCATACTGCTCACTACAAATTCAAGATCACAAATGTCATATAAAAGACTAACTGAAAACTATTGATGGGAATATACCAATATCAATACGAAGTTACTTACTACGGGGGGGGGGACAAAGAAAAAGTATAGAGTGATGCCACTGCAAAACATGGAGAGTATCCCTCCTGCTGTACTTTACAAACTATGTCATGTGCTTTTTAAAAAATGAGGTCAAAGTCATTAAGAAAGTGATGCAAGATATGAAAGTACATCATAAATCAGAATTAGAAAAACTCAGAAATAAAGTGACACAACTCAGGAAAGAAGAAGAAAAAATTGATCACTTCATAAATAAAATTAGAGCTAGAAGAAACATGATGACAAATAATTCCTTATAAGAAACAGTAAGTGCAAAAGGGGAAACTCTTGAAAACTATTGAAGCAACTCTTGAAAGATAATATAAGGAAGAGATTATAAAATATTTGATGCAAGTTTCAAGCGTGGAAAATAATCACAAGAGATCTGATATGTGAATGACTGGGGCATTTGAAAGAGAAAAAACAAAGCAAAGATACAAAGCAAATATTAAACATTATAATTCACTTTTTTCTGGAAATAAAATGGTTTGAAATTGCTTATTAAAGAGAACACTGAGCATTCACTTGGAATGACTGAGCAAGTGATATTCTAGTAAAGTTACTGGGCTTTAAAGAAAAAGAAAAATACTTTAGACATCTAGAATAAGAAAGCAAATGACATAAAAGGGAACAAAATTTAGAATTTTATTGACATTTTCTTTGAGAGAAATACTCTGTGTCAGGGCAAATTATTTAAGACGCAGAAAGAAAGAAATGAGGAGTCATGGATTTTATAGCAGCCAAGCTAACTGGATAGCAAAGGCCCTGACATCCAAATCATCATGAAAGGTCTAGGATAATATTGTTTTCATGATCAACTGAATGAACAGACTTTAAACAAAATGATCCTTAGAAAGACACTGACACAAGGACAGATGGTGAGTACTAAGTTTGCAGTTACCTTGTTCAGTTAAGATTAAATGAATGTTATATGAGAGAGGGAGTGATCTTGGTGGTGGTCACTAGAGTGGCTGCCTTACAATAATTCATTAAGTTCTTACCTCTGTTTAAGGTGCTTTTCTGTATATGTGTTTCCTTTTCTTTACTTTACTATTGAAATATAGTTGATCTACACTGTCATGTTAGTTTCAGGTGTACAGCCCAGTGATTCATATATATATATACTCTTTTTCAGATTCTTTTTCTTATAGGTTATTATAAAATATTGAGTACAGTTCACTGTACTATACAGTGGGTCCTTGCTGGTTATCTACTTTATATATAGTAGTGTGTATATATTAATCCCAACCTCCTAATTTATCCTTCCTCCCTCCCCTTCCCCCTTTGGTAACCATAAGTTTGTTCTCTATGCGTATGGGTCTGTTTCTGTTTTGTAAATAAGTTCATCTGTATCTCTTTTTTTAGATTCCACATATAAGTGATATCATATGATGTTTTTCTTTCTCTGTCAGACTTACTTCACTTAGTATGATAAGCTCTAGGTCCATCCATGTTGCTGAAAATGACATTATTTCATTCTTTTTTCTCTTTAAAAAATATTTTTAGAGCAACTAGAAGTAGATAAATATCATTTAATATAAACAACTTCCATATCTGATTAGTTACAGAATATATATCTATAACTAATACTAAATCTATGCAGTAGAAAAACTAAATTTGTACCAAATTAGGTGTCTTGGGAGATGAGCAGTGAAGCCGCTCCTGTTCATCCAGATGGAGCCTCCTGATGCTGTATAAGCTCCTTCCCCTCCAAGGCCTAGGCTGAGGCATCCAGGTCATAACCTTCATTGGTTTCAGACCAGAACCTGCAACACAAACACAGGTGCTGGAATCACTGGGGAGGCGCAGAGACAGAGGGAGGAGGGCTCCCTGGGATGGGTGTGCTAGACCCAGGAGGTAACCTTAGGCCCTGACATCCCCAGGGGTCAAGTCCCCAGGGCACTGGGGTCTCTTGGCAGCTCTTTGCTGATGGTGTTGTCTGTTAGCAGAGAGTGTCTATAAATGTCCTCTAGGAGCGATTTACCTGTGCATTCGGCTGTGCAGCCTTCAAGTGACTGGTCCCTGGATGGTGAAAGTGATAAAGCAGAAAGGGGAGGCTCTGAAAGTCCAGGATGAAAAGGCCAAGTCCTCACCTGGGACTGTAAGGAGGAGGAAGTCTGATGACCCAGGTGGGAGTGGTGACCCTGCCCCTTCACCCCACACTCACTGGGACCCATCCTGAGACCTGCACAGTAGAAATGGACAGAGAACTGGAGTGCTCGCTTTTTCTCCCCAAAACCATTTTTATAACACCTCAGCCAAACTTGACTCTACTTTTTAGTTAAAAAAAAAATCATTATGAGCTGGTAATAAAATCATAAATTTTACCTTTTGAGTATATTCCAACACAAAAAGTTTACAGAAGACACTGCACTTTAAAGTATAATAAAACCAGTTGTATTTATGTTATTTAGTTACAAAGTTGGAAAATAAATTAAAGGAACAGAAGTAATTTGAATCCTGCCCTTTAACTCATCCAAAGTGAGTATTGCATGGAATTGCCTTCAGGTGTTTGTTCTGTTTGAATTGGACATACACACAAAACATCTACAGAACCTCAAGCCTCAGGATGAGAAGCAGTGCCATGAAGTGACCCAGGCCCTCCACAGGGCTCCACAGTGGCAAGGAGTTTTGTCAACTCTCAGTCAGACTGGGATCCTGTAGTGTCCCCTACTTGACAGAGCATCCAGGTATGCAGAGCTGGGCCAGGTGAGCTGTCCCACAGCATGAGCACTGAGGGGCTTTGTCTTCTTCACTCTTTTCCCAAGAACCCTGAAAAGGGGGAGGTCAGGGCCACCCCTTGTGGTTTACTGGGGATGCTCCATGCTGACTTGGAGGGGTCAGGAGACAGGGGTACGTCTTGCAGAAGGAGATGTTGAACCACTCCAGGGATTCACAAAGAACACAATGTGAACGGTCCCTCTTGGATTCAAGCACATGGTGGCCCTACAGGTTCCCCCAGCCTCCCCTCCAAATGTAAGAGCTGCTGGAAGATGCTACCTAGCAAACTCAGGGGCTTCTAAGGAATGGTATCAGTTCCCTGGGAAGATGTGGTCAGGACATCCTCCACTTGCCTGCATGGATTATTCCCATCCTCTTGTCTCCACTTTCGTGATCACACACAACAGCAGCCACCTGAGTGTTTTTGTTGGTTTAGCTGAAGTGCCAACAAATAAGTTAAGGATGTGATTGAGAACATGGGTATTTGTCTGCCTTACCTTTTCATCCCCAGCCCTCCACATTCACTTTTCCTCTTCCAGGTCATCTTCACCCCAAATGGCTTCTCCTACTCCTTATCTTGGAGAGATTTTATATACAGGTGGAGGGAAGAGAAAAATTGCATTGTGGATGTCCAGAGCAAGCCAGGGCAGGAGAACACCCATATGGGAGGCCTCAGGGCAGTGCCAGACTTTATGGGGGTCCCTCCAGCAGGGTGGACCCAACTCATCTGATTCCCGGGTCAGCTCCCTGGCCGAACCACTCAGGGTTGCTCAACATGATTTAGTGATACACAGTGGTGGGGGCGGGGATGGGGGGGGGCGGGTGTCAGGAACCAGGGTGATGCCAGGAAAGTGGGGGAGGAGAGCTGCAGAGAGATTTTCTAAATTTTCTTGAAGATCCTGGGACCTCACTTGCGTGGATGAGACCATGTCCTTCAGGATGAGAATCATAAAAAGAGGGAATGAGGAGATAGGGAAGAGCTACAAAGAGCAGCTTATGGATGAGAAAAAGAGAGAAAATGAAAAAGAGATTAAAGAGGAAATAAATTACATGCAGATTGTCCATCTCCCTTCTGACATCTTCAAAATCCCCAAAGTGGCATTCTGAGGCCCAAGGGCAGCAGCAACGACGGAGGGCAGAGAATTAGAGTTGAGGTGAGAACTTGGAGCCCTGATGTTCCTGGGACCAGGTAGCCTGACCTCAGGACCCGTTCTGTTCTCATCTCTAAGGGCCTCCTAAGGCCTCCATTGTTTCACTTCTGCAATGAAAGAGTCGTGCATTTCTCTGATGCCAAAATACTTTTCCAGCCCTCAAGTTCTCTAAATAGGGCCAGGAATGAACACCTGTGTCATCCTGTTCCTCTCACTGGCAGTCACCATCTCCATGCCTTTCTGTGCACAACACGGCCTTCCTCCCTGTTCTCTCCTCTTCCTTACCACTTCCCTCCCTCTTTTGTTTCTCCTAATTATTCTCCATTGCCTTTCTCCTAGTAAACCTCCACCAATCTAGTTGGTCTTTAATATGGAAAAATTGGAGGAAACGTAGAATATATACCACCACCCACTCCAATAAATCAATTGATCCTTCCTATTTCAGAAGCATGTGTTATGAGCCTGGAAATTCTGTGGGCCCTGTGGGGAGAGGGACAACCAACTCCACATATGAAGTGTCTGTTCTGTGCTTGAGATGAACTTACTTGGGAGACACTTTAACCTTTAAACAACCCCATAAGTTCCCTAAACTGTTAGAGAATGGACACATGATTAGAAGTAAAGTAACTTGTCCAAATTCCCTTAAGCAAGGTGACAGGGTTTCCACAGCAGCAGGGCCACATCAATACATGGAACTTGCCAGGTTTGCCCTGATCTTTGGAAAGACTGGGAAGGAGGGGACCTGGGCAGGCCCAAGGAAAAGTCATAGGGTGGGACATGGCTGGGGTGTGGGAGAGCAGGGGCAGTGCTGTCTGGCTGGAGCAGTGGGTTCTGAGAGGAGCAGTGACTCCCTGCTGCCTGGAGTCTTTGTCCTGGCACCATCAGAGAACAGGCGCAGAGGGGATAGAGGGACACTGTCTTCATGAGCCTCTGATTATGGATTAGAAAATGGGGAAGGCAATGGCAAAGGCCCCTAACGAGGTGAAAGACTTGTACACTGAAAACTACAAAACATTGCCAAAAGAATTCAGGAAGACACAGATAATTGGAATGACATGCCATGTTCATAGACCAGAAGATTTAATAGTGTTAAACACTTCCATACTACCCAAAGTGATCTACAGATTGAATACAATGTCTATCAAAATCCCAATGTTATTTTTATAAAAATGGGAAAAACAATCCTAAAATGCATAGGGAACCACAAAGGACCCCAAAAAGCCAAAACAATCTTGAGAATGAAGAACAAAGACAAAGACTTCATACTTCCTGACTTCCAAACACATTACAAAGCCACAGGAACCAAACAGTATGGTACTGGTATAAAAACAGGCCAAAAGACTGATGTCCCATAATCGAGAACCCCCAAATAAATTCACACATATGTGGCCAAATGATGTTTGACAAGAGTACCAAGACTACACAATGGGGAAAGGATAGTCTCTTTAACAGCCAACAGAGTGAAAAGGCAACTTACAGAATGAGAGAAAATATCTGCAACACTTATATCTGAAAAAAGGTTAATACGCAAAATATATAAGAAACTACTACAACTCAACTGCAATAAAAAAACACATAATTCAATTTAAAAACACATAATGTAATTTTTAAAAGCACAAAATCCAATTAAAATGAGATTTGCACAATGAGATATCACCTCATACCTGTTAGGATGTTGTGTTATCAAAAAAAATTAACAGGTGTTGGCAAGGATGTAGAGAATTGGAATCTTTGCACACTGTTGATAGAAATGTAAAATGGTGCAGCCACTATGGAAAATAGCATCAAGGTTCCTCAATAAATTACAAGAGAACTACTATCTGATCCAAGAATTACAGTTCTGAGTATGTATCCAAAGAAATGAAATCAGTATCTTGAAGGATAGCTGCAATCCCATGTTCACTGCAACATATAATACCAATAGTCAAGATATGGATACAGCCCCAATGTCCATCAACAGATGGATTGATTAAAAATATGTGGTATATACATACAGTGGAATATTATTCAGCCTTTAAAAAAAAGAAAATCCTGCCATTTGTGGCAACATGAATGAACTCCATGAGGATCTGATCATGCTGTGTCCCATTTATATAGGTCTTTTGCTCATTTGGTGACAGTAGAAAACCAGAGGGGAAACAGTGGCAGAGTCAAGGGAACCCAAAAGGAAGACAGAGCAAATTTACTCAGGTCAAAAGCCAAGAGTTTGTCCTGGAGGATGTATCTTCCGAGTCCATTTTGGTTGGCAACCACAGAATTCTTTTCCAAGGAGGAAAAATTGCTGCAGGGGAAAAGCTTGCTACAGTTTGTAACTTGTGCTATCATTTTTTGAATGCCCTTTTGATTCAGGTATCAGTTGGTAATAGACTCACTGGACATTAACCCAACCAAGGAAATTGTTTATATCACCTGTAATGTAAATGCTCAGGTTTTCATATGTTAATTCTCTTAAAAATACATAAAGCAATGTTTCTATTTCAGACATAGAAAGATGAGCTTACCTGGATAGATTAGGTCTTTTCCTCTTTTCTGTCACTGCACATGGCCTCCAAGGGGTCCTCATGGGGAGCCAGGAGGACAGAGCAACTATCAGGGCATTCTGGGTGCTGCTTATGAATTACTCAGGGAGCCTTGCCTGATGTGGACATGGGTGGGAGCGTATGGATGAGGGTGGGTAGTAAGTATGGACTGAGCTGCTGCTGGCCCATCACACTTGATGGATGAAGGAAGGCAAAGGAGAACAGGGAAGAAATAAGAAACACAGCCTTTGGCTTTCTAGCTAGGGGAACATAGTCAACGTGAAATAGTCAATCTAGAAAAGGGTAAATAATAAGAATTCACACTATGTTTTAATGACAGATTCCCATGATTCCTCCTGCCTATTTTGAAGTTCGGCTAGATGAACACTTTTTTCTTGACTTCTTCCAAGATCGTTTCTTCCCCCAGGATCCACAACTGCTGCTACTATATTTATCATCTCTTCTGTAAGACTTGTACTTGATTGAAAGCAAATTGTAGGGACTTCCCTGATGGTGCAGTGGTTAAGAATCCGCCTGCCGATGCACGGGACACAGGTTCGAGCCCTGGTCCGGGAAGACCCCACATGCTGCAGAGAAACTAAGCCTGTGTGCCACAACTACTGAGCCTGCATGACATAACTACTGAAGCCCGCTCCTAGAGCCCGTGTTCTGCAACAAAGAGAAGCCACTGCAGTGAGAAGCCTGTGCACCACAATGAAGAGTAGCCCCTGCTCGCCGCAACTAGAGAAACCTGTGCACAGCAACAAAGACCCAACGCAGCCAAAAATAAATAAAGAAATAAAGAAATAATAGATAAAGAAATAAATTCATTAAAAAAAAAAGCAAATTGTATTGGGGGACTGAATTGAATCCTAGACAAAGTAGCCTGTTATGCTTATTCATTAAGAAAATCAAATATAGATTTGAAAATACTGAAATTCTACCATTTAAAAATAGCTACTATCAATCATATGATGTATTTTTTTTTCAGCCTCGTCTTTTCTATATAATGTGTGTGTGTCCAGTGAGTCAGTGGCACAAGCCATCTAAAAATGGGATAGTTCATTATGGAGAGGAGGCCTGGACACTATCTAACCCAGCTGTGCAGATTTGCAACAAGGGTGAGGGACACCAGGCTAACAACCAAGTTTCACTTTGAGTTCTTGTTGGGTGTGAGCTTACAGGATATGTGCATTTCTAAGGATTAGATAATGTTATCAAATACACTAAAATAGCTTCTCAACTCTTATCTACTTTTGTCCAAGTGCTAAGAAGTGACCCCAGCACTGATAGTTGTTGATCTGTCTTGTCCTCCATGGGCCCTCACCTCTCAGAATCTGTGAACTGACCCGGGACATGTGGGCTCCCCATGTGCATTTCACCTAATGACTATACTGAAGTCAGCTGTTAAAATGCACCTAGAGCTGCCCTGGGTTCTGTGACTACTGAGCCTCCTTATAATGAGGGGCAGTGTCTAGGACCTCTGGAGACTCTAGTACTTCCAGGTACGTACGTGGATGCTGAGAATCCCTTGCTCCATGAGAATCAACAGTGGGACCCACAGCTGGACTTACATTTTGGCTTTCCCACATAGGAGGGTCAAAAACTTGGGCCATTCATCTCTGCACCATTTCCATCAGAGGAAGGGGAATTTTAAACAAACCTTTGGAAACATCTGTGATAAGGGAAGAATGAGTTAATAATGTACAGAAAGTGTACAGTGATGAAGAGATTTTTTAAAAAAAATGTTAACGTGTATTGTGCTGTATAACTGGGAAATATCTCCTGAGGAAACACACACAGACTCACATACAAATTCACAATCACACCACCTAGACTCCCATATAAACACCCTCCAACCCTCATATGCACAAGCCAACCAACTAAATGACATGGTTGCTTCCAGGGACCATACAACATGCCCATCTTTCTTTTCTGGGAAATCAGTGTTTTTCACTACACTCCAACCTTCATTCTCAGCAGGAACCCGGAATCAAGGAGGCTTTCCAGACCAAGCAGGCAAGTAAGCCCCACTTTCTTCATCACCTAGATTTTTGCTCAGCAAATGACTGGCTCCAGAATATGTACAGTTTTCACTTGCTCTTGCATCCATTTGTGATTAGAGAAAAGAAAGCATTGTGAGCATAGCAGCATCCTGTGCACTGTTGGCACAGGTCTTTTGTTCTCTTGGTGAATTTAGGAAATAAATGGGAAAGAGTGGCTGAGTCAATGTCCCCCAAAGAAAACATAGAGGACATCTGTGCCAAAGGCTCCAGCTTTTCATAGACAATCTCTCAGGTCCATTTTGACAGGCAAATACAAAGTTTTCCTTCAAGAAGGAGATTTTTCTGTTGAGGAAAGTACTCGCTGCCCTAGTTTGTAATTGATGCTGTCATTTTTCAATGCCCTCTTCAATCAGGTTTTGGTAATAGACTTTCATTCAACATTCCCCCAAACAAGGAAATCATAAATATCATCTATAATGTACATTGTCAGATTTTCATATCTGAATTCAATTGAAAAAGAATAAATGCAGCAACCCTTCTATTTCAGACAAAGAAAAGTGAGCTTACTTTGGGGGTAGACAGGGCCTCTTTCTCTGCCCTATTACCGGGAAGGTCTTCCAAACAGGTCCTCAGCAAGAGCTAAGATGACACAGAGTAGCTGTCAGGACATTGGTGGTGAGCTCAGGAATTACTCAGGGAGCTTTGCCTGAGGTGGATACAGGGCAAGAGTATATGGATGTGGCTGTTTAATAAGTATGGACTAAGCTCCTTCTGGGCCATCCCCCTTGGTGGATGAAGGAAGGCAAAGGAGCAGGAAAAAACAAGAAACCAAGCCTTTGGTTTTCTAGTTAAGGGGAAACCTAAAGACAGGAAACAGTCAATCTGAAACAGGGTAAACAGTAAAATGCATGCTGTGTTTCAATGACAGATTCCCATGACTCCTACTGCCCCATTTTCAAACTCAGCCAAATTCCCACTTTTTGAAAAGTTACATGACCATTTCGGCTTCCATGCATTTGTATATGTTGCTACTGTATTCATTATCTATTCTATTGGATTTTTAACTTTTTTATTGTGATGAAATATATATAGTAGTTATCCTTTTAATAATTTATAAGTATACAGTTCCATGGCATTAATTACATTCACAATGCTGTGTGCCCATCACTGTTTTCTATACCCAAATCTATTCATCATGTCCAAATAACCTCTTTATCAATTAAGAAATAATTACACCTTCCCCTCTGCCTCCAGCCCTTCTTAATCTCTACTTTTTGCTTTTACGAATCTGAATATTCTAGGAATCCTATAAAAGTAGAATAACACAATATTTGTCTTTCTGTGCCTGCTTTATTTCACTAACCATAATACTTTTTATTAATATGGTCCATCCATGTTGCAGCATATTTTAATTCCTTTTTATGGCTGAATAGTATTCCACTGTGTGTATATATCACATTTTATTTATCCATTCATCATTTGATGGACTTTGGGGTTGTTTCCATCTTTTGGCTATTGGAAATAATACTGCTATGAACATTGGTACAAACTTCTATATAATACTGTAAAGATAACACATGCCATTATGCAGTTGTCAAAACTGCCACGGCACAAAGAGTGATTTTTTATAATGTAAACTATGGACTTTTAATGAATAAAAACGTATCAAAATTGTTTCCCTAATTGTGACAAATGTACCACACTAATGTAAGATGTTATTAATAGGAGAAACTGGAAGGGTGGGATATGGGAACTTTCTGTATTTATTATCTGTCCAACTTTCATGTTGATATAAAGCTGTTCTAAATAATGTCCAATAATTTTTTAAAAAATCAGGAAACACTGTTTCAGGGAGAGATCTATTTCAGCTAATGTTTGAAAATCAGTCGATGTCTCAGCATTGTTCACTATTAAACGTGAACCAAATTCTGAGCTGTAAATGCATCTTTATTTCTGTAGTTATAGCACTACTGACAATAATTTTAAAGTTGCATGCATGAAATAAAAGAAGAATATGGCTTAGTACTTTAATAATTTTTTTCTTAAATATGGGACACTGAATAAACTAGAATAATTATTCCTGAACTAGCTTAATGAATACATCCACAGATATTCCACTGGGTTGTCGTCTATGGGCTGCACCATGTTGTTTGGCCAGACGCGGATTCTTGTGATCCATTGCTTGGAGCCAGCAGTTGATATTCTTGACTTCAGATGACCTTTTCTTTTTATAACTTTGAGGCAAGATCCTGGGAAATGCACTACTATAGACAGAACTGTTGACATTTTGCTGGCAGAAGACCACAGGGAAATCAATAATAATTTATCCAAGTTCAATCTTTTGATCCCTTTATTCACCAGTTGCCCAGAAGAGACTCCTGAATCAAAGGTGGACTTAGGAAGATCTTGAAGTTTGGTGTGCACTTAAAACACCCAACAGACAGGTTTTGTGGGCGATTACCTTTATTTAGCTGAGGCATTATAGGAACAAAGAAACACAGCAAAGCAATGTCCATGGCTGACGGCCTGGGTTCAGATCTCATTCCGAAGAAGCACATTTATGTCCTGGAGGAGGTGTCTGAGCCAGGAGAAGAGTCCAAATCCTAACCTAGCCTTTGCCTCTATGTTTCAATCCCTGATACAAATTGCAATAGTTTCTAAACAAAGCCCCTCTGAAGAACCAGGGGAAGTCCAGCTGTGGATATTGGCTTGTGCCATCTTCACACTGTCAGCTTTCTCACATTGAGTCTTCCTGATGACCAATGGACCACCCTGAGTGACCAGTGGTCTCTCTGGCTCCCAAGCTGGCTCAGAGCTCACAACATTGTAAACCAACTGTCACATGACTGCTCTGCCAAGAATTAGCTTCCCTTCAACTGACCAACGCTGGATGAGCAGTTCATACAAATGAACTGAGAAAATGGCCATCTGGGCTGGTGCTTTGGTGGCTTAAGAAATTAAGTTTGTGATGTTCAGTGTCTCACTTATTATTGATCTGAGCAGCTGTTTGAGAACTTGGACCAAGGCCTGGCTGAGTATGGGCAGGAGCTCAAATTTTCCTTACCCAAATCCAGTCACTACTCTATAAACTCCTCATCCTTCTCTAAACCCTGTAGTGGCAGGGGACAGAACCCCATCTCCTCTTAGAGGGTCCTCTCCATACCCACAGCCCGGAGACCCCATCCTAGGACTCCCCCTGAGGACCACTAGATGGACCCTCCTTCCCTCTGTTGCCAAATGTTCATTCCACTAACCAGATGGCACTGTCCCTTCTCACCACACTCCCAGGCAATGCCCAAACCATCAGTGATCCTGTCCACATCAGCCCATGGAAATCCTGCCAGGAAATCCCAGTTTTTTTCCTTTTAAAAATATCTCTGGATTTAGACTGCTAATATTTGGTTTCAGATTTTGATATCTATATCCGGAAGAGTTGAGCTGCAATTCCCCTTTGCCATAATGTCTATTACTAGAGTGGCATCAACATTCCCCTGATCCCCTGAAAGCAGTGTGGGTGTGTTCCCTGTGTCTGTTCTCTGTAAGGATATGTAAAAATTGACATTGGGAAATAGTACACTTTTCTAAATTAAAAAAAAAATTAAGGCAGCCAGCTAGATGTAAGAATAAAAAAATATAAAAAGTAATACAGCAAAACTATAAAATACATTTATAACTCTGTAGACAAACTGGAGTGGGGGGAATAAAGAGAAATGAGGAAAATATTGTCAGTGAAAGTTAACAGCTCATTTTAAGGAACAGCATTCAGAAAAGAGTTATGAACATACCTCCAGAATAACAATACAGATTTCCCATTCTTGAATACTCCAGGTGGGAAGCTATGAGCTTCTCACTTATTACCAAATTTGAAACTCTCAGCTCACAGTGTGAGTTGGAACAGAAAGAAAGATGTGCATCATCACATTACCATGGTGATGGATCATCATAGAACTTTCAGAGTAAACAGAACTCTGCACACTATGGGTCCAACTGCTGCTCTCTAGACAGGTGTGTGTTTCCATGGACAATTGTGGCATTTCAGAGCACAGGTTTTGTTTCAAAAGTTGAATCCCAGCCCCACACATTGTCCTCCTTTAATGGAAACAAGTTATATGAGGGAAAAAACAGCCTGATAGTGAAAAATATAGCTGATAGTGAAAATTTCTGAGTGATAGGGACAGAGCTCACACGTTGAAAAAGTAAAGAGCTTCCACTCTTGATTGAAATCCCATCTCCACCCATTCCTACTATTCCTGAGTCACCAGATATTTCTAGATCAAACTATTTGTTCCACATGAAATAAAAATCAGTATCAATAGAAATTCAATTTTAAAAAGTCATATTTCTCTCTCTAAGCATGTATTTATCAAATTATGTAAATCCTTCTCTCATTCTCTGTATACCTCCTTTTTCTCCAAAAAAATCTATAAACTAAATCTATATATTTAATTATTTCTCAGTCTCTGTGAATGCACTGAACATTTTTCCTGTCACTGTGTATGTAAAAGACCAGCTATTCACTGAGCAATTAAGAAAGGAGAATCACCAGTGGGTTGGGTGAAAACATATAATCAATGCTTTTCTAAGTGAAGACATTCAGATAACCCAAAACTCGGATTAAATGTGTGTTCTGGTTCATAATTCAACACCAAATTACACCCATTCTTATGATAATGTTATAAAACTGGCTATTGGAAGGTAAGTAATTAGGCCCTTGAAGCATGAATAGTGAAATTTTAGGAGAAAGATCAGAGAGTTGCCATATTTAAAACAATGTAAGTATCCTTCCCTTCAAGGTGTGGAATGCTATAGTATAAATCTCTGCCACTGCTGATTCACCCTAAATATCTAGAACTAATATATCAAATGGATTATTGATGGGATATAAAAAATATAGACGGTGGCATATTTTCTCCAAGGATTACTCAGTTGAGGGAGTGACTGAGTGAGGGTGGAAAAAAATCAGGTAATATTACATTGCTCTTGGTGAAGAATTGTAATGCCTCCCAGCTTGATAGAAAAAATGTGTGTGTGTGTGTGTGTGTGTGTGTGTGTGTGTGTAGATAGAAAATTGGGAGAGAAAGTGAAAAAGAATTAGGGGATAGAATAAGAAAAATATAACCATCCGATTTGAGGAACAGCATTCAAAAGCCAGTAACAAAAAGCAATTCACATTCCCATTTATGAGGAGCAGTCAGAATGAAGAGAGGACTTCTCTTCCTGCTGTCACCTGAGTATCCATGGTAAATAAGAATAAATGAGTAAATACAGGTAAAGCCCTTAGAAAAATGCTTGTCACAGTAGCACTGCTATATGAAAGTTCAATTAATAAATCTGGAAGGAAGACAGAAACTTAGCAATGGTTCCTTCCAGAGACAGAACCTGGAAGGCTGCAGAACAGAGAAGGAAGAAAATTCAGATATTAATGTACATTCTATTCTTCCTTTTGAATTTTGTATAGATGTGTCATTCTTTTTGTTCTTACTATAAAATTTTTAAAAAATGAACTCCCCATAATAGTGGAATGAGACACCACTTTATTTTGCTCATGGTCACAGGGTAAGGAACTCAGGGCACATCTGCTCTATGATGGTGGGGCTTCAGCAGAGAAGACTCACGGGATTGGGCTCCCTTGACATCCAGGGATTGGAATCCTCTAGCTGACTTCACTCCCATGTCTGCTGGGTTTGACTCCATGAGACCTCTCCATGTGGCTGTGCTTCCTCAATGCAGGACAGGCTCAGGGCATTCAGAACTCTTCCACGGTGGCTGAAGGTAGCACAGACAAGTGTCCAGGCAGAGCCTCATGGTCTTTTCTACCATAACCTTGGACACTACACAGTGTTATTTCCAGAACATCTGTCAGTGACAAGTAAGAAGCATGTCAGCTTTGGTTATAGGGAGGGGCCTAGACCCCACTGCTCGATGGGAAGAATGTCCAAAAAATTGCAGGTTTTAAAATTTCTACATGCATAGACCAGTTTTAAAAATAGTTGCAGAGATATAACTCCAACACAAGTGATATAAGAAATGTTGCCTTTTGGCATAAGGCCAAGTGCAAGGTAAATGTGGGTTGGACTCCTGTCTTCATGAGCTGTTTGACAAGTAAGCACAAACACTGAAGAACCCTTATAGAACAGTTATGAGATAATCAAGCCTAGTATCTACCTGAAATGTTGCTCTATCAAGGAACCCTTTTTTCCATTCCTGTGTCAGCATGCATGACTTAAATCCCCCATGCCTCCTGCACTTCCCTTTCAAAGCAATAAACATACTTGTAACTATTCATAGATTTGTGTACCATTTGCATAGGGGTCACTTTCCCTTTCAGCCTTGAAGCCCTGTGATGAAGGAAGTCAAGACTGTTTTGTCCCTACCTGCTCTTGGTTCACTTAAAGCATGATAGGGTTGTGCTGAAAATAGCACATCACTTTCTTTCTTCAGGCACTAATCTACAGACCTTTCCCACAATTCAAAATCCATAAAGCTCTTACCAGTGAAAGGCTTTCTTCTTAAATTTGGCACCAAAACTGAAACGGCAGCAAACCTGACCTCAACTGAAGAGAATCCGTTTATACTCTTTTTACACTCTCTTTGACATAAATTTCTACACATTTTGCTACAGGAATATCCATGTGTTTGAATTGCAAAGTCGACCTCAGGCCTGGCTGGGGGTGTTGAGTGATGTATGGGATCTGTACCCTATTTCCTCTCTCGTTTGGAAGAGAGGGTCATGGACCATTAAGGTTTTCCCATCTCAGTTTTTGGAATATGCATTTGTACTTCAGGCAACAGCAAGTCCTGAAAAATCTAAGTAGGAGAGTAGCCAGAAGACTCCCAATGGGGCACATTTGGAGGTAGTTAGTGGGAGAGTGAGTCAGAGGAGGGCCCAGTGACAGCACCGTTTTCAGAGTTTATAATAAAGTTTCAGAGTTTACAATAAAGTGGTTGAGGAGAGAGTCAAGGACAGAGCAATGGTGAGGGGTTAGAAGAAAAGAAATCTGGGTTGTTAGATAGTATAAGAGGGTTGAAAGATGAGACTATAGTGAGGTCCTCTGTCTCATTTTTAGATGCATGGGCTGAAGGAAGTCCTTAAAATAAAAGGACTAACTGGAATAGAGTGAAGAAAGTGATATTATAATTTATGTTATGATGACATATTACATTGAGATCTATCTATAATTTACATAACGGTTCACCAGTTTTCTCAACACCATTTATCCAATAGTGCTATCCATTTACTATGACTGACAAGACTATCAGAAATCACTCCAGTGTTTCAAAGAGAGGGGTTTATTAAAGGGCATTGGGCACCAATGTGTTGTTAGGGCTGCAGGGGCCAAGAGAGGAAGGTAATGTTAGGCTATGTTAATCCTGTGTCTAGTAGAGGAGCAGAAGCCTTTGTCCATAGACCCCAGACATGACTTCTCCAAGGAGGTCATTTCTGCTTTTCTCTTCAGCATGAAGCTTCTGTAGGGGGTGCACCTAGAAAGCATGCCAAAGAGTTCAAACTCAATCCCAGTGTCCTCCAAACCTTTGAAACAAAAGTTTGAAAAGAAATTTGAAGTGGATCACTGAATCTCTTATTTTTTACTCTATTTAATTCAGGAAACCTCTATGCTGATAGTTTTCCATCGTTCTGATCTGGTATGACCCTGTGTCAACTCTGTCATTTCTATCTAGAGTTCACATATCTACCCCAGATCACCAGATTCTTACTTAACATTATCACAAGGCTGTACAATAAAAAGCTCAGTCTTAACATGTCCAAAGCTGAAAACCTGATCTTCCTAAATCTACTCAAATATGCTCCACCTGCATTGTTTCCATCTCTGTTAATAGCAACTCCATCCTTTCTGACAGGACAGTGACCTTGGAATCATGCTGGTTGACCAGTTGTTTCACATCCCACATCCAAACTGTTGGCAAACCTCATCAGTTCTATCATCAAATTATGTCCAGCATCATAACTCTTATCACTATCTCCACTGCAACCAGTCTGGTCCCAAGCCTCCTTATTTCTTGCTTGAATTACTGCAAGATTCATCTAACTAGTCCCCTTTCATCAACTCTTGTTTCCCATCCTCACCCCAGAAAGGCTATTCTCAGCACAGCTGCTTCAGTAACTCATTTATAACATTAATGAGATCATGTCCCTTTTCTGCTGAGGACCTTCCAATGGATAGCATCTCATACAGTGTTCCCTGAGGCCCTATACAGTTGGGCCCCCCTACATATGACTCTTCTCCTATTACCCTTCTGCCTCTCACTTCACTCCTGCACATCACAGGACCTCCTGGCTTCTGCTCAGACACTCTAGTCACGCCCTTGCCCTAAGGCTTTGCACCTGCTGTCCCTCTACCTGGAATGCTCTTCACCCAGATGTGCCTGGCTCATATCCTCACCTCCTTAAAGTCTTTGTACAAGTGTCACCTTCTCAGGAAATAAAGCCTATTTAATATGCAACCCCTTCCCTTCACCCTGATCCCCTTCCCTGATTTATTTTTCTCCAAAATTACAGTAATATTTATTGATTTATTTGTTTACTATCTGACTGAATCCCTTCAGTTGAATGAAAACTACACAAGGTGGATATTCTTGTTGTTGTTGTTTTCACAGTTGTTTCCCCAGTAGGACAAAACCTGGACATCATACATTTTCAAGAAATACATGTAGAGTGAATGAACTGACCTCACTTTTGTTATTTCTAAGCATCACAATATCCAGTTAAAACTCACTCTGCAACCCTCACCTGTGCTCTGAAACTTTCCACCTTCTGTCTTTCCACATAAGCTTCCATCCCAGGCTGACATCACTGTCATCCTCCTCTCACCAAGATTCAACTTAAATGTCACCTACACCAGGAATCTTTTCTTTATCCTGCCTTCTTTCTGTTTTCTAAGTTCTCTTTCTAGGAGTCTCTACTTTGTGCTGGAGTTATTTTTTATATATCTCATCCTTTCTACTAAATTGCCATTTACCTGAGAACAAACCAGCCTTTTTTTCCTGTAATTTTTTAATCATACAGAACACCAAGAACCAAACCTTAAAAAACCCTTTTATTATGAGAAATTTCAAACATACACAAAGGGGAAAGAATTGCATAATGAACACATACTACCCATTACCCAACTTCAACAATTGTCAGTATATTACCAAATTTGTTTCACTGAACCTCTTGACCCTTTGACTATTGCTAACACTGAATCTACACATTCCCATGGGCTCAGTGATTTCACATTATGTGAGTTTCCTGTACATACACTGGCCCTGGAGGTCTAAGATCTAGCATAATTGCACCATTGCCTGAAACAAGAAATGTTGAGAAATAGACTAAATGTCTCTCAACAAGGAACTCAGTGAGGAAATAAATAAATGATAATCACTCAGATGCAGGGAATTGGGAAGCTGTCCAATATGACTTGAAATTATTACTGGAAATTAAAAAAAATGTTTTGAAACTGCATATTAAAAAAAGCACACTGGATGCTTCAAGATGGCTGAGTAGTAAGACGTGGAGATCACCTTCCTCTCCACAAATGCATAAAAAATACACGTACGGGGCTTCCCTGGTGGCTCAGTGGTTGAGAGTCCACCTGCTGATGCAGGGGACACGGGTTCGTGCTCTGGTCCAGGAGGATCCCACATGCCACGGAGTGGCTGGGCCCGTGAGCCATGGCTGCTGAGCCTGCGCATCCGGAGCCTGTTCTCCACAATGGGAGAGGCCAAAACAGTGAGAGGCCTGCATACCGAAAACAAAAAAAAACCATATACATGTGGAACAACTCCTACAGAATACCTACCGAATGCTGACAGAAGACCTCAGACTTCCCAAAAGTGTGTGAGGCCTGAGCCTCTGAGGTGGGAGAGCTGAGTTCAGGACATTGGACTACCAGAGACCTCCTAGCCCCATGTAATATCAATCAGCAAGAGCTCTCCCAGAGATCTCTGTCTCAATGCTAAGACCCAGCAAGCTACAGTGCTGGACCCTGCATGCCAAACAACTAACAAGGCAGGAACACAACCCCACCCATTAGCAGAGAGGCTGTCTAAAATCATAATAAGTTCACAGACACCCCAAAACACACCACCAGACATGGTCCTGCCCACCGGAAAGACAAGATCCAGCCTCATCCACCAGAACACAGACACCAGTCCCCTCCAATAGGAAGCCTACACCAGCCACTGAACCAATATTACCCACTGCGGGCAGACACCAAAAACAATGGGAACTATGAACCTGCAGGCTGCACAAAGGAGATCCCAAACACAGTAAGTTAAGCAAAATGAGAAGACAGAGATATATTCAGGAGATGAAGGAGCAGAGTAAAAACCCACCAGACCAAACAAATGAAGAGGAAATACTCAGTCTACCTGGAAAAGAATTCAGAGTAATGTTAGTAAAGATGATTCAAAATCTTGGAAATAGAATGGAGAAAATAAAAGAAATGTTTAACAAGGACCTAGAAGAACTAAAGAGCAAACAAACAATGATGAACAACAAAATAAATGAAATTAAAAATTCTCTGGAAGGAATCAATAGCAGAATAACTGAGGCAGAAGAACAGACAAGTGACCTGGAAGATAAAATAGTGGAAATAACTACTGCAGAGTAGAATAAAGAAAAAAGAATGAAAAGAATTGAGGACAGTTTCAGAGCTCTCTGGGACAACAATAAACACACCAACATTCAAATTATAGGGGTCCCAGAAAAAGGAGAGAAAAAGAAAGGGACTGAGAAAATATTTGAAGAGATTATAGTTGAAAACTATAATATAGGAAAGAAAATAGTCAATCAAGTCCAAGAAATGCAGAGAGTCCCATACAGGATAAATCCAAGAAGAAACACGCCAAGACACATATTAATCAAACTATCAAAAAATAAATACAAAGAACAAATATTAAAAGCAGCAAGGGAAAAACAACAAATAATATACAAGGGAATCTCCATAAGGATAACAGCTGATCTTTCAGCAGAAAGTCTGCAAGCCAGAAGGGAGTGGCAAGACATATTTAAAGTGATGAAAGGGAACAACCTACAATGAAGATGACTCTACCCAGCAAGGATCTGATTCAGATTTGATGGAGAAATTAAAACCTTAACAGACAAGCAAAAGCTAAGAGAATTCAGCACCACTAAACCAGCTTTACAACAAATGCTAAAGGAACTTCTCTAGGCAGGAAACTCAAGAGAAGGAAAAGACCAACAAAAAAAAAATGGTAAAAAAATTAAGAAAATGGTAATAGGAACATACATATCGATAACTACCTTAAGTGTAAATGGATTAAATGCTCCAACAAAAAGACATAGACTGGCTAAATGGATACAAAAACAAGACCTGTATATGTGCTGTCTACAAGAGACCCACTTTCAGGGGGACTGAAAGTGAGGGGATGGAAAAAGATATTCCATGCAAATGGATATCAAAGAAAGCTAGAGTAGCAATTGTCATATCAAACAAAATAGACTTTAAAATACAGACGATTACAAGAGACAAAGAAGGACACTACATAACGATCAATGGATCAACCCAAGAAGATATATAATGATTATAAATATATATGCACCCAACATAGGAACACTTCAGTACATAAGGCAAATGCTAACAGCTATAAAAGAAGAAATCGAGGGCTTCCCTGGTGACGCGGTGGTTGAGAGTCCGCCTACCGATGCAGGGGACACAGGTTCATGCCCCAGTCTGGGAAGATCCCACATGCTGCAGAGCGGCTGGGCCCATGAGCCATGGCCACTGAGCCTGAGCGTCTGGAGCCTGTGCTCCGCAGTGGGATAGGCCACGACAGTGAGAGGCCCGCATACTGCAAAAAAAAGAGAGGAAATCGACAGTAACACAATCATAGTATGGGACTGTAACACCCCACTTTCACCAATGGACAGATGATACAAAACGAAAATAAATAAGGAAACACAAGCTTTAAATGAAACATTAAACAAAATGGACTTCATTGATATTATAGGACATTCCATCCAAAAACAACAGAATACACTTTCTTCTCTAGTGCTCATGGAACATTCTCCAGGATAGATCATATCTTGGGTCACAAATCAAACCGTGGAAAATTTAAGAAAACTGAAATCATATCAAGTATCTTTACCAACCAACATGCTATGAGACTAGATATCAATTACAGGAAAAAAAAACTGCAAAAAATACAAACACATGGAGGCTAAACAATACACTACTAAATAACCAAGAGATCACTGAAGAAATCAAAGAGGTAATCAAAAAATACCTAGAAACAAATGACAATGAAAACACGACAACCCAAAACCTATGAGATGCAGCAAAACTACTTCTAAGAGGGAATTTTTTATCAATAAAATCCTACCTCACGAAACAAGAAAAATCTCAAATAAACAACCTAAGCTTACACTTAAAACAATTAGAGAAAGAAGAACAAAAACCCCCCAAAGTTAGCAGAAGGAAAGGAGTCATAAAAATTAGATCAGAAATAAATGAAAAGAAAAGAAGGAAACAAGAGCAAAGATCAATAAAACTAAAAGCTGGTTCTTTGAGAAGATAAAATTGATAAACCACTGGCTGGACTCATCAAGAAAAAAAGGGAGAAGACTCAAATCAACAGAATTAGAAATAAAAAAGGAGAAGTAACAGCTGACACTGCAGAAATACAAAGGATCATGAGAGATTAATACAAGCAACTCTATGCCAATAAAATGCACAACCTGGAAGAAATGGAGAAATTCTAAGAAAAGCACAACCTTCCAAGACTGAACCAGGAGGAAATAGAAAACATAAACAGATGAATCACAGGCACTGAAATTGAAACTGCAATTAAAAATTTGCCAACAAACAGAAGCCCAGGACCAGATGGCTTCACAGGTGAATTCTATCAAACATCTAGAGACGAACTTACCCCTATCCTTCTCACTCTTCCAAAATATATCAGAGGGAGGAACACTCCCAAACTCATTCTATGAGGCCACATTACCCTGATACCAAAAACAGAAAAGGATGTCACAAAAAAAGAAAACCACAGGCCAATATCACTGATGAACATAGATGCCAAAGTCCTCAGCAAAACACTAACAAACAGAATCCAACAGCACGTTAAAAGGATCATACACCATGATCAAGTGGGGTTTACCCCAGGAATGAAAGGATTCTTCAATATACACAAATCAATCAATGTGATACACCATATTAACAAACTGAAGGATAAGAACCATATGATCTTCTCAATAGATGCAGAGAAAGCTTTCGACAAAATTCAACACCCATTTATGATAAAAACCCTCCAGAAAGTAGGCATAGAGGGAACTTACCTCAACATAATAAAGGCCATATATGACAAACCCAGAGTCAACCACTCTCTCAAGGGTGAAAAACTGAAAGCATTTCCACTAAGATCAGGAATAAGACAAGGGTGTCCACTCTCACAGCTATTATTCAACATAGTTTTGGAAGTTTTAGCCACAGCAATGAGAGAAGAAAAAGAAATAAAAGGAATCCCAATCGGAAAAGAAGAAGTAAAGCTGCCACTGTTTGAAGATGACATTATATTATACATAGAGAATCCTAAAGATGCTACCAGAAAGCTACTAGAGCTAATCAATGAATTTGGTAAAGTAGCAGGATACAAAATTAATGCACAGAAATCTCTTGCATTCCTATACACTAATGATGAAAAATCTGAAGGAGAAATTAAGGAAACACTCCCATTTACCATTGCAACAAAAAGAATAAATTATCTAGGAATAAACCTACCTAAGGAGACAAAAGACCTGTATGCAGATAACTGTAAGACACTGACAAAAGAAACTGAAAATGCTATGAACAGATGGAGAGATATATCATGTTCTTGGATTAGATGAATCAACATTGTGAAAATGACTATACTACCAAAAGCAATCTACAGATTCAGTGCAATCCCTGTCAAACTACCAATGGCATTCTTCACAGAACCAGAATAAAAAATTTCACAATCTGTATGGAAACACAAAAGACCCCGAATAGCAAAAGCAATCTTGAAAAAGAAAAAGGAGCTAGAGGAATCAGACTCCTTGACTTCAGACTATACTGCAAAGCTACAGTAATCAAGATAGTATGGTACTGGCACAAAAACAGAAATACAGATCAATGGAACAGGATAGAAAGTCCAGAGATAAACCCACACACATATGGTCACCTTATCTTTGATAAAGGAGGCAAGAATATACAATGGAGAAAAGACAGCATCTTCGATAAGTGGTGCTGGGAAAACTGGACAACTACATGTAAAAGAATGAAATTAGAACACTCCCTAACACCATACAAAAAATAAACTCAAAACGGATTAAATATCTAAATGTAAGGCCAGACACTATAAAACTCTGAGAGGAAAACATAGGCAGAACACTCTATGACATAAATCACAGCAAGATCCTTTTTGACCCACCTCCTAGAGAAATGGAAATAAAAACAAAAATAAACAAATGGGATCTAATGAAACTTCAAGCTTTTACACAGCTAAGGAAACCACAAACAAGACAAAAAGACAACCCTCAGAATGGGAGAAAATATTTGCAAACGAAACAACTGACAGAGGATTACTCTCCAAAATATACAAACAGCTCATGCAGCTCAATATCAATAAAACAAACAACCCAATAGAAAAATGGGCAGAAGACCTAAACAGACATTTCTCCTAAGAAGATATACAGATTGCCAACAACATATGAAAGGATGCTCAACATCACTAATCATTAGAGAAATGCAAATCAAAACTACAATGAGATATCATCTCACACCAGTCAGAATGGCCATTATCAAAAAATCTACAAACAATAAATGCTGGAGAAAAGGGAACCCTCTTGCACTGTTGGTGGGGAAAAAATTGATACAGCCACTGTGGATAACGGTATGGAGGTCCCTTAAAAAACTAAAAGGAGAACTACCATATGACCCAGCAATCCCACTACTGGGCATATACCCTGAGTAAACAATAATTCAAAAAGAGTCATCTACCACAATGTTCATTGCAGCTCTATTTACAATAGCCAGGACATGGAAGCAACTTAAGTGTCCATTGACAGATGAATGGATAAAGAAGATGTGGCACATATATACAATGGAATATTACTCTGCCATAAAAAGACATGAAATTGAGTTATTTGTGGTGAAGTGGGTGGACCTAGAGTCTTTTATACAGAAGTAAGTCAGAAAGAGAAAAACAAATACCATATGCTAACACATATATATGGAATCTACAAAAAAAAAAAATGGTGCTGAAGAACATAGAGTGAGGTCAGGAATAAAGATACAGATGTAGAAAATGTACTTGAGGGCATGGGGCGGGGGAAGGGTAAGCTGGGACAAAGTGAGAGACAGGCATGGACACATATACACTACCAAATATAAAATAGATAGCTAGTGGAAAGAAGCTGCATAGCACAGTGAGATCAGCTCGGTGCTTTGTGACCACCTAGAGGGGTGGGATAGGGAATGTGGGAGGGAGATGCATGACGGAGGGGATAAGGGGATATATGTGTAGGTAAAGCTGATTCACTGTGTTATACAGCAGAAACTAGCACAACGTTGTAAATCAATTATACTCCAATAAAGATGTTAAAAAAATATAAAAAAGGCACACTGAATATTGAATTTGGAATCACTAACGGCATGGCATATGCCACTGAAATTACTGGGTTTTCAAGAAAGAAAAATTGTTTGGTCATCTAGGAACAAAAAAGCAAGTGACATACAAGGGAAAGAGAATTAGAATCTCATCAGCCTTCTTGCAGTCATTTGTACAAGAAGAAAACGGAGTACAATATTTACAGACCGAAGTGTGAGCCATGAATTTGATATTCAGCAAAAGTAACTTTCAGGGGTAAAATGCACTGACATCCAAGTCATCATGCAAGACCTCAGGTAATACTGTTCCCATGATCTCTCTCCAGAGGAATGAAAAAACTTCAGAAAATAAAATTCCTTGAAAGACATTGATGTAAGTACAAAACTTTGTTTGTTTGTCTTTTTCATTTGAGATTCAGTGAAGGTTACATAAGAGAAGTAGTGGCCTTGATGGTGACATTAGGGTGACTGTTTATAATCCTTCATTAAGAATATAATGATTATAATCATTCGGTAAGATCTACTAACTTTATTTTCTATTTATGTGTTTTATATAAAATATTTTTAAATGAAATGTAGTAAATTGTTTTATGTAAAAATCTTCAGCATAAAACATATATATACATATATACATATATATATATATAAATTTAATTCTGAATCTCTACAATTCAGAAACTAATTAACTGGCATTAAATTAGTTGATTTGGGAGAGGAAGAGCAGTGAAGAGTCTCCTGTTCCTTGGCCTGATTTAAGCTTCCTGACACTGCAAACTCAATCTGCTCTGAGATTCAGGCAGAGGTCTCCAGGTCTTGGCCTGCACAGGTATCCATGCCAGAATCTTCCACATAAATACAGGTGCTAGAATCTCTGGGAAGATGAGAGACAGGTGGAGTAGAGGCTACCATGGTTGGGGTGTGCAGAATCCAGGAGGGCCCTCAGGCCCTGGAGAAGTGACCCCGACTCCCTAGGGATTAAGTTCACAGTGCACCGAGGACATTTTGCTGCTCTCTGCAGAGGGTGTTGGCTGTCTGCTTAGAGTTTCTACAAATGTCCCACCAAAGCAATTTAACTTGGGTATTTGGCAAGGCAGCCTTCAGGTGACTGGTCCCTGTACTGTGAAACTGATGTGCAGGAAAGGAGAGGCTCTAGGACTCCAGGATGAAAAAGCCAGTGCCAGAACCCTGGGCCCAGGGGAGCAATGTCTGATGACACAGGAGTGGACGTGATGCCCATGCTTTTCTATCCCTACCCTTAATATAATCCAACCATGAGATTTTCGTATTGAAACTGGACAGCCTCTTGGAGCACTTTCATTTTTCTTTAAAAATCTCTTTTCTTTTCTAAGACTAAAACCAAACTTTGCTTATGCCTTTAAATTAAAAAAAAAAAATTATGCCCTGGTAATAAAAACATAAATGTAATGGCTTTAGTATATTCCAACATGAAAAGGTTATAGAAGGCACTCTTCTTAAAATGTAACAAAATCAGGTATATTCATTTTATTTAGTTACAAAATTAGGGGATAAATAAGAGGAACATAATTAACTTGCAATCCTTTCCCTGTAACTCACTGCAAGTGAGCATTGCATTGAATTTCCTTCGTGTTTTTGTGTTTGACTTGAATGTTATTTACATGCAAAAGAATCTATACCACATCAGCCTGAGAAGCAGTACCACTAGGTGACCCAGGCCTTCTACAGGACTCCATAGAGCTGAGGAGGGCTCCGGGCTTGGACAAATCCCAAGTGTCCCCTACTTGAGGTCAAGGCCTACTAAGAGCCCAGAGGGATGCAAAGCCGGGGCAGGCAAGCTAACATGATTGCATGAGGAGCTACCCCACTGTGTCTCTGTCCTCTTCAGCTTTTTCCCTGGGAGGCCTGAAGTAGGTGAGGTCAAGGCCATCACATACTGTATCCCCACACCCAACTCCCTTCTGATCTTAAAAGAGTTGAGTGAGCAGCATTGGGTCCTGCAGGGAGAGATGTTGAACAATCTAGGGCACTCTTCACAAAGAATACAATGTGAAGAGAATACCACAAAAGCTCCCCACCTGATGCCTTACAGGAACCTAAAGCCCTCTCCTCCAAATGAAGGAGCCACTGAAGGGCTTGGCAGAGCAACCTTAGAAGCTTATATGAAATGTGTGTCCATTCCCTGGGACGATGTTCTAAGTATATTTTTCACTTGCCTGCACTGATATTAACCATCTTCTTATTGTTGCCCCTTGCATCCCTTGCATGGTCACATGCAACAGTGCCTCAGTTTTGTTGTTTTACTGAAGTGCCAAACATTTTTACAGGAACCATAGGATATGTGAATGCTTATTTGCTTTCCCTTCATCTTCTTACCTGTTTCATACTCATATTTCCTCTTATTCTTCTCTTTATCCCCTATTACTTGCTGGATTTCTCTTGAAACAAAGACAAGATAATTTCTGGAACCAGATTCCTGCTGGAGCAGTCTCGACAGTTGAAGGGAAGCAACCAAAATTGTGCATGTCCAGAACCAACAAAATCAGGAAGACATCTCTGTGGAAGGTACCTGGCCAGAAGCAGACTATATTGGGTCCCCCTTCAGCAGAGTTGTCACAGTACTTCTGAATCCTAGCCCAGCTCCCTGTCTAGGCCGTTCAGGGTTACTCAACATGATTTAATGATGCTGTGGAAATAAATGAAGACCAACCAAATAATAACAACTAAAGGTGATTTATTCAGAGCTTGCTAGAGCAAGGGAGTCAGCCACCGTCATCTTCATCTGAGCAATGACTCAAAGGCAGGCAGAGGAGTGGGGAAGCTTCGTTGAGGTAAAACAGAAGGCTTCAGTCATGCCCTGATTAGCAGCTAATGGAGTGAGGAAGCTATAGGTGGGCTATCTAGAAGCAGGGAACCCCATTGATTGATAGGGTTGCATATTTGGCTTTATATGTTGGACCTAAGTTGGAATTGGGGATAAACATTAGGGCATCTCTCAGTTATAAATAAAGCCATGGCCATTTCGGACCAATTGTTACAGGGGTTATTGTTTAAGTTCCTGGGCTGGCTGCTCAAGATAGTGGTCTGATTTCCTACAAATCTGACTTATAGATACTAGTCTGGAAACTGTAGGTAATGGATTGATTTCCTTGGCTTGTTGCTGCAGGTTGCTTGTCAGAGTCCTTTTTCTATATAAGGTCTGGGCACTGTGCATTTGTATCTTCTATTCTCAGTCCCCCATTTTGGTGATTATCTCACATGTGAGAGGATGACAAATTCAGAGCAAATTAGAGATCCTGAACTTCACTGACAGACATTGTCTTGTTGTCTTCATAGCCAACTGTATTGAAAGATCTTCCTGACCTTTTTCTTGTCATCATGGCAATCAGATGATGAGAGAGCATCTACATTTAAAACTCCGGAGAGAACGCAATGGGCCATCATTATAACCACTATGAAAAAACACAGTAATCAACGTAAGGTGCTTCAAAACCAGGAACCACACTGCCCAATCAAGATCAAAAGAAAAAATCCTATAAGCCATGAGGATCAAACTCAGAAAGCTGAACAGCTTTTTCCTTAAGGCAATTCATAGCCTATTTCACCTAGTCTGTTTTTATTGATCCAAGCACAAGTATTAGCAATAGTACAGATGCCACCATGAATAGCCAACAAAAAATCTAGAGCAATGTGACTGTCCATCACTACTCAATGCCAGTGAGTTGATACTGATCTGAATTCCATCTAGGACAGAGGTTACATTATCAATAACTTTTGTCAAAGTTAGAGATAGGTTTCTTTCACCCTTTCTTCATTCACGTGATTCCCACCAAAGAAAACACTGCTCCAATTGTTTGCATAAGTGAGCCAATAATTCCTTCAAGAAGTGTGCCTGAATAACCAAGGGTGTTCATTGATTTTAGAGCTCACATATGAGTTAGAATTTCCAACCTTGGTGATTTCTAGAATTAGGGTCTCTCTGTATAAACAAGTCTTGAGCCACTATCCCCAAAATGCTTGAGTGTTAGTTGGAGGTGAACAGGACTGGGCCTCCTGGCCACAGTAGAGGTAGTATCCAGAAGGCACACGTGGAGATCTGGGGAAAAAGGAGTTGTTTACAGAACAGGGCCAAAACCAAGGACCTACACTAGCTGGGTCATGTATTTGGATCTCTATTAATTTCTCCTTGGTGGTAAGCATTTAACCCATTGCCCTACAAAGATTGTTGAATTTAAATTTATAATTACCTAGAGACTTATCAATAGATTGTGACAATTGGATATTTTTCTGGGAGAGGGGGACAGTAGAAAAGTCACAGATTGACTTGTTTAGAATCAACTGAACATGTAGGTGAAAGTAGGAATGCTATTGTCTAAGATTACCTGTGGTCTCATTTTATGAAACCAGAATTTCCCAAAGGTTTTTATTATGAGGTCTGGTGGTAGATGGCTTATCCAGCAGACAGGAAGACTGGGGGAAGTGGCAACTGTTTGAACATATTCTGACCTAACAATTATAATAAGTAGGGACAAAAATAACAAAAGGATCACTATGGGTGGATGGCAACGAGTCTGTAGAAAATGAGAAGACTCATTATAAGAAAGCAGATAAGAAACAAAAATGGAATTAGATAGGTGTCTTGGTCCAATGCCTTGGGTGATCGATGTCCATTCTCCATCATCACTTGCTTGTTCTGAAGGTTGGGTCAGCTGTCTGCTTCTGAAGACTGGCTGCTTCTGGAGAATCTCTGAGAATCCTCCTTTTGAGGCCTCCTAATTCCAGTAGCTTTCCAATTGTGTGGAATTCTGATTTTTTTTTTTTTACTTGTGAAATATGAACCTGAAGACAAACTCCTAGGAGTTTCACCACTTTGTTTTTAACAGTACCTGATAGGGCCTCTTCCAATGAGGTTTAAGAGCAGTTTTTCTTTAAAAGCAATCTTCCAGTAGACAAAATCTTCGTTTGAAAATCATGAAGACACTTTTTAGGTGGTGTTGAGAAAACACAGCCTTAACCTGTTGGTGAAAGTATTGGGTTTATAGTACAAGAGTCCTTTACAATACTTTGCCATGTCTATATGCAGTAGGGCAGAGTCTAGAATACCTAGATACTTGGGTCTTCCAGCTACTAATTTACAGAGGGAGAACAAATGTGCTCCTGAGGGTACTGACTGTATGGCCATAACTGCTAGTGTGTATTCGCACCAAGGGAGCTCAAAGGTTTCTGAAAGTTTTGATAATTTTAATTTAAGGATGAGAGTGTTTTGTCCTCTTTTGCTATCTTATGACTTAAATAATGAACAGCTTCTGGCAAAATTATAATTTCTTTTGAAACTTTATGCTCCTTTTTATTTTTTTTAAGCTAAGATTGAGAACAAGTAAGTGGAATCCTTCCTACAGGCTTCTGTTCTCTGAACAAAGTAGGAGATCACTTACATATTGTGTCAGAACTGAATTGCTAGAGAAATTTAGATTTTTAAAGTCTTGATGGAGCACCTGGGAAAAGTAGAAGGGGCTTCAGTGAACTCCAGGGCCATGATTGTCCAGGTATACTATTTTCCTTTCCAAGTGAAGGTAAGAAGTATTGACCCTCCTGGTCTAGAGGCACATTGAAAAAGGCAGAGCAAATATCCACAATAGTGAAGCAAGTGGCTTGTGGAGGAATTGATAACAGGATGGTATTTGGATTAGGTGCTGCAAGGAAGTAAGGGCTAACAATTTTGTTGATGATGCTGAGGTCTTGGAAAAATCAATATCCTCATCCATCTGGTGTCTTCACTGGCAAGACAGGAGTGTTACAAGGGCTAGTGGAGGGTGAGTGAAGACTTTTGGATGTAAGGCTTTTAACTACAGGTTTGAGTCTTTCCTTTGCTTCTGGCTTCAAGGGATATTGGGGGAGATTAGATGGTGGTTTGGTAGTCTCTATCTGAAATGTTATATGTTCTGATCCATTTATTTTGCCTATGTCAGTGGGATTTTTAGTACACAGAGTATCAGGTACAGTGCCAAGATCCTTATGTGGAGTGTACATAAAATATAATGAAAGAGGCAAAGGTATATCCAGGGCAGGCACAACTTTATTATGAATAGAAGAGTCCTCTGGGACCTCAAGAAATAGTCTCTCCAGTGTGCATTGAATACTACAATTTCATTTGCTAAATAAGGTTCTTCCAATTAAATCTGTAAGATGGTATCACAGAAAACCAAAGATACTTCTTTTCAGTCAAGGACTGAAAAGTTGTGGTTAAGGGCTGAGAGACAGGGAAAACTTGTGGTTATTTGACATACCTATCACATGTATGGTATGTTTACTCTAAGGAAGAGGGCGAGCAAAGGTGGCAGCATATAATGTAGAAATAGTAGCATCAATATCTACCAGGATTTGATGAGGATGACCTTCAATATTTATAATTAATTCATCTTTTTTGAATGCTTAAGGGCAGGGCAGGGTATTCGGTGCTTTTTTCCTCAGAGCACCCTCATTGATCTGAATTGAGGAATTTTTCTTGGTCTTGATTTTCTTTCATAAGAAAAGATCATCTTTTTTCCGGTGTTCCTTCTATTTACAATATCTACAAATATCATTGTCAGTGGGATCTTGGTTGGGGAATAGGCCATCTAGCTGTTTGATGTGCAGAGCCAGTATTGCATCCTGTCTCATTTTTGTTCTAAAGCCCTTTCACAATATCCTGCCAGGTCTTGTAGTTCAGCTAAAGGGGCTATTTTCCATTTTAGTAATATTTGCCAATTAGATCTCCAGTTTCAGTGTAACTCCAATGACACAGTGAGATGGAAGGGGTGCTGCTACATTAGCACTTTCTAAACTCATGAATGTTGTCAGAAGTTATTTTCTAGTCTATCTGGAATTTTTTCTGTTTGCATGATTGACAATGGTCCTATTAATTTTTATTAGAAATATTTTAGGTATGGCTTTTAGGAGATTTTGACTTACTTTTATACACCCCCCCCCCCCTTTTATCATCCTTTGGTTTCTTGTGGAAAGAAGGAAACTGCAGGTCTCTTTCCAGGTCAGTCCGATCAGCTTTTGCCATCAGGATTAAGCATTTGAGGGTCTGACCAACATGTATACAAGTTAATAATGGTCAGGTAATCCTGGGTCATGTGCACCTAAAGGAATTCTAAATATATCCATGAATATTTGCTGGTCTTCTTTAGGTTAGGAAAGTCATTCATTATAGATCTCAATTAAGCTTAGTTTCAAGGCTTCAATTCTACAGTTGCCTGCACATCTGGTAATGAGAGGGATGAATATTTGGAAGCAATTGGTACTTTGGTGTTTTAGAAGAATTTAGGGGAAAAGGTTAGGAATCTAGACAAGAGCAAGAGGAGGGTGGAGGTGCAGAAGGAGAGAGATCAGAAGAATGAAAACTGGATACAGGGACCCAACTGGAGTACAAAGAGTGGAAAATCTACTAGGGAAATAAGTCTAGTTTATTTTTGCCTGTTTGTCAAATTGTTCATTAGCTTTGGCCAAAGAATCTTTTAGGAAGAAATTTTTGATTCAGAATTTGGTTTGGAGTCCTCATCATATAAATCAGAAAGTGCTGCCCATTGGGCTTATGAAATCTTCCTTCCTTTTCTAAGGCTCCTCGTAAATGAACAATTTTGTTCTAACTAAGTCTTCTCCAGAGCGGGCACTGAAGACCCAAATCTTCCTTGGTGAAGTTATGCCATTTAGAAAGGGGAACAAAATTAGGATTTTAATGAGAGTGCGTACAAGAATCAGATTTTTTTTCTGATAGAAGAGAGCGTTTAGACTTAAATATCCCAAGGTGACAGTTGGTACAAATGTAATGCTTGTGCACCTCATGTCTTGGGCTTCCAAAATGACAGCCGCCTCTGAACACAGACTAAACCAACTGAACCATCTGTACTCCCAGCCAGTGGAAAACCAGAGAGAATATTCTCTTAGAACATAAAAATCAAGACAGAAGGAGAACCTCCTCTGGTTTGATTCATGGCCTTCAACAAAGTTCATCCAGGTGGATGCCAGTCCAAAGACAATGTTAAACTCAAGGGTCTGTGAGGTCAGCTCAAATAAGTCTCATGGGACCTATTCTTGATTTTTTCCCCTGATTCTCCTTCTTATGACACACAACACTTTTACACAGCACAACACAAAACAGTAACACAAAAGACAGCAAAAAGGGATGAAAAGGAATGGCCTGATTCCACCAAGGAGGCTAAACAAATGGGCACCAAACAGAATAAATAGCCTAGGAACTCACACAAAGACAGTGAAGTTCAGACCCAGTGGATTTACCACAACATCATGAACTCTACCACCTGCAAGCAGCGTGGCATAAAGGGGCATCTATGGGTATCACACATACCTCAGCTGGGGTCTGGAGTAACAGGAAGCTCATACTGGGCCTCAGTGGGACCTCCATAATTAACTGTCTAATAAACAAATGCCAACCAAATGAGAACAACTCAAGAATATTTATTCAGAGTTTGCTGGAGTAAGGAAGTCAGCCACTATCACTTGCATTTTGACAGAGACTCAAAATCAGGCAGAGGAGTGGGGAATATTTACAGTGGGAGAAGGGAAGTGTTCAGCTATGTCCTGATTAGAGGCTGTAGAAAGAGGAAGCTGTATGAAGCTATCTAGAAGGAGGTCATCCTATGTGATTGTCAGGGGTGCATATTTGGCTTTCTCTGGTTGGTCCTAAGTTGGAAGTGAGTACAAAAAATTAGGAAAACTTTCAGTTATAAATATGGCCATTTTAGACCAATTGTTATAGGATTATTGTTTAGATTCCTGAAATGGTTGCTAGATACAGTGGTCAAACTTCCTACTAATCTGACTTATACATGGTAAGCCTGCTTCCTGGCCTGAAAACTGTAGATAATGTGTTGGTTCCTGGCTTCATTGCTGCCTATTGCAGGTCAGAGTCCTATTTTTACACATGGTCAGCTGTGGTCCATTTGTATATTCAGTCTTTCATTGTAACTAGGTGGTCAGAAACTGGGTCAATGCAAAAATATGGGTGAGCAGGGCTGGAGAGGGATTTATAGACATTGAAGATCCAATGGCCTCATCGGCCTGGATGAGACCAAGTCCTTCAACATAAGAATTGTAAAACAGAGGAAAAGAGAAAGAGAAGCTTAGGAACAAGAAAGAGTGAAAATACAAAAGGAAAAAGAGGAAATACATTATATGCAGATTGTTGATCTGTATGTTGAATCTTCAAAATCTGTGAAGTAATCATCCACATGTACAAGGACAGGAATAGTGACAGAGTGGCCTTGGGAAAGAAAAGGGGGTGTCAGGCCCGAGGGGAGAATTTGGACCCTTGCTGCTCCTGGGGTTGTATAGCTGATCCCAGAACTCAATTCTGTCCCTATCTCTACAGTCTTCTCCCAGGGTCTTGATTGCTTTACCTCTTCAATGAGGGAGTAGGTCTAGGATGTCCAGGGACGCTTTTCAGCCCTCAAATTCTCTAATTATGACCAGAAAACAATGCCTGTGTTATCCTATTTCTTTAAGAAGGCAGTCACTGTATGCTTACATTTCTGTGCATGACATTGTCTTACTTCCCTTACTACTTCCCTCAAATTACTGCCCATTTCCTTTCTCTTTGTCAACCTCCTCCAATCATATTATTCTCTAATATGGGAACACTGAAGGAATGATTGTTGTTATACCACCACCCTCTCCAATTAATTGATGAGTCCATCCTACTCAGGGAATTCCTGGAATGGGCCTGATATTGTGTTGGTTCCTGTGGAATGTGACTCCACATCTCAAATGACTGTCCTGTGCCTGAAGTGATTTTAGTTACTTGGGCGATATTTAATGTTCTCAATAGCCCTGTAAGTTTCCTAGCCCATTAGAGACAATGAGTGCAAATTTAGAGGTAAATTGTCCAATTTCTATTAGTCTGCAAGCAGGGTGACAACGTTTCCATGGCACATAAATACATGGTAAGCTATTGGTTAAAGCCACTGAGAGGATAATCGTGGGATCTCCCTTAACCATTTTGCACCTCATGCAATAAAAGCCCTCCTGAATTCTCATCACACTCAACATTTCTCAGTCAACCACCTCAGCTCCTACGAAGTCTATTTGTTAACTGCTCCTCACATGATTCTTTTACACCATAACCCGAGCCCTGCTACTCTTCTCACTTTTGACATCAACAAATTCCCTCATGACTGCTTAACATAGATCACCTACTGACTCCTCATGATGATCTATAGGAAAATCTTTTCGGTAATGCTGACTTCTCATGGTTCACTGGTGGTTCTTATTTAAAGAGTGACAATGGCAAATATGGTGCTGGGTATGTTATTGCAACTCCATTTTTTAAAAACATCTTTATTGGAGTATAATTGCTTTACAATTGTGTGATATTCTGCTGTATAACAAAGTGAATTAGCTATACATATACATATATACCCATATCTCCTCCCTCTCGCATCTCCCTCCCACCCTCCCTATCCCACCCCTCTAGGTGGTCACAAAGCACCAAGCTGATCTCCCTGTGTTATACAACTACTTCTCGCTAGCTATCTATTTGACATTTGGTAGTGTATATATGTCCATGACACTCTTTCATTTCATCTCAGCTTACACTTCCCTGTCCCTGTGTCCTCAAGCCCATTCTCTACATCTGCATCTTTATTCCTGTCCTTCCCCTAGTTTCATCAGAACCATTTTTTTTTTAGATTCCATATATATGTGTTAGCATACGGTATTTGTTTTTCTCTTTCTGACTTACTTTACTATGTATGACAGACTCTAGGTCCATCCACCTCACTACAAATAACTCAATTTCATTTCTTTTTATGGCTGAATAATATTCCATGGTATATATGTGCCACATCTTCTTTATCCATTCATCTGTCGATGGGCACTTAGATTGCTTCCATGTCCTGGCTATTGTAAATAGTGCTGCAATGAACATTGTGATTGTAGTACATGACTCTTTTTGAATTATGGTTTTCTCAGGGTATATGCCCAGGAGTGGGATTGCTGGATCGTTTGGTAGTTCTACTTTTAGTTTTTAAGGAACCTCCATACTGTTCTCCATAGTGGCTGTATCAATATACATTCCCACCAACAATGCAAGAGGATTCCCTTTTCTCCACACCCTCTCCAGAACTTATTGCTTGTAGATTTTTTGATGATGGCCATTCTGACCAGTGTGAAGGGATACCTCATTGTAGTTTTGATTTGCATTTCTCTAATGATTAGTGATAATGAGCATCCTTTCATGTGTTTGTTGGCAATCTGTATATCTTCTTTGGAGAAATGTCTGTTTATATCTTCTGCCCATTTCTGGATCAGGTTGTTTGTTTTTTTGATATTGAGCTGCATAAGCTGCTTGTATATTTTGGAGATTACTCCTTTGTCTGTTATTGCAACTCCTTTTGATGTTGTTGATGTTTACCTATGGTTACTTCAGCTCAACAGGCTGAATTATATGCTCTTACATGGGTTTGTACTTTAGCCAAGGGCAAAACCGCCAATATTTATACTGATAGCAGGTATGCTTTTGGAGTCGCTCATGATTTTGGAATGTTGTGAAAGCAACATGTCTTCCTTCTTCTGGTGGAAATAAAATTTTAAAAATGCCCCTATGTTCAGGAATTATTGGATGAAATTATTACCTGCTGCTTTAGCTATTAAGATTCTGGGACATTCTAAACTTGACTCTCTAAAGCTAAGGGGAATCACCTTGCTGACATTTCTACAGAGAGCACTGCCCTTAAAGAAACCAAGAGCAGACAAACCTTTGTCAGGACAAAAGGGATATTTCCCTGAATGATAACTTAGAAAAACTGACTAGAGAGGCCCAACAATGGGCCTCAGAAAAGGAAAAACAAGATTGGAGATTCAACAGTTGTTGGTCTGATAAAGAGTAAACTCTAGTTTAGACCAAATAACAACGCAGTCCTACCGGAGATTCTAAAATCCCCATTCCTCGCCACTGTACAGGCATTAAACCATTGGTATTCTGACAAATTATAGCATTAATGAACCAATACTGTGGGAAACATTAATAAAGCTGTAAAAAGTGCCCACTTCACTGCCCCACTTGTCTGAAATACAACGAAGGGAAGCCTGTTCATACTGCTAATGGACTTTTTAAACTGGTGGATCATTTGAGATTTGGCAATTGGGTTTCCTACAATTTCCTGCATCTCATGAATATAAATATGTTTTAGCCATGGTATGTATGTTTTGACACTGCCTTCCCTTGCAGACAGGCTACTGCCGCCTATGTGGCTAAAATCCTTTTGGAAAGGATTATCTGTATTGAGGAACTTCTCTTAAACTTCACAGTGATTGAGAAACGTGTTTTGCAGGTCAAATATTTTAATTGTTTGGCCAGTTTTACAGCACTTTCACTGTGTTTACCACCCTCAATCTTTTGGTTCAGTTGAATGCACTAACAGCATTATTAAGACTCAATTGGCAAAATTTGTAGAGGTCCTCTAAATACTTTGGTCAAAAACATTGCCTTTGGTCCTTCTAGATCGTAGATCCACCCCTTTAGGAACTGTTAAACTCTCACCTTTTGAATAGTCACAAGATGCCCAATGCACTTGACTCCTGCTTCTTTTGACCACAATTGATAAAGGAGAGATACTCCAATATCACAAAGGTCTAATTGCTTCAATTAAAAATAACCATGTCTTGGTAGAGCAATCTTTTCACAGTGCACCCTAAGGAGGTGAAGACCTTAAGCACCAAAACTTGCAACCTGGAGATTTCATCTATTGGAAAAGACACCTCCAGAATAATTTTCTTCAACCCCACTGGAAAAGCCCCTAATAACTATTGCTAACAAACACCTGTACTGCCAAATGCCAGGGAATAGACTCTTGGATTAATGTGCCACACTTAACCTGACTGGACCTGCACATCATCTGGTGAACTGAAGGTAAAGATTTCCCCAAATTGAAGCAGAAAACATCTGATGAAAGAGATTTCCCAAGATATCCCAATCAGACCAGTTGGAAGCTGGTCATCAAAACTTTGATGATGACATAACACTTCAAATGAACTCCATTGTCTATGATCTTGATAACTTATGGACTTTAAATAAAAGTGTCTCAGAGTTCTCCCTTCTACTCCTCTTGTACTTGAATGTGATATTAGTAGGTTTCTATCTGTGTGCTTTCCCTCCAATATGGGACACTACACTCAAGAAAGGTCTTTCCTGGCATTGAGGGGAAAAGATCCCTCAAGAGTGGTAAACCTGGCTCTTGATCAGCAATGATTTCAGAGAAAGGTCTTGATCAAAAGGGGGAAATGTGAAAAATTAATAAACAGAAATCTCAATTAAATTAAAGTCAGGTGGTCAGAAGGGGAAGCTTTCATGCTCTTCATGTATAGCTGAGCCCTAAAGGAAGAGGAAAGACCCTGCTTTTTTTGGCAACAACTGAGCCAATGTAAAGCCATGGACCCTTTGTTTACTATTACCCTCTCAACTTTCTTTTCTCCCTCAATAAATGAATTCTCCTTCTTTTGCTATGTGGGGACCTGCACATAGCTCATCATGGTTGCAGACAGCAAACTGCAATTCTCTGCTGATACTAAGTAAACCCATTTTTGCTGGAGAAATAGCTGGCAGTCTATTTGTTTTAGGTCAATAACATTCAATGAATAATTATGAAAATTGAATTTTGGTTTAATTTTTTTTTCTACTTTTCTTTTAAAATTGTCTCTCCCTGATGGCATGTATCCATTGTTATAATGACAACCAAGAAAAATAATCCCATAAAATAAACAGGTTTAATCTAGATAATATAGAGTAGTTTCTCTCTCTCTCTTTCTCTCTCTCTCTCTCTCTCTTTCTCGTTCTTTTATCAGCAGTGTGTAATGAGGACAAATTTTGTAGACTGTGACTTGGGCTCCTTTTACCTTTGAGTTTTTTTCATAGAGGCAATCTTAGTGACTGCAATATCTTTTCTTTTAGTGTTATTGAACTTGTCATGAAATCCCAATGAACAGATTAAAATGTCAGAGAAAGCAGAACGGTTAAGTCAAAAGAATCTGAAGGACAAGATACATGGAATCTAAGCTTCAGTTGCAAATTTGTATTAACTATTCCTTAAAAGGAACCATTTATACACTCTCTTGTCAATTTTGAATCTATCGACAAAGTAGCTACCTCACAGGTTGGTGCCAAATCTAATGTACAAACATCTAGAAAATATTAAAGCCAGTCAAATACAAATTTTATTTATTACTCTCACTCTTTTAATATTTAATTTATAGGAATACATTTGAAACCTGTACAAAAAATTGAGCAATTTAGGAAAAAAATGAGTTATATAAATCCAAGACATTAACTGCTCCCAATCATCCTGTTTTTTAGTAGGGAATAAGGAGTGAGATTTTTATGCTATGGATTAGGCCTGAAGTTCATTTTTTATTCTTCCTGGAAAGTCTGGGTGAGGGGACCACTTGAACTTTTACAGCAGGTCAGCTTTTCATATGTATCTTGCACTTTTCTCAACCTTATAAAATCCTATGAGCAAAAGAAGATTATACAAGCATAGAAGAATATACAAGCAATAGGTAGTTATATACTTATATTTGTTTTTAGAATTTTGTTTCCTCTGAAGGGAATGGGAAAATGACCAGAAGCATGTATGTTCTGTGTGAAGCTAAGAGAATACATCCTGGAGCACTCTTACTGGCTCACAAATCCCTCACTGGTAAAGCTATATTTTTTGTTTTAAGAAAGCCCCTGATTATTAGTTCAAGCTGGAGTATTCAAGAGGACCTTGCCATAACTATAAATTTACATTTGTAATATGATTAAATGAGAAGGTAGAAGAATATAATCTCTTACATTGGTTAGTCTTTACTATAGCTGAAGCCAAAATTTTAGGTCCAAGATATCTTGTAAGAGATAAATCTTAATATAGACCTATAAGGAAAAAAAGTCATAGCAAGTACAGCTTCAGATGAATTTTGCTTAGAATAAACTCAATGGCCTAATTGGCATGAATGGGTTTGGATGTAGGTGGGTAGATGGTAATAACTCTGATGTTTGTATTAAGAAAGAATGTTTTGATCAATAATTAATTGGTATTTTAATTTTCTTTTTTTAAAATTATTTAATTTATTTTTGGCTGCATTGGGTCTTTGTTGCTGTGTGTGGGTTTTCTCTAGTTGCAGCAACCAGGGGCTACTCTTCTTTGCAGTGCGAGGCTTCTCATTGCGGTGGCTTCTCTTATTGCAGAGCAGGGGCTCTGGGAGCACAGGCTTCAGTAGTTGTGGCACATGGGCTCAGTAGTTGAGACTCATGGGCTCTAGAGTGCAGGCTCAGTAGTTGTGGCACACGCGCTTAGTCACTCCACGCATGTGGGATCTTCCCAGACCAGGGCTCGAAACTGTGTCTCCAGCATTGGCAGGCAGATTCTTAACCACTGTGCCACTGAGGAAGACCTGGTATTTTAATTTTCTTTGATAAAAATGATTTTCTCTGCCTTCACTCTGGCCAGAAAGATTATAATTTTTTCTAGAAACATATAAAAAGCAAAAGTTGTTTCGAAGATAAATAAATTATCCAGGGAAATTCATCTAGTAATGTTTACATATTTTTTAAATAAAAAATTAAACAACCAAAGGATCATTAGGGAAAGTTTTCATGTGTTCTTTTTTGTTTGTTTATTTTTACAATTTAGTGGTAAATGTGCCAAGTTAAGAAATAGGCCCATTCCAAGGATAAACCCAAGGAGAAACACACTGAGACACACAGTAATCAAATTGGCAAAAATTAAAGACAAAGAAAAATTATTGAAAGCAGCAAGGGAAAAATGACAAATAACATACAAGGGAACTCCCATAAGGTTAACAGCTGATTTCTCAGCAGAAACTCTACAAGCCAGGAGGGAATGGCATGATATACTTAAGTGATGAAAGGGAAGAACCTACAACGAAGATTACTCTACCTGGCAAGGAGCTCATTCAGATTCGATGGAGAAATCAAAAGCTTTACAGATGAGCAAAAGCTAAGAGAATTCAGCACCACCAAACCAGCTCTACAACAAATGCTAAAGGAACTTCTCTAAGTGGGAAACACAAGAGAAGAAAAGGACATACAAAAACAAACTCAAAACAATTAAGAAAATGGTAATAGGAACATACATGTCAATAATTACCTTAAATGCGAATGGATTAAGTGCTCCAACCAAAAGACACAGGCTTGTGAATGGATACAAAAACAAGACCCATATATATGCTGTCTACAAGAGACCCACTTCAGACCTAGGGACACATATAGACTGAAAATGAGGGAATGGAAAACGATATTCCAGGCAAATGGAAATCAAAAGAAAGCTGGAGTAGCAATACTCATATCAGATAAAAGAGACTTTAAAATAAAGAACGTTACAAGAGACAAGGAAGGACACTACATAATGATCAAGGGATCAATCCAAGAAGATGATATAACAATTATAAATGTATATACACCCAACATAGGAGCACCTCAATACATAAGGTAACTGCTAACAACTATAAAAGAAGAAATTGATAGTAACACAATAATAGTGGGGGACTTTAACACCTCACTTACACCAATGGACAGATCATCCAGGCATGAAATTAATAAGGAAAGAGAAGCTTTAAATGACAAAATAGACCAGATAGATTTAATTGATATTAATAGGACCTTCCATCCAAAATCAGCAGGTTACACTTTCTTCTCAAGTGTGCATGGAACATTCTCCAGGATAGATCACATCACTGGTCAAAAATCAAGGCTCAGTAAATTTAAGAAAATTGAAATCATATCAAGCATCATTTCTGACCACAACACTATGAGATTAGAAATGAATTACAGGAAAAAACACGTAAAATACACAAACACATGGAGGCTAAACAATACGTTACTAACTAACCAAGAGATCACTGAAGAAATCAAGAGGAAATCAAAAAATACCTAGAGACAAATGACAATGAAAACTCGACAATCCAAAACCTATGGGTTGCAGCAAAAGCAGTTCTAAAAGGGAAGTTTATAGCTATACAAGCCTACCTCAAGAAACAAGAAAAATCTCAAATAAACAATCTAACCTTACACCTAAAGGAACTAGAGAAAGAAGAACAAACAAAACCCAAAGTGGCAGAATGAAAGAAATCATAAAGATCAGAGCAGAAATCAATGAAATAGAAACAAAGAAAACAAAAGCAAAGATCAATAAAACTAAAAGCTGTTTCTTTGAGAAGATAAACAAAATTGATAAACCATTAGCCAGACTAATCAAGAAAAAGAGGGAGAGGACTCCAATCAATAAAATTAGAAATGAAAAAGGAGAAGTTACAACAGAAACCACAGAAATACAAAGCATCCTAAGATACTACTACAAGCAACTCTATGCCAACAAAATGGACAACATGGAAGAAATGGACAAATTCTTAGAAAGGTATAACCTTCCAAGACTGAACCAGGAAGAAATAGAAAATATGAACAGACCAATCACAAGCAATGAAATTGAAACTGTGATTAAAAATCTTCCAACAAACAAAAGTCCAGGACCAGATGGCTTCACAGGTGAATTCTATCAAACATTTAGAGAAGAGCTAACACCTATCTTTCTCAAACTCTTCCAAAAAATTGCAGAGGGAGGAAGACTCCCAAACTCATTCTATGAGGCCACCACCATCCTGATACTAAAACAAGCCAAAGATACTACAAAAAAAGAAAATTGCAGACTGATATCACTGATGAATATAGATGCAAAAATCCTCAACAAAATACCAGCAAATAGAATCCAACAACACATTAAAAGGATCATACACCATCAAGTGGGATTTATCAAGTGGGATTTATCCCAGGGATGCAAGGATTCTTCAATATACACAAATCAATCAATGTGATACACCATATTAACAAATTGAACAATAAAAACCATATGATCATCTCAATAGATGCAGAAAAAGCTTTTGACAAATTCAACAGCCATTTATGATAAAAAGTTTCCAGAAAGTGGGCATAGAGGGAACCTATGTCAACATAATAAAGGCCATATATGACAAACCCACAGCAAACATCATTCTCAATGGTGATAAACTGAAAGCATTTCCTCTAAGATCAGGAACAACACAAAGATGTCCAGTCTCACCATTATTATTCAACATAGTTTTGGAAGTCTTAGCCATGGCAATCAGAGAAGAAAAAGAAATAAAAGGAATACAAATTGGAAAAGAAGAAATAAAACTGTCACTGTTTTCAAATAACATGATACTGTATAGAGAGAATCCTAAAGATGCCACCAGAAAACTACTAAAGCTAATCAATGAATTTGGTAAAGTTGCAGGATACAAAATTAATGCACAGAAATCTCTTGCATTCTTATACACTAATGATGAAAAATCTGAAAGAGAAATTAAGGAAACACTCCCATTTACCATTGCAACAAAAAGAATAAAATACCTAGGAATAAACCTACCTAGGGAGACAAAAGTCCTTTAGGCAGAAAACTATAAGACACTGATGAAAGAAATTAAAGATGATACCAACAGATGGAGAGAGATACCATGTTCTTGGATTGGAAGAATCAATATTGTGAAAATGACCAAACTACCCAAAGCAATCTACAGATTCAATGCAATCCCTATCAAATTACCAATCACATTTTTTATGGAGCTAGAACAAATATCTTAACATCTGTATGGAAACACAAAAGACCCCGAATAGCCAAAGCAGTCTTTACAGAAAAAAACAGAACTGGAAGAATCAAACTCCCTGACTTCAGACTATACTATAAAGCTACAGTAATCAAGACAATATGGTAGTGGCACAAAAACAGAAACAGAGATCAATGGAACAAGATAGAAAGCCCAGAGATAAACCCACGCACCTATGGTCAAATAATCTATGACAAAGGAGGCAGGGATACACAACGGAGAAAAGACAGTCTCTTCAACAAGTGGTACTGGGAAAACTGGACAGCTACATGTAAAAGAATGAAATTAGAACACTCCCTAACACTATACACAAAAATAAACTCAAAATGGATTAGAGACCTAAATGTAAGACCGGACACTATAAAACTCTTAGAGGAAAACATAGGAAGAAAACTCTTTGACATAAATCACAGCAAGATCTTTTTTGATCCACCTCCTAGAGTAATGGAAATAAAAACAAAAATAAACAAATGGGACCTAATGAAACTTCAAAGCTTTTGCACAGCAAAGGAAACCATAAACAAGACGAAAAGACAACCCTCAGAATGCGAGAAAATATTTGCAAATGAATCAACAAAGGATTCATCTCCAAAATATATAAACAGCTCATGCAGCTCAATATTAAAAAAAACAAACAACCCAATCAGAAAATGGGCAGAAGACCTAAATAGACATTTCTCCAAAGAAGACACACAGATGGCCAAGAAGCACATGAAAAGCTGCTCAACATCACTAATTATTAGAGAAATGCAAATCAAAACTACAATGAGGTATCACCTCACACCAGTTAGAATGGGCATCATCAGAAAACCTACAAACAACAAATGCTGGAGAGGGTGTGGAGAAAAGGGAACCCTCTTGCACTGTTGGTGGGAATGTAAACTGATACAGCCACTATGGAGAACAGTACGGAAGTTCCTTTAAATACTAAAAATAATATTACCATATGATCCAGCAATCCCACTACTGGGCATTTACCCAGAGAAAACCATAATTCAAAAAGACACATGCACCCCAATGTTCATTGCAGCACTATTTACAATAGCTAGGTCATGGAAGCAACCTAAATGTCCATAGACAGACAAATGGATAAAGAAGATGTGATACATATATACTATTGAATATTACTCAGCCATGAAAAGGAACGAAATTGGGTCATTTGTAGAGACGTGGATGGCTCTAGAGACTGTTATACAGAGTGAAGTAAGTCAGAAAGAGAAAAACAAATACCGTATATTAACACATATATATGGAACCTAGAAAAATGGTATAGATGAACCAGTTTGCAGGGCAGCAATTGAGACACAGATGTAGAGGACAAACGTATGGACACAAAGGGGGTAAAGCCGTTGGGGGGGGGTTTGGTTGTGTGCTGAATTGGGTGATTGGGATTGACATGTATACACTGATGAGTATAAAATTGATGACTAATAAGAACCTGCTGTATAAAATAATAAATAAAATTAAATTAAAAAATTAAAAAAAAAAAGAGAAAGAGGTCCATTTCAGTGTGAGACATGGTGCCAAACACCACAGAAAATATGAAGGTAGACACAAAATTCCTACATTGTGTTGCACTTGCAGCTTACTGCATACTTTAATATTTATTATTCATTTTGATCTTTCAACCACCCAGGGAAGTACACCTGACAGCTATCATTATCAATCTTTTTGGACACAGAGGAGGAAACAAGACCAGAGACAGTAGTTGCCTTGCGCAAGGTCAAACAGCTAGTTTGGCAAGGCAGTGTCTTAAATTAATAATGGCTGTAGGGCTTCCCTTGTGGCGCAGTGGTTGAGAGTCTGCCTGCCGATGCAGGGGACATGGGTTCGTGCCCTGGTCCGGGAGGATCCCACATGCCGTGGAGCGGCTAGGTCCGTGAGCCATGGCCGCTGAGCCTGCACGTCTGGAGCCTGTGCTCCACAATGGGAGAGGCCACAACAGTGACAGGCCCGCGTACCGCAAAGAAAAAAAAAATTGGCTGTAAAGGGTTTTTATTGGGACCCTGACAAAAGAAAGACCGGTTCCAGCTGGGGAAATGAAGATACCAATTTCAGCTGGGTAAAATAAAATGGGCCTTGAAAATGGTTTAAAGTACAAAGATTTGGCATATCTGACAGTTGAAATGATGTTAAATAAAAGCATGGATTTATGAAAATTCGGATGTTGGATGATGGAGGGTCTTGCATAAGAAGATGGGGAGCCACCAAGTATTTTTGAGATAGTTTCTTGTCATGAAATGAGACTCGGTCTACTGAGGTTTAAATCTCGGTTCAGAGCCCTTATAAATTGTTTGATCTTGGACTTTAAACCTCAGTTTATTCAACAGTAAAATGCACATAGAGTCATTACATTTAAGGATTGTTGTGAGGCTTTAAATGGGCAAAGTACATATACCTGAAACATAGCACTGGAAAATAATTATTAGTCATAGCTAGGATGTGATTAAAGGTGAACCTCAGGAAGGTTATGATGGGGTGAACTGACAACAGGCAGTGGGGGTGGGGGGCGGCAAAGGGAGGTAGAATACCTGGAGAAGGGAGTCAAGTTGAAGTTCGCAAAGCAAGTTGGAGCCTATTTGGCAAGAGGTCCTAATGAGGTACAGTGAGGGCTTGACTTGGGGTGCCAATTCCGGTAACATCAGGGGTCAAACATTTTAAAACCTTCAAGAGGTGAGAAATTAAATGTGAAATGTGTGGTTTTTAATTGTCCAAAAATTAAAGCTTTTCCCTGTTGAGTGTCTAGGTTTAAAAAGTTTGATGACCAAATTTACAATGGTTTGTTCCAGTCAAAAAATTCTGTAAATACACGTGATAATTCTAGCCTTCACACCTGTCTAAACAGCAACAAAGATCAAATTAACTAGCAGAAAGACCAACCCCTTCCTTTCTTTAATGAGGCTCCATTGATTTTTGCAAACAAATAAAAGACAATAAATTGCCCCAAATTGCCCTTTTTTCAAAGCCAGGTTGTAGGATTGATTTGGGTGTTCCCAGCCAATTCAAGGCGGTAAGGCCTCACAGCTGGACCATAAAATGCTTTTGCAGTTCTGAGGATATTCACCAAGTCCCTTTGTTCCCACCAGAGCTTTGGGTATTTAGAAGTCTATCCTATTGGTCCCAAGACTAACATGTTTTTGTTTGTCTGTTTCACAAGTCAATGACCAAAACCTCTAAAAAGTCACAAAGAAGCTCATGAGGAGGTCAGAGGCTTGCCAAGGGGCATTTGGTTTCTGGCCCAGAAACTCAGTACAGACCTGAGATCTGGGCTGGAGTAACTCTTAGCAACCTGTCATTACCTACAAGAGATAGTGAGTGGACTTCCTTCAGGTGGCTTCTGTTTTGTATGTTCAATATTTCCCAGAAGACTGAGGTCTAGCGCTACTCTGTTCAATGTGGGAGCCATGAACTGCTGAGCCCTTAAAACGTGGCTAGAATTGACATGCACTGAGTGTAAAATACACCGGATTTCAGAGGCTTAGTATATAAAAAAAGAATGAAAATATCTCAATTTTTTATATCGATTCCATTTTGAAATGATAATATAAAATTAATTTCACTGGTTTCTTTTTTACTTATTCTAATGTGGCTACTAGAGAATGTAGATTACATATGTGGCTCCCCTTGTACTTCTGTGGGAATGTGCTGCTCCAGAAGAATGCCATTGGTCTCCCAGATTCTCCTAGGTTCAAAGCATTTGGTAATTCTTGATTATTTTGCTGAAACCCTTTGGTTGTACATATAAACTCACTGTTCATGGGAGCTGATTATCTCTATTTATATTTGTCTTGTAATTTGTAATTGTCCTGAGAATCTGATGCTAGTGCTAGGTGACTTCTATTTGGTTTTAATAAAAGCTGAAGGGACCAAATTAGGTAGAAAATAAATAAAGACAGATGGAAAAAAAAGGAAGGAAAGAAAAATACACTCTATTGGGAAGTTTCTACTCAAAACACCTCTGTGGGATGTATGTTATTTTCTCTGTTTTCATAGGGGAAGAAACAGCAGCTCAGAGAGGTTAAGTAACTTTTCCAAAGTAATCCAGTTCATGCTTGTCAGGATTCAAGAGGTCTAACAAACTCCAAAGCACAAACTCTATCTCCTCATTATAATGCTTTTCCTGTACTGACAATGTTTGAGGAAACCAAACAGTAACAACTGATTTTGGAGATACTTCTTTTATTAATCACAAATGTCCTTATTTAAGATTTATGCTTGTGCAAGTGCTTATTTGTCAAATTATTTTAATATTGATTAAAGTATGTAGAACAAACTTTATTCATAAGAGCTTTTATTCATTAGTGGTCAATAAGTATTCCACATACCCTCTACTCTCTCTTCTGGTTGTGTAACCTTAAATAGTCACTTACGTAACATGTATTTAATGATACAAATCTCATAGGGCTGTTAAGGGGCTAAGAGAAGGCTCTGTGGGAGGTAGAGCTTTGTGCAACATAAACTTACCAGGCAGCCTCCCCAAACCCTATTCCTATCCCTGGAACGTACATGACATAACGATTGTTATACCTTGTTCTGCTACATTTATATTATATTGACAGACTTTTGGGGCCACTTTTCCTTTCTGTAAATAAGATACAATATGAAAAAGCTAGAAGTTATAAGGACCTTATGGTCACCTACTTTACCCCTCTCTTAACACAGGACCGTTTTTCTGGAACCACAGACAAGACTCATAAAGTTTCCTTTCAATAATCCAGTCCAGCCCTTTGATCTTTTTACTCAAGAAGTCTTTTTTCCCCCTTTGCTAAACTAAATTTTCCTCATTAATTACTTTGGATGAAAATGAGAAAAATACTGGAAGATTATTGTCACCCCATAACTTTGTCTTCTCTAGACTATTATGCTATGGCCTTTAAATTTTCTTTAACTCTTTCCTTCTTATTCACTGCTATCTCCTGAAATTCATTCACATGAATTTTCATTTAATAGGTTCCTATTTATTAGGTATGCAGCAGTTCTGATTATAGATAAAGGGATGCTGCCATTACTTTAGAAAGTTTTCCTCTAAACTCAGTATTTGTTTTCTTGCTTACACTCAACTCCAGGAAAATGATTTAAGGAATTCAGGGATAATAATCAATGGTTTGTTGTTTGCTGCTGTTGACTTGATTAGTTTCCCATTTTAACATCTGAAGCTAAAAGTAAGATAAAGGAAAGTAGAGCACGAGGGTCAATGGAAAAGGTGCCCTTTGTTCACCAGCACTTGACATAGAGTCAGTGCAGTGTGCAGGAAGTGGTAGAAATAAACTGAAGCAATTAAAGTGCTGCATGAGGTCCCTCAGGCTGGGAGGGTCCCACCCAGGCAAATTTACTCTCACTATAGGGGTTGAGGGCATTGCCAAGGTGAATGTGTTAATAACCAAAAAGACAAAATGTAAGGAAAATAAGAATGACTTCTCAATATGTATCTTACTGATCTACTCTCAAAGCACTTTTCCTGTACTTTAATCTCCACATGTTTAGAGATTTTAGTTCACAAGGAAGGAATGTTCCCTTCCTTGTGGGACTGCAATATTCGTCATTGCAGTGTCCCATTGCAAGGGACACTGCAATGGCGGGTTACCACATCAGGCAAAGAGCCAAGACTAGTTAGGTGCCTGATGAGGTTAGAGAGAATATAGAACACTAATGGAAGAAGGGTATTATAAATACTAACTACAGCCCTGTGAGTGGTTTCACAAACAAGGGCCGCAGAAGTCATATGTATTTTTTCCTTGCTTTGCTATTAATATATTCCTTTACATTAACTAATCTTTTCCTCTGCTCAATTCTCTGAAAATCTAAGGTGTGTAATCAATGATTAACCCTGTAACCTCAATATTAAACTACATGGTATCAAAGAAGGAGTGTGAATCATCTAGAAAAGAAACAAAGATCACCCAGAGATGCATAAAATGATACGGGGCTTTGTGTTTCATCTTTTGTGGAGGTGAGCTTGTCTTCAGTTGAATGAATAATAGTTGCAACATATTAGGTGGAAATATAATATTTTTGTCTTTATTTGGAAATTAAATATAGGTAAAGGGATGTTTATGAATGTTGAGTTGATCCAACCACCAACACTTTTAAAAGCGATAACTATATTTCTAAGGATTTGCTTCCCTGTATGGTTCTGGCATAGTTTGCCAATGAGAAAAACTACTGGAGATTTGGAATTTGGAAATAAAGAAGCCACTAGTCCTGGGAGGACGTGGTGGGAGCATGTTGGCCATATGTGGTAGCTCTCCAGGAGCTTCACTTCATAGCCAGACATGGTAGCATCACAGATCTTTCCATGAGCCCCTCCTCCACAGTCATGGCAGCCAGCTGTGGTAGATTCTTGACCTTCTCAGTGACTCTGACTTGGCCACCTTCTCCAGTGCTGTGGACTGAAGTCATGAGTAATTGCTTCTCTGATGTTCTAGCTACAGACTTCCAGGTATTTGCAGCCTAGTTCTTCCCACATTCATAAAACCTCTAATTCCTATGTTATTTAGCACTTTATTTTCAACACATGTGATGTTTCAGTTTCCCTAACTGAACTCAGACAAAAATAGTATGTGATCAAGTGATCATTATTGTTTCCTTATTTTCATTCCTTCAACATTAATTGCCATAAATCTTGGGGACCTAATATTTTATTATAATCATTATGCTTAAAACTTATTGATGCCATATTTGTAAATAAGTAGACAAACACAGTTTTTGGTTGCTAGACCATGAATCTGGAAATATTTTGAAACAGACTGGTTAAAATTATGTTGACATTTAACTCTATGACTCTGAATGAGTTATAAAAATGATAAGGGGACACATACCAATATTTTATACTCATAGTTTGTTTCCAGGTAAGATGATGTTCAGTAGGAGATAGTCTTGCTGATGATGTCACCAAAACGTCTAGATGAATACTGAGGAAATCAATCATCATCTGAGTTCATAGTGTTAAACATGTTGATACTTTCAATATTTTAGAGTTTTGACATTTTGTAGATAAAATACAAAAATGATTCATGAAGCTTTTAACCTTTTATGCAGATGTTTGCCATAGTGCTCTTAGAGTAGAATAGGAAAACTCTAAAGTGCCATTTGTTTTGATTTCCACATTAATGTAAAAGGAATCTAATTAAATTGTCTAAATGCTGAGACACTGAATTAAGCACTAGTTCTATAATTCAGGCAATTTCGTCAAATGCATTTGATGTTTCTGGACTCACATCAAATCACCTGGTTTAGTGCCAGTTTCGTGAATATCAATGGCAAGAGAATGACTAGTTAAAATGTAATTAAACATGAATGATTTCCCACTGCAGTTTTGTAAGCTAAAGCATATTTAGGTATGAGATGGTAATAAAACATAAACAAATATGTTCTCAAACACAAACCTCTCCCAAATCAACCATGAAAACATTGGCTTTGCTAAATATGTCTACTGTGCCAGTTAGGATAATTTTAGATTCAAGTGACTGCATGTCTAATTAAACCTGGCTTAAACAATGAAGACAATTTAGTATTTCACAAAACATGGACTCCAAAATTTCCAAGAACCAAATTATGCTAATTTTTTGACTTTTTAAAAATTGTATGGGTCATTTTTTTAAAGTCTCAATGGCAAACATTTTAAACTATGTTGGAAGAATAATTTGATAATGAATAGATGTTTAAGGTATCTTTGAACTTTTAAAAAACAAGTCTCCACAATTTGCTTCTGTAAATTACTGTGATTTCTGGAACTGTGCTCACATATATATTCAATAAGAATAGATTTATACAGAAAAATCTCTATTGCAATTATTCTGAATATTCTAGTTAAAGGAGATTTATCCTATGTCAAATATGATAAATTCTTGCAATCATAGAATCTCAGGATTGGAGTGAATTTTAACATCCATCTACTGAATTAAATAAATAAATATTTTTAGAGAATCAGTTTAATAAGTTATATTTAACATAATCAGGCGCTATTTAATTTTGTTGCTGGCAACAGAGTATTAAAGATTTTGCTGCAGTTTTATTGTGGTTACCAGTTATACTCTAAAAACGCAAAGGTTTTAGTTCATACAGTGTGTAGGTAGTAGAATGTCATATAAACCAATTCCACCCATAAATTTAAATTTTCATTATTTGAGTGTTCCAGAGAAATCATGACCACAGACTGCTGGTAATAGCGGTCTGCCAAATGCTATATCACCAGAGAATTTCACTAACTTGTTAATCTAGCCTAATGGCGCACCAATACGTATAGTGTCAGGAAACCTCATTGAATGTAAACCTCTAGTAAACATCAAGACAAGTTGGACGAGGGTGTTAAACCACTTCTGTGCTGAATAATGACCAAGAGAATCAGCCTTTACAACATCTTAAGCAGTATTAACGCCTATTAAACTTGAGGAAAATATTTTGAAAAAGACAAGTTATCTGGCCTTAATAATAACAACAATAATATATTCCTGATTATAAAAGTAATATATGGTCATTATTATATAAATTTTGGAAAATGGGAACATAAAATATGAAGAAAAATAAAAGTCTCATAATCTTACAATCCATAGGTAATCACTGCTTTTATTTTGAAAATATTATTTATGAGTATAAATTATTTATATATATAAATTTAATTCAAAGGATATATACAATTTTGTGTATTACATTTTGTATTATTTAAAAATATTATTTTTAATTCCCCAATATTATTCAATCATCTGGGTGTATCATAATTAATTTAACCAATGTCAAATAACTGCAAAATTAGATTGTTTGCATTTTTTTTTACTACGAATAACTCTTTGATGAGTATTTCTGTACATAATTTTTCAGCATATAACAGATTATTTGCTTAGATAAATTCCTCAGATGAGACATTGTTAAGTTAAATGGTAGGAACACTTTAAAGATTTTATATTTATTATTTTATAATTTATATATTTACAATTTATAATTATATATACTTCTGTATTTATTTATACATTTATTATATTTTCTACCTTATTCTTCCTTTTTCCCCAAACCTCCACATCTAGCTTGCAATTTTGTAATATAATTTTAGTTTTTATTTATTGTTCTGCTGTTATCGACCTCAAGTCCTTTAGGGAAGGAGGTGGTACTTAAGTGTATATATTTAAGTAAATAATCAACAGAGAGAAAGTAACACAGGTTCGGGGAAGACTTTTTATTTATTTATTTTTATTTATTTATAACTAAGTCCTATCCAGGACTATTTATTGATGGAAGTATTTCTTTTTCATGTAAGGTTGGTGATACTATCTCTTTCATGCTTTTATCTCTATGCTCTTTGTCACAGGTCCCCTTCCAAGAGTGACTAAACGGTTTCAAGTCTCACCTTACAAAACTAAAATCCTTCCTTTGGGGTTTTAAAATGAAAGCTCCAGATCCCCTCCAGCCTCTGCCTTCTCTTTCTCTCCATGTTGAAAAAAGTCGGCAATCACTGTCTCCACTACTTCCCTTTCATTTCCCTAGCCGTGAAGCTGTCTCCTTGAAAGTCAGCCTGATTTCCTCAGTGGTCAATCCATGCCATACTTCTCAGCCCTACTGATTTAGTTCTCACTGCTTCTTTCTCAGAATGTGCTGTTCCCATGGAGTCCCTGACACCACATGCTACTGGAATTTTTTCTTACTCTCTTTCTGGCCTCTCCTTCTCAGCTTCTTCTTCAAATTCTTCTAACTCCATCTGTCCCTTAAAAGTTAGCATTTCCAGGGTTTGGTTCCACTCCCTCTTTTCATCCTGTACACAAATTCTGTGCAGTCTCATTCATTACTAAAATTATATATCTAGCCTGATAACTCTCCTCATCTCAGTTGCCTATCAGATATGGATGTCTAGCTATCTTGCAAGCATGTCACCTCAGCAGCTTTCCTTCTTGGTCTTTCTCCCCTGGACCTGTTCCTTCTTTTGTTTTTCTACTTTTGAGAATGGTACCACCAGATGGCTTCTTGTCAACTCCAAAAACCGAGGAGTCTTCTTTTGACTCCTCTCTGTGCCTGTCTCCATCCAAACAATCACCCAGTCCTGGTGAAATGCTGCCTGAACATCTTCCAAATCACAACTGCAGCCTGATGCCCCCAAAGGGACTATATTCCCTCACTCACCTGAATGTCCCCTGTGCTTTGCACAGTGCCAGGGACATAGGAAGTGCTCAAAATATTTCTTGAATAAATAATTAAATTAATTTCAGAAAATTGAGAAACACTAAGAGATAACAGAAGTTATAGAGTTAAAAAATATCCTTCACTTTGTTATGAAGCAGAAACTAACACACCATTGTAAAGCAATTATACTCCAATAAAGATGTAAAAAAAAATATCCTTCATGTTATTAGCACACAACTTGCTTTAGCAAACCAAATGAGACCAATATTTTTTACACTGAATTGTTTTTGGGAACATCTAAGTCAAAAATGTATACTTAAAAATGTATTTTTAATGACTTCCAGGAGGCTATTTCTCCACACTTTATGTGAGAAAATGCTACACAGTGAGTAATTTAGTCATAAGAGCTTTTGGCTGAGATTTAACATATAAACATTTAAAGTCAGAAAACATCAAAATGAAGCAGTATATAAACTGAAGTTTGCTGTAATGAAATTTCATATATTATTTGCTTTTGGGGATGCAAGAACATTTCCAAACATCTTTGAAACCTACTTATAAAATTCATGGAAAGAGAGTCACTTTAATGTATTCTAATTTGTAAAAGTAAGTTCAGCTTCAGTTTAGTGATAAAATTCTAATTGTTCAACATACATGTGTTGATAATGAGGCAACAAAGAGTGTGAGTAATTGGGTAGCTCTTTTGAAAATTGAATCCTGGTAATTCCTCTATCTGTAATTAATAACTGGATGCTTCACTTTCCCAGGGCACTACTTTTAAAGATCTTGCTGAAAGCTTCTGCAACGCAGCATTCACATCTCATATTCAGCCTCTGGCCAACGAATACTACAGGACTTTAAGAAATGAGAAGAAGAAAAGATTAGTTATGAAGGGTCATTTGTGGAAGAGTAGAATTGCTTCTTGAGGTTGTGTTCACACCACAGGTCTGTCTAGATTTCCCCCGGTTGTCATGAGACTCTTGGAAGTTCTATTCTGCCAATTGGGATGAACGCCGTAATGTTGAGATGCTCTATAGTTGGGGGATGATGGGGTGTGTTGGGAGGTGAATTAGAAACTCTTTATCCTGGGTACTGTTTAGAGATTGGTGTTTAGAATTGATCATCCTTGTGATGATTAGCCTTGCATATATGCTCAGAGACTGAACAAAAAGGAGAAACATTAGCTAAAGTCATCACAGTTAATATCTTTAATAGATTATGTTATTGCCCTTGACCATTAGAATCTTGATGCTGACTTGGTAGTGTACTAAATGAACTCGTGAACTTTGAGGTTAGGGTTGTTTAAGACACTGGATGGACAGGTTTCCAGTACAAAACTGGACATTTACACTCTTTGTTTGCGGGAGATTCCTTTGACATTGGTGAAAGCCAAAAGAGAGGAAACAGCATTCAAGGAGGCAGAACTTAAAATGAAAAACACATGTCATAAGCTCTCTGTTTAAATGAAGCATGGAACACTGTCTAGGAACGTGGTGGTATTTGCCCTAGCACAGTTTGGCCTGATGACTCAGAGGAATGCCTGACATTATGTTGTCCATGTGCAATAGGCACAATAAAAAAGAGGTAAGGATTGGGCAGTGAAATTTCTTATATAGTGTCCCAAAAATATAAACATTTTTTGATCACATGTATGTGTCTGTTCTGTAAACTTGTTAATGGCTGTGAAGTTCACATGTGTCTTTCATCTTGTTTATTTCAAGACACCAAATTAAAAGGCCATTAATTTCTGTGATTCTTCCATATTGTATAAGGGAAAGAATAACAAAAGCATGTATCTACAATTCAGAGGTGGGAGATTTGTTACAGGGGGCTCTGACTGCGTTGTGACAGATGCTATTCTGTATTGAAGTTACTTATATTGTTAACTAACATTTATTGTCTCCTATAATGATAGCATTAGCATTTAAAAAGGAAAACAAATCAATTACCCGTATGAAAAATAATTTGCTAAAATTAGATTTTAAAAACAATTTTCTATCACTCTGTGAGTAGGATATGAATTGCCATGAACCTAACATATATATTTTTTAAATTTCATTATATACTAATAAATATTTTTTCTTTCAGTATAAGTACGTGATTATCTCTTCCACTAATATATTTGCCTTGGAGTATTTAATCAAAAATATAATTTTATAACAAAGATAGTACATTTGATTCATTGCCTATTATAAAGTGTATATAACTAAAAAAATGAACTAGATTCTTATTGAAGGACAAGTCAATGCTGTATATAAAAGAAAATATTAGTTCTTTCATCTTTTGCCTTCTCCTCTAGTCAAGAATGATGATGCGATTTTAAAAACTGCTTCCCATGACCTTACTCATCCTGATTTCAATGTTGATTGCCCTTTCCTTCTACTCTAAATTTGGTGAAACCTTACCCATCCTTCAAAGGCCTGTAAAAATGTCATCTTCCCCAAAGGACTCTTCACGGAAGGAATCAACTTGCTTTCTTATGTGCTCCCTTTGCCCTGGGCCACTGGGTTGGGCAGCACCTATGACAAAGATACGCTATCTGCTGTGGTTTTTATTTATTTATTTATTTATTTATTTTTGGCTGCATTGGGTCTTCGTTGCTGTGCGTGGGCTTCCTCTACTTGTGGCGAGCAAGGGCTACTCTTCATTGTGGTGCACGGGCTTCTCATTGCAGTGGCTTCTCTTGTTGCAGAGCACAGGATCTAGGAGTGCCAGCTTCAGTAGCTGTGGCACGCAGGCTCAGTAGTTGTGGCTGGTGGGCTCTAGAGTGCAGGCTTAGCAGTTCTGGTGCATGGGCTTAGTTGCTCCACAGCATGTGGGTTCTTCCCGGACCAGGGATCAAACCCATGTCCCCTGCACTGGCAGGCAGATTCTTAAACACTGCACCACTAGGGAAGTCCTGCTGTGGTTTTTAACGAAGGTGGCCTGCCACTTCACCTTCTTTGGGGCCCAGTGGGTGATTCAGTACCTGTCACACAAGAGTGTTTGACTTAAATAGTGAAACATAAAATAAGTTGACAGTCTTTAGATATGTTTCAAATGAAAATACCATTATTTTCCTACTAACTCAAGGAAATAAAAATTTTACTTCAAAGAAATAAACATTTATTATCTTCATGGTTCAAGTGATGGGATCCAGGCTGAAAGGCTTTTATTTTGTTTCTCTCTCTGTACTTGTTTTTGAATAGGTTAAAGACCAAATGGCTAAATATCAACAATATTTATGAAAAATAATGCCTATTTAATTTGCTAAAATTGCTCTATTTTCTCCAATTTTGCTTAAGAATCATCTTTTGTTTATGGCTCCAGATACACTACTGCTCAAAGCAATTGTAACAATCAACAGTAAAATATATGTCGCCTGTAGCATGATATAATTCAGCTTTTAAGATCAGCTTTACAAATGTTTCATGAAAGGTTGTTATTGCTCCATTTGTCCTTATTTTTACCTTTGATGTAAAAAATGATGATATAAAAGCGAATATTTTGAAAACATATTAAGTAATAATAGAAACCCTGATACAATGATTTGCATTTGGGCCAGTGACTTTTCTTATATATATGCGTATACACATTTTGTATACCTGTAATTGTATTGAAATTACTGAACACCATATCATAACATTTCATCACGTTTCAGCATGGTCTTCATTATTACAATTTTTAGAAAAGTATATTCTTCTATTATGGCATTGTGTTATAATGTATGCATATTATACACAGATATACATATATGCCATATATACTATATATAATATAAATGAAAATTAAATTTATTATTTATATAATATACATTAAAATAAATATATAAATTTGCCTATCATCTATCTATCTCTCTATCTCTCTATCTATCTATCTATCATCTAGCTAATTAGGTAAACATCTGTCCGAAATCCAAAATAAATCGTTCAGGCTACCTAAATGAAATATAAAATTCTCTCTATTTTCTTCTGACAATTTTGTTTAGAGGTCTGTGGCAAAATGAAAAATGTTTTGTCAGAAAATAATGGGCTATTGATTTAATGACATGGGGAATAGCAGGAAAAGAGCTTGTGGCTAAGGACTCTTTCTTTTTTTTTCCAGATGGATGGAATACTTTATTTCCTTTAAAGTACATTTTTGAATGCTTACTATGTTTTAGAAATCGGGATTTTGCTGAAATCACAAAAATGCACATACACATCAACTATTAGAATTTATATTCCAGTGGAGGGAAGAAACTAAAAACAGATAATTAGACAAATAAAATATTTATGAATTATAATACATCCAGGAAGGAATTTTTTTAAAAAAAGCATCACAGATTGGGAATGTCTGTTTAGTGAGAGGTTGGTGAATTCCATATTGGTCCTCTGATTGCAAGGGGTCAGATTGTGTGGGGAAAGCTTTCAGGCAGTGGGAACACATGAGATAAAGCTCTGAGGTGGAGAAGAGCTTATTTGAAAAACTAGTAGTGGGGGTGGGGAGGAGTGAGCCTCAGACAGTGAGCAGAGGGTAAATGGCATGAAGAGACTGAAGTGACAGGATCAGATTGAGAGACTCGATAAGGCAGACTTGTCGGCTGGGATTAGCAATGTGGGCTTTGTTCTTAGAGTAATGTGAAACCTGTGAATGATTAATCAACATGGTAACATGGTCCAACTTCCAAGTTAAGTTTACTCTTCACCCAACGTGAAGAATGAATTGAGGGAGGAAATGGAGACCACATAAAGGCAGTTGAAATTGTCCAGGTCAGACATATTGGCATCAGGGAGTAGGATGATAGCAGAGGAAATGGAGAATAGTAGGCAAAATGAGATGTGTCTTCTAGGTGGGAACAAATGTATAAGGTGATGCTTGGATGTAGGGAGTAAATAAAAGAAAAATCAAGAATGACTTAAATGTCTGACTAAGCAACCAAACTGCTGGTGGTAACATGTATTGAGAGGTGGGAGACATATGAGTTGGTGGGATGGATAGCAGTGGTGCCATTAAGTAGCCAGTTGAATACAATGGATCTGGGCTCTGAGAAGATGGTCTGGCAGGGGAGGCTGGTAGACTCTTTTGGTGCTGGGGAAAGGCCCTATGGCTAAGGCCCTCCAACAATATGTGTGCCTTCATCTTAACTATGCCTTTAACTCTGAGGAAATGGATGAAATCATTTACAGAGAAAGAGGAAAGGTCAATTCGAGATCAAGGTCGAGAACACCAACATTTAAAGGTCGAGTGGAGATGGAGAAGCTCACAAAGGAGATTCGACAGTTGAAACCAGCTTTATCTGTAATATTTTATCCTTAAGGTGTCTTGAGCAAAAATTACAAAATGTATTGATAAATCTGGATGACAGATGCATAGATTTCCATTCTCTTATGTTCTATAGTTTTTTAATATGTTTAAAATACTGCTTAACCTAAAAGATTTTAAATTATGGAATGCTTTGCAATAGTCATTCATAACATGATAAATGACACAAACTTCACAAGCTCACATTTCTTTATTAGTTAATGACTAACAAACTATCACTATAAATGTTGGAATTGACAACACTGAGGTTCTTGTAATGCTAAATGATGAAGATAATAAAGCGTAATATGTATGGTCACCTACTAGAGAAATTTTAAAGTGACCTTAAAAGTCAAGTCTCTGAAATGAAACTGCCTTCAACTCATGTTCTCCATTTGCTGTGAGCCACTGGTCCCATGGGAGGAAGGGGTTGTAAAGACTTCTAATCCATCACATCATTTTCTGATGGAGAAACTGAAACTCAGAGATGCTGAAGGGGTTGTTCATAGTCTCAGCCAGGTCTTCGAAATTCTCTCTCAAGACTCTTCACGTAGTTCCTATAAAGACACATTTTGATTGACATGTCTCCAGAGATGGCTTTATGCTCTATGAGAAATATGCATTTCAGACATCAGGTTTTGCTTGCATGAAGTTTGGAAAAGCTCAAGTAGACCATTTTATAATATAAGCTTTGATTTTTAAAACATCTGTGTGCTGTTTGTAATTACTGGTAGGCTGCTGGAAACTTTTCTACAATATAAAAAATAAAAAGTTGTGAGATGTGTTTTGATTTAAGCAAGCTGATTATATAACAAACAAACTATACCTAAATGACAAAAATGATTAAACACGTTACAAAAGGATTTTTTTTACTTTATGCAAGTATCCTACGTGCTATTTCCTTAAACATAAGATCTCCTAGTACTGAAATGGCAAATAGGTTTAATCATGTGTGTCACTTCTAATTGGTAGTGGCTGCCTGGAGCAAGCATTGAGAAAAGGCCATGCCTGGACTTACTGGGCATATCAGTTAGAGCTCTCCAGAATCAATGTGTATATTGATATACAGAAAGCGATTCATTTTAAGGAATTAGCTCTTGTGATTGTGGGAGCTGGCAAAGTGTGGAATCTGTAGGGCAGTCCAGCAGGTTGGAAATTCAGGTAAGAATTGATGGTACAGTCTTGAGACAGACTTGTGTCTTCTTTCCGAAACCTCAGTCTTTGCTCTTAAGGTCTTCAACTCATTGGGTGAGCCCCACCCATATTATGGAGGGTAATCTGCTTTACTCAAAGCTATTGATTGTAAATGTTAATCACACCAAGGCAATATCTTCACAGCGACATCTAGACTGTATGACCAAACAACTAGGCACTCTAGCCTAGCCAAGTTGACACATAAAATTAGCTATCACATTGAGGAAGAGGGCAACTGTTACTGAAAGCTCAGCTTCTCTGTACGCCAGTGCTGAATCGAATCTCAGAGACAGAGCTTTGGGTGAAGTAGAAAAGGATAGCTTCATTATTTTGTCAGGCAGAGGGGAACACAGCAGGCTCCTGCTTCGAAAAATGATGTGTCCCAACCGGGGAGGATTTGATGAGTTTTTACCAATACTTCAAGGGTGAGGTTGCTGACAAGATTAGAGTGTGTGCAGGGTCTCAAGTGGTCTCTTAATCTTAATGAGCTTCCCTGGTCCCTGTAATCTGGCCTCAGGTGGTTTCTTGGCTGCTTCTCCCTTGACTAGCAACAGTTCAATAATATGCCCTTTGGAACTCAGGGAAGGTCATGGAGGCTGGAGTCTTGCTTACAAGAAATGGGGAAAAAAAAGAGACCTTCATGCACAGGCCCCACTCGATTTCACAACAAAGGCTTGCAGCATGTTGAGGAGGGCTGAGAAGCATTATTCCTGCCATGTGTTTGCCATCCTTATCCTGGTTTTATTTAAATCTTCCTTTAGTGTAAGAAAATTCCTTTTATTGGCAAAACTTCAAGAATATTATTGCATAAAATGAAATAACATAAGTCCTAAAGATTTTTTAATTTGAAAGGTGGGAAGACATAGACTTTATATCTCATGAAGAGAGATTTCAATAAATGTACCTTTTACTTTATTGCTGTGTGATTTTCTAAGAAGGTGTTTAAAATCCTCCCTATCTTGTTCCATCCCATTATATAATTCAAAATTTCAGACCACATTCGCTATGCATCCCTCACTCACCCGTCTATGCTGTAGAGAGTTCCCCACTGGTAATACTTTTATACCTTTACTTAGAGAAATTACTGTCTGGATTTTTCAGAAACTAACCACCACTTATAGTCTCAAGATTAAAGTGTAACTGTCAACAAAAATGTAATCATCATTTGATGGATTTCCTTCATCTATTATGTTAGTTTTAATCTTTTAAGTGATGTGACACATCTTAAACTTCTGGTGACTTCATCAGTGTCTCATCTTATCTAATGCTACGTGCCACAGCCCAAACAATTGTACTATTGTATCATAAGGCCTACAGTTTCAGAAAACTGTGGGGGAAAGTCTCATTTGAGAAGTGGCTTCAGCTATACTTTTTAGTTAGATGAGACTTGAAATAAGACTTAAAATAACAACCTTTGTTATAAAAACATCTTCATAGAAGAACATTCAAAAAATCTCAGAAAAAATAAACCTTTAGAAGTAAAACAATGATTACCAAAGGAATGATACTTGGATGACATTGGAGTAAAACCAAATCCAACAAGTATTTTCATTAGGGTGTTCCTTTTCTTCTCCTCAAAAATGTTTTATATTATTGAATATCACATGTCTCTCTGAATTTCTGTTTTCAGTCACGTTTCCTGCTCGGAACATATGGAAAGGGTAAATGTAAAATTTGAATGATATTATAAACTATGAGAGAGGATCTTGAAGGATTAAAGAGAGGATCTTTAGTTAAAAGAGCTAAAACTGTGTCTGCAGTTAGATGTAGACAACCATTTTGCTTATACTATATTCTTTTTATAGAATATGAAAAAAATGTAAAAAGCAGATCTTATAAAATCCTGTTACTTTATATGTTTACATTTTGATGTTGGTATCAATTTACTCTCCTGCAAATGTTTAATATTATTATGTTCTGAATACAGAGAAGTTTCATGTGTATAAAACTGCAGAGAATCCTAGGGGTGGACATTTATGAATTGGGAAATGATTCCATAGAGGACTTTCACTCAGAACTTCAGTGCTGATTCGTGAAGTCTCCTGTGCCTAGGGCTTGGGTCTCCTGAACAAACTGAAGTGTGTGGTTCTTAGATGTTAGAGATGAATTTGAGTCATGGCCAAAGGTAAGGGTAGATATGGGGTGTTACTTCAGTAAATCGGGTGTAAAATGTGCTGTTAGTATTTGGCCCATTTAATCTTCACTTGTCTACTTTGCTGCGGTTGGAAAGACATGGCCTTTCTTTCCTCTCATAGTTTTAAATCTGGACCTCCAGAGTACAAAACACCCCGATCCTTAGTCTTCCTGTGACTACTCAGAACCGGCGCTGAGGCACAGTGAGCGAATCAGCCAATGCTGGACTCAGAGGCCAGGGCAGATTGCACACAGGGTGTGGCTCGCTAACCCCGGCCAACCTGGGGAGGTAATAATATTAACTGCACATTTCATCTCATGCCAGACCATAGGACACACATGCTTGCCGCAGGCCTCCCGACAAATCTACAAGGTAAGCTTAGTACTCCTATTTCACAAATAAGACAACTAGTTTAAGAGTTACCTATCTAAGACTAAAGAAGTTCAGAAGTAGAATTGGAATCTGGCTCTGTTTCCAAACCCTGCTTTGTTTTTGTTGTACTTTTGTTATTTTTTTCATTACTGAACCTCATCTTGTACATTTTGAGCTTACTCATCCAACTTGATAGTGACTTGTTCCATAAAAAAAAGACAAATTATACCTGTCAGTTCTAGGAGACATTTACTATTTCACTGACTTTCAAAAACAGGTCATCAGAGCATTTGAATTGTTGTCATAGCAGCAGCTTACAAAGCTGAAATAAATAGGGTTTGCTGGTAATGGAGATGAGGGGTTCTTTAAGAAAGAACCCAGAATGCTCTGAATTGATTTGGTTGTCCTGTAGGCCTGAAATTGGTCGTCATTCAAAATTCAGGGCAGATGGTCTGCAGTGCTGTCGTGTACTCCTGGGTATTTATCAATTAGGATTCAGCAGCATTTTGCCTGTTCTCATTAGGTAATTACATTTAAAATCTCCCTTATCACAGGAAAGAAAATCTTAATTACTAAATCTTGATTAAACCTTGTGCTAGAGGCTAACCTCTTGACCAGTGACACATGACCATGATAAAAAAAAAAAAAGGCAAGCCAGAAAATTGCTTAGGGAGGCTGACAATCACCAGTGAACACACAGTGACTCATCTAGGAAAAGTGTTTGCTTTCTCTTTGTTTTGCCCTTTCCTAGTGTCAATGATTACAAATAATATTAGCAGCATTGCAACCACATGTACTGTTGACAACCACATCTTTTCTTACAAGTATGTCTTGATTTTGCTATAACTCCAAAGCTCTTCAAAATACATTCTTAAAGAGTAGCTTTGGTGGCCAATAAATGAATAGCAGCACATTTCCTTTCTTATGCCTCCTCTTCACAGGCAGAGAGCATAAGATTGCATTGATATACAATTGGAACCTAACCTGCATTTTAATTTTTATTGAATCATATGTGACAATAAACTGAAACTTCTCTGAAACTTTTAGTCTTTGACACTTTTATATTGTAAATTCTATTATCATTAGGCTAATATCACCAGGCTAGATACTTCTCACAAAATGTTTTTTAAATGTATTACTAGATATTTTGGACTAGTGTGCCATGGTTTCATTTGTGACTATAACTCCAGGACTTAATGTGGTAGATATTTTTATCATCTTTATTATTTTTAGAAGGATTTGAGGACCAGAAAAGTAAAGGGAGTTTTTCAATTTTTTAACCAACCAGTATCTAAAACTTTCTCCCTTTTTACCATTTATAATGTATACTTTTGGGGAAACAAGTTTGTTAACCATATCATTTTCATAACAATTTCTGCTCTTAGTGCATATTCAAATAAATTCAGAAACAAGTTGTTTACAAGAAACCACGATCCCCATGCTCCTAAAGTGTTTTTCTTCTTCGTGAAAGTGCATAGTTCCCCCTCCTGTGGATGTACTTACTTTGAAAGTCCTTTCTAGTTTCAGGTCTTCTGAAGGTATGTAGGATTAAGACTGTCCTCTTGAAGGAGTCTTTTCTTGACCATCTTATAAAAGCCTCTCTTCTCCTTGTTCTGGCAATAATTTTGCTTATTTGTTTTGGTTATGTTTTACCCCACAAGAATGAAATCTCTGCAAGTGCAGGGATCACGTCTGTCTTATTTACCAATGTTTGCTCAGTGATCGTGGTTCAATGCTTGGAAGATAGCGGATGCTTAAAAAGTATCTGGAGATGCAATTAATGTATGAGTGAGTGGATGTGAATTAATGACTGAGGAAGAAGTGTAGAATGAGATTCCAGCAGGGGAATTCACCTGGGTCACTTCTGATGGGGTCCCAGCATATTGGATGCAGAATTTTATACCCATTAGTGGCTGCAGGCTGAGCGATGAAAAACAAATAGCAACAACAAAAATCCAACAGGCAGATTTGCTACTACAGCCACTTTCATTTATTAAACTAGTATTATAGGCCAGACCTTGTGCTACATTTCATTTTTCCTTATTTTTTTTAGTCCTCTCTACAGCACTTGAAAGGTCAGGGTAGGCCTCACTAAGAAGGTGCTGTCAGAGCAGGAGAGAAGGCAGAGAGGAAAAAGGAGAGGAGTAGAGATTTGAACTATTACGCAGGTAATTCAGGCATAAAGCACCCTCAGCATTTGGCAGATTTTGACATTTCTTATCAGTGTTTCTTTGCTTGTGGAGAAAGAGTTTTCTTTACCTTTTTACTATTTTGAATTTGATCCCTTAGAGGGTCAAAAGACACATACACAGTGTCCTATGGTAAATGTCTTTCCACAGAGCTAACCCAGTGCCATGGTCCATGTTAGTGGTACTGGGCTCACAGTTTAATTGGCAGAGGGAAGAAGTGAGTCAATGACATCCATCATGTCTACCAGGTAGGTCACGCAAACTGCAACTTGTATCAATCAGCGGGCAGCCCTGCGCAGTGCATAGCATCATCAATGGGAGAGAATCTGTGTTCAGAGAGGCCATCCAAGAGGGTAAAATGTATGCAACTTACAGTCAAAAGCCATTGCAAAGAGTCACATTAGAAAGAGCTTTACCACCTCCTTCCCTTCTCCCCCTCACACACCCCAATGTATGAAGAGAGGAGAAAATTCAGAGATAAATTGCTTGTGGTTGTAATAGGGAAGAACAAATCTGGCTCCATACTGGATCTGTTTCTTTTTTTTAACATTTGTGCTCTGCTGCTTGTACTTAGTCATGCTGTCTCTGTACCTTGTGTGAAAGAGTGTTGCCTATAGCCTGAAATATACAGGACAGCCTATTCTCAGGGCTCTGACCTTTAAGAGTACATTCATATAGAGAGAAAAAGTTGCAGAACAAAGAATAACATTTGTTCTGTTGGAGGTTTGCAGGAACATTGTGACCTGACCTACGTGGACAGCTGCAAGAACAAAAGATTCTTGCACCAAGAAGTCTGCAACAACCAACCACCCCCCTCCCCTTTTTAGTATAAAAGAGGCCTGAATTCTGACTGGGGTAAGATGGTTCTCTAGGACATTAGTCTGCCATCTTCTTAGTCTGCTGGTTTTCAGAATAAAGTTGCTCAATTCCTTGTCCCAACAACTTTTCTCCCGATTTACTGGCCTGTTGTGTGGCAAGCAGAATGAGTTTGGACTCAGGAACATGGTGAGAAGTAACTGTGCATATGTGGGGTTTGAAATGCCAGATAGAGTGACTCTATCCTATCGTATAAGGAACCATAAGAACCACTTGGGCCTCAGGATGCAATTCTGACACTTGAAATGCATTAATACATTCTTTTTCATCAAACTGTATAAAGATCATAGACATATATCGATTGTACTCTGTTTCTTGGCTGGTCATGTTTGCTGGGAAGTAGCACATTAACAGGCATTTTCTATACCCTGAACTAACTTACCCATAATTCTCTGCACTTGTTAGTTTGAAGAAATGTGGATAATGAGATCAAGGCTAAGGGACATATAATATTTCATCCTGCTGTCAAAACCTATTCTTTAAATAACTGAAAACTTCTGAAACATTGAAATAAAAGTAGTCCTCAAGGGAATAGAAAGGATTTTTTAAAAAGCAGGAAGAGAGACAGAAAAAGAAGAAAGAAATTGGACTTTGGGTGATAATGATGTGTCAATGCACGTTCATCCCTTGTAACAAATGTACCACTGTGGTGGGGGATGTAGATGGTGGGGAGGCTGTATGCATGTGGGAACAGGGTATATATGGGAATACTTTCTGCTCATTTTTGCTATGAACCTAAAACTGCTCTAAAAAATAAAGTGTATTTAAAAATATAAATAGATAAGTTTAAAAAAATCTATGCATGCAGTTGGGATACTGCAGTGTGTAGGACTTAAGTAGTCATGTTGATTACTACATCTGAATTAATGACCACGCATAGAATGGGGACACCTGAACTTTCAGATTATATCTGCTTCCTCCTTAAGAATTCCTCCCTCACAAGGCAGTGACTTTATCACTTTTGCTCTGAGCTATCCTCCCATACAAAATTTCATTTGGCTCTTATATATGAAAATATACTTTTGAGAGAAGTCTGACAGGATTATGCTTGACAGTTCTGAAAGAATTCCTCCTAGGTAAAAAAAAAAAATCTCTCTTAAAATTCAAAGGTCTAAAAATCATTGTGAAGCCAAAGCTAAGAAGCTGGGCCTCCATGGATGGGGATGCCTGCTGTAAACCTGGGGAAGCTCAGATTCTAGGTTCCTGTAAGTGGTGGGATACTCACCAATTATGGTGATTCTGCCTCCATAACCTAGGGAGATATTCCAGGCCTGACTGCCTTGCTTCCATGGAACTTAAAGATTAAGGTTATATTTGTTATATTAACTTGTGAAATTCTTGCTTTGCCTAAGGTTTCTCTGAATAAGAGTGAGTTTATTAAGGTGAGGAAATTCATTGTCTCCTTTTTAACTAATTTTAATACTTATCTCCCACTATATGTCTTACATGTTTACAAATAGTGCTTCTTTTTCTCTATAAACTCTTCATTCCAAACTGATTATTACCATGTAGCAACCCTCACATCCATGTCCATTGTCATTAGAATGAGGTTCATGAGATGTTAAAGTTGCAAACCAGAAAGTGCAATTTTTCACCCTTTTAAATTGACCAGGTTTTCTGGGGAAGGGTACAGCAAATGGCTAGAACACATGGCAACCAAAACATGAGATTTGAAATGAGTTGGAATATTAAGAACAGAAGGGAAGAAGATGAATGAATATGTGCTATTTGGTGGAAACTATATAACTTTTGCTTTGGGAATTGTGATGTACAACTCAAGTGAATTCGGAAATTCAGTTACTGTACATTTTGTTAAATAATTTCATTCCTTGTATTTTTAAGAAAAGCATTTAAGCATTTATTGATGAATAATTTTCAAATATATTAGGATGCCTTTCCTTTTTTCTTTTTTCTGTTTGCAGTAGGCGGACCTCTCACTGTTGTGGCCTCTCCTGTTGCGGAGCACAGGCTCTGGACGTGCAGGCTCAGCGGCCACGGCTCAGGGCCCAGCCACTCCGCGGCATGTGGGATCTTCCCGGACCGGGGCACGAACCCAGGTCACCTGCATCGGCAGGCGGACTCTCAACCACCGCGCCACCAGGGATGCCCTAGGATGCCTTTCTTGATGATCTGTTCTAAAATAATCATCCACTTTCCCTTTGAGAATTTCAAAATCACATTTTAGTCTATTGAATATATACATTTCCATTAGTAAACTATGTTAAAATTGCTTTGGGTACTGTTTCTTGGACACCAAGAAACATCAGTGTTTCAATCAGTGTACAAAAAGCACTGATTGGTAAGTTTGTTTTTTTTTTCCATTAGCTATTGCATGATTCATCAGCTATTTATTGGGCTTCAGAAACAAGTTCATAAAAATGGACAATAACAATTAAAACCCCCTGAGGGTTATTAATTACCAACTGACTTTCTTGAGCCCATTACCTTACATAATAAAAATTATATTCCTACATAGTATGTCTCTCTGTAATCTGTGTGAATGCACACACAAACACAATTATCTTTTCTAAGTAATGGTCTCTTGTTATGTTTTCTTTTCTACTATTATTCTCAAAAATAGAGGTAGGTGCAGGAAACTTCCAATTCTAAATCTGGTATTATGTAAAACCATTTATAAGCCTCTTTCAGTTGATGCTATTTGTATTTAATTATTACCAAATCTTTATTTCCTGTGGAAACCATCAAATAAATATTACAAATATTTCTTCAGGTTATTTTAATACCCTTATTTTTGCATTAAATCTTTGTAAAACAGCCTTTTCAGCATAATTTGTAGTGGGAAATATATATATATATATAATATATATATATGTATATAATTTCAACACAGTGAGATCTGCATAAAATTTTCTTCCTATAATGTTTATCCTTTGGAAATTCATTCTCATGCATATACCTGACACTTCTTTCTATTCTTGTACTTAAAATATTTCATTCTTTGTCTTATTCGGAAAACATTATGAGAAGTTTTTATCTTATTATAATTCTTTTTTCATAAACAACAACAATAAAAACTCCCTTACATCTTGTGTTCATGACATAAGTATAGAAAGCCACATTTTGGAACTTAGAATATTTATTACTAATGTTTTAATTGAAGTCCCTTTCACTTAAAAAGAAAACACCTAGATATCAGGTTATTTCCAGTTACAATGAGACCTCTTACTTAGGCAGAATAATCTATAATAATCTAAATAAATAATCTATTTGGGCAGAAAATCAAGTCATTTAATTTGTGTCCAGTATCAAGTTTTCTCCAACTTAAGTTTGTAAAAATAGTTGCTCAGTGTTGTCTGAAGTTATCTTGCATACAAATTATCTGAGGTTCTTGTTAAAGATGCAGATCCCTAGACCCAGCACTCCATTGAAATAGCTCTCATCAAATTCTGCAATGATTCCTGTCTTGTCAAACATAATTATCATATGACTGCTCACCAGCACTTGCCACAGTTGCCAGTCTATCCCCTTGATGCACTTTCTACCCAAGAATTTGTGAAAAAGCCTTCACTTTACCTCACATCAACAGCTTAGTCTCCTTGCCTAGTTTTCCCTCTTCTGAAAATCTGCTGTTGTTAACAAGCATCCCATATAATCCTCCCACCACAATATGGCACAATAAACACTTTACTTTCTTACCTTAATTACTTATTACTAAGACATTTCACCCTCTAGTTGAGGTGATTCATCACCAATACATTTCACTATTTCATTGAAAATTTATTATGCTCAAACATTCAAAGACGCAAAATATACAGTCACTGTTTTTCAGGGAGAGGGATCCACGTGAAAAGTTAAATAATCGGGGGAACTCTTCCAAACACATTTTATGAGGCCAGTATGACACTGATACCAAAACCAGACAAGTATGCCACGGAAGAAGAAAATTACAGGCTAGTATTCCTGATGACATTGGTGAGAAAATCCTCAACAAAATATTAGTAAACTGAGTTCAACAATACATTAAAAGGGCTATCCACCATGTTCAAGTGGGATTTATTCCAGGGATGCAAGGATGGTTAAACATCTGCAAATGAGTCAATGTGACAAAATTAAACATTCATTTATGATAAGAACTTTCAACAAAGCAGATATAGAGGGAACAAATATCAACATAATAAAGGCCAAATATGACAAGCCCATAGCTAATATATTCAACAGTGAAAAGCTCAAAACCTTTCCTCTAAGATCAGGAAGAAGATAAGAATGTCCACTCTCACCACTTTATTCAACATAGTAGTATCAAAAGTCCTAGGCAGAGCAATTAGGCAAGAAAAATAAATAAAAGGCATCCAAGTTGGAAAGGAAGAAGAAAAACTGTCACTATTTGCAGATGACATGATATTATATATAGAAAGCCCTAAAAACTCCAACAAAAAAACTATTAAAACTAATAAATGAATTCAGTAAATTTTCAGTATGTAAAATCAATACACAAAAATCCGTTTCTTTACACTAGTAATGAACAATCAGAAAGAGAAATTAAGAAAACAATCCCATATACAATGGCATCAAAAAGAATAAAATACCTAGGAGTAAATCTAACCAAGGTGGTGAAAGACGTGTATAATGAAAACTACAAGACATTAATTAAAGAAACCAAAAAGGACATAAATAAGTAAAAAGGTATACCTTGCTCATGGATTGGAAGAATTTATATTATTAAAATGTTCATACTACCCAAAGCAATCTACAGATTCAGTGCAATCCCTATCAAAATGTTAATGGTGCTTTTCACAGAAACAGAACAAATAATCTTAAAATTTGCATGGAAGCACAAAAAACTCTGAATAGTCAAAGCAATCTTGAGAAAAAGAACAAAGTCAGAGGCATCACATGTCCTGATTTCAAACTACATTACAAAGCTATAGTAATTAAAACAGTATGGTACTGGCTTAAAAATAAACTCAGAGATCAATGGAACAGATAGAGAATTCAGAAATAAGTCCACATGCATGTGGTCAACTAATTTATGACAAAGGAGCGAAGAATATACAACAGGAGAAAGGATAGTCTCTTCAATAAATGGTGTGGGAAAAACAGGACAACCATGTGCAAAAGGATGAAACTGAACACTGTTTTACACCATACACAAAAATTAGCTCAAAATGAATTAAAAACTTGAATGTTAGACCCAAAGCCATAAAACCAGAGAAGAAAACATAGGTGGTAAGCTCCATGGCATAAGTCATGGCAATAATTTTTTGAATCTGACACCAATAGCAAAAGCAAAAATAAACAACTGGAACTACGTCAAACTAAAAGGCTTCTGCACAGTAAAGGAAACCATTAACTAACAAAACAAAAAGGCAACCTACTGAATGGGAAAATATAAGAGCAAATAATATATTTGTCAAGGGGTTCATATTCAAAATATACAAAGAACTCATACAACTCAAAATTTAAGAAAAGTGAAAAATCTGATTAAAAAGTGGGCAGAAGGTCTGAATAGACATCTTCCCAAAGAAGACATACCAATGGTCAACAGATACATGAAAAGATGCTCTACATCATTAATCATCAGGGAAATGCAAATCAAAACCACAGTGGGGCCAGGGGCGTTGGTGGTATGATGAATTGGGAGATTGGGATTGACGTATATACACTTATATGTATAAAATGGATAACTAATAAGAACCTACTGTATAAAAAAAAATAAAATTCTAAAATTAAAAAACAAAACAAAACACAGTGGCATAGCACCTCATATCTGTCATAATGGCTATTATCGAAAAGACAACAAATAAGTGTTGGTGAGGATGTGGAAAAAAGGGAACCTTCGGGGCTTCCCTGGTGGCACAGTGGTTAAGAATCTGCCTACCAATGCAGGGGACACAGGTTCGAGCCCTGGTCTGGGAAGAGCCCACATGTCGCGGAGCAACTAGGCCCGTGAGCCACAACTAGGCCCTACTGAGCCTGTGCATCTGGAGCCTGTGCTCCGCAACAAGAGAGGCCACGATAGTGAGAGGCCCGCGCACCACGATGAAGAGTGGCCCCCACTTGCCGCAACTAGAGAAAGCCCTTGCACAGAAATGAAGACCCAACACAGCCAAAAATTAATTAATTAATTAAAAAAAAAAAAAGGGAACCCTCATTCACTGTTGATGGGAATGTAAATTGGTGTGGACACTATGGAAACAGTACGAAAGTTCCTCAAAAATTTAAAAATAGAACTACCACATGATCCAGCAATTCTACTTCTGGGTATTTATATAAAAAAATGAAAACACTAATTTGAAAAGACACATGCATCCCTCCCACACCACCATGTTCTTTGCAACATTATTTACCATAGCCAAGATATGGAAACAACCTAAGTTTCCACTGGTGGATGAATGAATAAAGATGTGGTATACATATATAATGGAATGTTATTCAGTCATAAAATATGAAATCTTGCCATTTGTGACAACATGGATAGACCTCAAGGGCATTAAGTGAAATAAGTCAGAGAAAGACATACTGTATGATCTCTCTTATATGTGGAATCTAAAAAACCAAAACCAAAACCAAAACCAAGCTCATAGATGGAGAACAGATTGGTTGTTGCAAGTGGCTGGGGGTGTAGAGTGGTAGAAATGGTTGATTATTTTTTTAGTTTAAATAAATAGAATAATTTTTTTTTTTTTTTTTTTTTTTTTGCAGTACATGGGCCTCTCACTGTTGTGGCCTCTTTGGAAGCCCAAATAGAATAATTTTTAATTTAAATCGTCAGAATAGGGCTTCCCTGGTGGCGCAGTGGTTGAGAGTGCACCTGCCAATGCAGGGGACACGGGTTCGTGCCCCGGTCCGGGAAGATCCCACATGCCGTGGAACGGCTGGGCCTGTGAGCCATGGCTGCTGAGCCTGCACGTCCAGAGCCTGTGCTCTGCAACGGGAGAGGCCACAACAGTGAGAGGCCCGTGTACCACAAAAAAAAAAAAAAAAAAAAAAATCAGAATAAAAGGTATATCTCAAGCAAGATCTATAAATTCATAGGAAAAATGGATCTTTGTAAATTTCTTGGAGAAAGTAGGGATTGAATTAGGCACTGATGGTTGGACTCTTTTAATCAAGGAAGCTGTCGATCTAGTTTCTGTTTACAACTAGGGAGTCATAATGGCAAGTGAAATCTCAGGTCTTGGATTCAGTCTAGATGAGAAAGCTGTACTATATTTTAATTTATACCTGTTGAGTGAGTAGGCAAGATTAGATTTAGCGGGTACACTGAATTTGAGAACTTTGATGTAAATGGTTTTTCAAAGAGATTCCTGTTCATAAGTAGTATTCCTATGAAGTTATCAATTTAGGAAACTAAATAAAAAGCTCTAAACAAGCTTGTAAAAACCATCAAGGCAAAAGCAAATAGCAAACAACTGGGGAAGCCATTAACAATTTAACAAAAAGGAGTAGGGATTTCACCAACCAAAGTGAATAAAGTATTACAGATATGTTTGATATATTATGCAGCTATCACAGAAAATGAGGTTGGATGGCTCCTAGGGCTGTTATTATTCTTTAATCTTATTACATTAATCACAAATATTTCTTTATGAAGTAGCTCGTGTTGGATTTTATTATAATTGTGATGGCGGTGTCTGTTGTCTAGTAGTACATGGGAGAAAACTGAGTGAGAATATGAAAAGAGAAGAAAATTATGGAACACAAAGTAGATTGGTAGTCTTAGAACCATCATTTATCTTTCCAGGGAACAATAATCACTTCAATAAACAAACAGTCTTGGGATTGGAAGACTTCTGACAACATTTATACAAACAACATTTCTCAACGCCTATTGTATATACAGAAGGTAGGCACTTGAGTATTCCTAAAACACTCTGCAAATGCAAACATAAATTAGTCCTGGATTCTACCTCAGGAATCTTACAGTCTGGTAGGGGAAATCTGTCAAGAATACCTGTGCATATTATTGTAACCCAGTTAAATACTATGGAGTTCAGAGGAGGGAAGTTATTTATATTAGCAGGAAATATATGCCCTTAAAAACATATGACCATGGTTAAGTCTCTTCCATCTCAAAATACAATGATATTTTGCAACAAAAAATCTTTGTTACAAAACTTTTTACTACAAATCCAAGAATAAACCCCTTCCTTTATGCCTCTGTCTCCCTCTAGGAATTTTTCCAGACTTCTTCTCCTCTGCTAATACAAAGTTCTTAAAAGGAAGAGTCTTTAGTTCCTTTTTCCCAATCCTTGTCCAAAACCCATCCATTTTACAATCATCTACAAACTGACTTCTACATCCACCACTTTACTGCATGTTACATTAATACCAAATACAACAAATTATTTTGAGTCCTTCTATCACTTTTCACATCTTATGCATTTAGATCTTAATTTCTTTTTCCTTGAAACTGTTGCTCCTGCTTAGTATGCTAGATTTTGCAGTCTGCTTGGTGATTTCTTCTAGGTCTTCTTCCCAAGGTTCTCTTCCCTAGCCTGTCTCTTAAATGTTGCTGTGCTCTAGGAATTCATCCTTGGCTTTTCCAATTATTTCTCTCATCACATTTCTCCTGGCTGCAATCTTTCATTTGGTGACTTTTTATACAAATAACTTAGTCTCCTACAAAATATTTATATTCTCTCTTCCATTATGTAGAGAGATTAAGAATTATTAAGAATGTATTTCTTACCAAGCACCCTTGGATCCAGGAGAGGGCACAAGACAAATTCATGACAATAGAATATGAGGAGAAATGACATGTCATTTCTGGGCCAAGGAACTTTAAAAAAAACCTCTTCTGATGTTTCCTATCTGCTTTCCTGGCATAAAGTGGAACTACAAACTGACAGTAACCTGGAATTCATAATCAGTATGTAAATAACCACCAGCCAGGAACATTTATAATGGACACTTATGTGAATCAAAAATAAATTTATATAGTATTAAACCACTGAAATTTGGGGTTTTATTTATTTCAGTAGCTAATGTTACTATAATATGTAAGTTAGAAACTTGAAATGTAGTGCTATAACTTAAAAACCTGGAATATGTGGAACTGGTTTAGTATTTGGGTAGCAGGCAATAGGAAACCAATATCAGAGTGTGGGAAGATGATGACAAAGTCACACAGTACTAGAATATTTGGTAAAACTATCATTTGTAATAACTTGGAAGGCATCCAAGACTCCTCTCTGTAGTTGTAGGAGCAAAGATTGGAAAACAGAATGTTAGTACCATTTGTTGATTTTTACTGGTTAAGTTTAACAAGTTATGAGTAGAAAAAGATGAGGTCAGACAAAAAAGAAACATTATATGAGCAATAAGTGAAAGAAGTAGAGAAAGTACTGAAATATGGAACTTCTGAAGGTGAGAAAACATTACTGCTTTTAGACCCAAGTCAAAAAGAAATAAGACTTAAATAGGCTTTGAGGAGATACAACACCAAAGGCACAATTAACAATAGAAATAATTGATAAGCTACACTTCATTAAATTAAAAACTGATGCTCTTTGAAAGACACTGTCAAAAGAATGAGAAGATAAGCCACAGACTGAGTGAAAATATTTGCAAAGGATTATCTGATAAAGGAGTTATCCAAAATATCAAAGAACTCTTAAAAACTCAACAATAAGAAAATGAACAACCTGATGAAAAAGTGAGCAAAATATCTTAAAAGATAACTTATCAAAGAAGATACACAGATGGAAAATAAGTGTAAGAAAAGATGCTCAACATCGTACATCATTAGGGAATTGTAAGTTAAAGTGATTAGTTATGTTTCTCTGTCTGACTTACTTCACTTAGTATGATAATCTCTAGGTCCATCCATGTTGCTGCAAGTGGCATTATTTCATATTTTTATGGCTGAGTAATACTCCATTGTATATATGTACCACATCTTCTTTATCCATTCATTTGTCAATGGACATCTACGTTGATTCCACGTCTTGGCTATTAATATTGTGGTGCATGACTCTTTTTGAATTATGGTTTTCTCTGGATATATGCCCAGGAGTGGGATTGCTGGATCATATGGTAGCTCTTTTTTTAGTTTTTTAAGGAACCTCCATACTGTTCTCCATAGTGGTTGTATCAATTTACATTCCCACCAACAGTGTAGGAGGGTTCCCTTTTCTCCACACCCTCTCCAGCATTTATTGTTTGTAGCTTTCTTGATGATGGCCATTCTGACCAGTGTGAGGTGATACCTAATTGTAGTTTTGATTTGTATTTCTCTGATAATTAGTGATGTTGAACACTTTTTCATGGGCTTTTTAGCCAACTGTATGTCTTCTTTGGAGAAATGTCTATTTAGATCTTCTGTCCTTTTTTTGATTGGGTCTTTTTTTTTTTTTTGACATAGAGCTGCATGAGCTGTTTGTATATTTTGGAGATTAATCCCTTTCCATTGCTTTGTTTGCAAATATTTTCTCCCATTCTGTAGGTTGTCTTTTCATTTTGTTTATGGTTTCCTTTGTTGTGCAGAAGTAAGGTTAATTAGGTTCCATTTGTTTATTTTTGTTTTTATTTTCATTGCTCTAGGAGGTGGGTCAAAAAAGATCTTGCTGAGATTTATGTCAAAGTGTGTTCTGCTTACATTTTTCTATGAGAATTTTATAGTATCTGGCCTTACATTTAGGTCTTTGGTCCATTTTGAGTTTATTTTTGTGTATGGTGTTAGAGAATGTTCTAATTTCATTCTTTTACATGTAGCTGTCCTGTTTTCCCAACAATCCTTTTTGAAGAGACTCTTTAATCCATTGTATATTCTTGACTCCTTTGTTATAGATTAATTGACCATAGGTGCATGGGGTTTATTTCTGTGCTTCCTGTTCCATTGATCTACGTTTCTGTTTTTTTGTGTCAATACCATACTTTTCTGATTACTGTAACTTTGTAGTATAGTCTGCAGTCAGGGAGTCTGATTCCTCCAGCTCTGTTCTTCTTTCTCAGAATTGCTTTGGCTACTTGGAGGTCTTTTGTGTTTTCATATAAATTTAAATTTTTTTATTCTAGTTCTGTGAAAAATGCCATTGGTAACTGGATAGGGATTGCACTAAATTTGTAGATTGCCTTGAGTAGTATAGTCATTTTGACAATATTGATTCTTTCAATCCAAGAACATTGTATATCTTTCCATCTGTTTGTGTCATCTCTAGTTTCTTTCATCGGCATCTTATAGTTTTCATAGCACAGGTCTTTTGTCTCCTTAGGTAGGTTTATTCCTATGTATTTTATTCTTTCTGATGTGATGGTAAATGGGATTGTTTCCTTAATTTCTCTTTCTAATCTTTCATTGTTAGTATATAGGAATACAAGAGATTTCTGTGTATTAATTTTGTATCCTGCAACTTAACCAAATTCATTGATGAGCTCTAGTAATTTTCCAGTAGCATCTTTAGGGTTTTCTATGTATAGTATCATATCATCTGAAAATAAGGACAGTTTTACTTCTTTTCCAGTTTGGATTCCTTCTATTTCTTTTTCTTCTCTGATTACTGTGGCTAGAACTTCTAAAACTATGTTGAATGAAAACGGCAACAGTGAACATTCTTGCCTTGTTCCTGATCTTAGAGGGAATGCTTTCAGCTTTTCACCATTGAGAATGATGTTAGCTGTGGGTTTGTCATATATGGTCTTTATTATGTTGAGGTAAGTTCCCTCTATTCCCATTTTCTAGAGAGTTTTTTATCATAAATGGGCATTGAATTTTGTCAAAGGCTTTTTCTGCATGTATTGAGATGATCATATGGTTTTTTTTCTTCAATTTGTTAATTTGGTATATCACACTGATTGACTTGCAGATATTAAAGGATCCTTGCATCTCTGGGATAAATCCTACTTGCTCATATGATATCACTCATAAGTCCACATATGTCTAATTTCAAAAATGATACAAATGAACTGATTTACAAAACAGAAGCAGACCTACAGATATCAAAAACTATGGATACCAAAGGGGAAATGTGGTGGGGGAAGGATAAATCAGGAGCTTGGGATGAACATACACACACTACTATATATAAGATAGATAACCAACAAGGACTGACTGTATAGCACAGGGAAATCTACTCAATATTCTGTGATAACCTATATGAGAAAAGAACCTAAAAAAAGAATGAATATATGTATATGTATAACTGAATCACTTTGCTGTACCCCTGAAACTAATACAACATTGTAAATCAAATATACTCCAATAAATTAAAAATAAATAAAATGATGAGATATCACTACACACTTATTAAAATGGTGAAAATCCAAAATATTGACAACACCAAATGCTGGAGAGAGTGTGGAGCAATAGGAACCCTCATTAATTGCTGGTGGGATTGAAAAATGGCATAGCCACTTTGGAAGATAAGTTGGCAGTCTCTTACAAAAATATATATACTCTTACCATACAACCCAGTAATATTGTTCATTGGTATTTACACAAACAAGTTGAAAACTTATGTCCACAAAAATTCCTGCACACAGATGTTTATAGCAGCTTCCTTTATAGTTGCTAAAACTTGGAAGCAAGCAAGATTCCTTATCTCCATCACACATCCTGATTTAAACGCCACTATAAATCCATAGTAAGAAAAACGGTATACTATTGGCATAAAAACAGACACATAGACCAATGGAACACAATTAAGAGCCTAGAAATAAACTCATACATATATGGTCAACTAATCTTTGATGAATTTACCAAGAATATACAATGGGAGAAAGGATAGTCTCTTCAGTAAGTAGTGTTGGGAAAACTAGATATTCACATGCAAAAGAAGGAAACTGGACCCTTATCTTACACCATACATAAAAAATTAACTCAAAATGGATTAATGACTTAAATACCATACCTGAAACTATAAAACTCTAATAGAAAACAGGGAAAAACTTCTTGACACTTTTCTTGGAAGTGACTTTTTTGAATATGACACCAAAACACAGGTTACAAAAGCAAAATAAACAAATGGAACTATATCAAACTAAAAAGCTTCTGTACAGCTAAAGAAATAGTCAACAAAATGAAAAAACCTATTGGATAGGAGAAGGAATGCCCTGGCAGTCCAGTGGTTAGGACTTTGCTTTCACTGCCCCGAGGGCACAGGTTCGATCCCTGGCCAGGGAACTAAGATCCCGTAAGCCACGAGGTGCAGCGAGAAAAGAAAAAAAATAGAATAGGAGAAAATATTTGCAAACCGTATATCTGATAAGGAATTAATATCCAAAATAAATAAGGACCTCACACTACCCAATAGCAAAAACAAAACAAAACAAAGCAAAAAGCACACACACAAACCAAATAACCCAATTAAAAAGTGGGCAAATGACCTGAATAGACATTTTGCAAAGAAGACAAACAAATGGTCAACAGATACATGAAAGGTGCTGAATATCATAAATTATGAGGGAAATGCAAATTAAAACCACAATGAGATATTACCTTATACGTGTTAGAATGGTCTTAGTTAAAAGACAAGAGATAAGTATGTAGAAAAGGGAACCCTTGTACACTCTTGATGGGAATGCAAATAGGTGCATATTATGTAAAACAGGATGGAGGTTCTTCAGAAAATTAAGAATAGAATGAACGTATGATCCAGTAATCTCATTTCTGGATATATATGCAAGGGAAATGAAATCAATTTCTTAAAGAGGTATCTGCACTCTTATATTCATTGCAACAGTATTCATAATAGCAAAGATTAGAAACAACCTAAAACCTACATTTTAGGTTTTTATTGATAGATAAATGTATAAAGAAAATGTTATATATATATATATATATATATATATATATAGTGAGAGAGAGGTATATGATGCAATATTATTCCATCATAAAAGGAAGGAAATCCTACCATTTATGACAAGATGGAGGACATTATGCTACATGAAATAAGTCAAACTACAGAAAAACAAATACTGTATGATCTTACTTTACATGTAGAATCTAAAAAAGTCAAACTTGTAGAACCAGAGAGTAGAATAGTCAGTGGTAAGCCGATGGAGATTGGAAGATGGGGAGATGTTGGTCAAAGTGTACAAATTTTCAGTTATAAGATGAATAAGTTATGGAGATCTAATGTACAGCATGGTAACTATAGTTAATAATACTGTACTGAAAGCTTGAAATTTGTTGAGTTCTCACCACACACACAGGAAATGATACGTATGTGAGGTGATAGATGAGTTAATTAACTTGATTGTGGTAATAATTTCACAATGTATATGTATATTTAATCATATTGTACAACCTAAATATGTACAATTTTTTATCAGTACAATATGTACAATTTTTTTATACGTCAGTAAACCTGGGAAGAAAAAAAAAGAAATGTGGAAACTTATATGCATATTGCTAACTGAACAAAGCCAATCAGAAAAGCCTACATACTGTTTAATTCCAAGTATATGAAATCCTGGAAAAGGCAAAACTATGGAAATGGTAAAAAGGTCAGTGGTTGCTAGGGATTAGGTATTGGGGAAGAGATGAATAGGCAGAACACAGAGGATGTTTAGAGCAATAAAACTATTCTGTATGACTTTATAACAGTAGATATATGTCATTATACTTTGTCAGAACTCAAAGGGTGTACAACACCAAGAATGAACTATGGACTTAGGCTGATAATAATGTGTCAGTGTAAGTTCATCCATTGTTACAAAGGTACCACTCTGGGATGTTGTTAGTGGATGCTGCTGTGTGAGTGTGGACAGAGCTATATGGGAACTCTGTACTTCCTGCTCAATTTTGCTGTGAACCTAAAACTGCTGTAAAATAATAGTCTATTAAAATGGTAATAAATAAAATTTTCTGGTCCTGATTTGTTAAAAAGAAGCTTTGAGAGCAACAGTCTCATTAATATTTCTTACAAAACAAAGGAACACAGCCTGGTTGTCCTTGCCTCACCCATGCTTATTGCTTTAGATGGCCTCACAATACCCATCTTTAAGTTGAGAGAGATTAGTATAAGGGCGAGAAGGCATAGAAATGGAGCTAAGTAGCATATACCTAGGAAAAATCTTGGGGCATATTTGCTGCCACAATTACACTGACTTTTACTTAAAACAAAAAAGCTAAATAAGATGTATATTTAGTTTTTTGAAGAAATACAGTGTCAAAATAACCAAATCGTGTTATTCTGAAACTATCACTGAACTCCCAAACAGGCACCAGCAGGAAAGAGCCGGAAAAGCTGTGAAGGCACTAAGAAGGAGATATGTCCCCAAATGCATTTCACATGTGACCATGGAGGATAAGGAACAAGAAAAAATCTTGCAGAGGTGGAGCCAGGAACCCTAAGAACAATGGTCAAGGATATTCTTCCTAGAGAGTAGAAACAGAATCTAATGAAGGAACTCTCCCACTGCCGGGGCGGGTGTGCCCATACTGCCTGCCCAGCAGGAAAATATTGCTATGGAATGCTATGTGTCTCTGATTCTTTTTTCTGAATGAAGGCTTTTATAATATCTTCTGGTCCCGATGCAGATATTATCTGTTGGGGTAGGGCAAGGGAAAGAGGAGGCACCTTGTCTTCAAGTTCATTTGCTGGGCGATAAGGAACAATATATGAACTTGATGGAGAAGGTTCCTCGTCACTCAGTGATTCTTGAGCTGGATGAAGTGACTGTATTGGACCATATGGTGTCTTCCTTGAAGAGGTAAATGGTGTATAGGATATGCCCACGAATTTGGTGGCTGGAAATGTGGGCTTTGGATCTCCATCAAAACTTCATGCTCCACTTTCATACTTGTATTAGTCAGTGTTTTCCAGAGAAACAGAACCAATAGGATGTGTATATATAGAAGGAGATTTTGATGAGGAATTGGCTCATATAATTATGGAGGCTGTCAAGACGAAATCTGCAGGGTGAGCTGGCAGGCTGGAGATTCAGGAGAGCCTCTGGTGCAGATGGAGTCTGAAGGCTCTCTGCTGGAGAATCCTCTCATGCCTACACTCAGTTGCTTAAGCTAGAATTTGGGTGTTTTCCCTTATCACTGATTCTTATCACTGATTCTTCCTCATTCCATGTAGCTGATTAATGACTAAAGCCTGGTAATTTTACCTCCTTATCCATCTTATTTATCTCAGTTACCATGACCTAATGGGATGGATCATCTCCCTCTGACTATCTTCACAGTCTTCTACCTAGTATCTTGGTCCCTATTCTAGTTTGTTTGTTGTGAATACTTCCTTCACAGAGCTGCTTTAGTGTTCCATCTAAATCATGGGTTTGACCGCAGCACACTACTGCCTAAAATTCTTTAATTTCATCCACTACTCCAGGATTAAACCCAAACTCCTTGGCATGCACACAGTGCCCCCTCTAATCTACTCCCTTTAAAACTATTCAGCTTTTCCTCCAGTTACTCCCTCCCTACCTCAAACTTGACATTGAATCAACAGTTCCACTGCTTGTTGTTCTGAGTTTCACCTTACACCTTCTTTGCTGTCCTCTCCTTCCTTCAGATGACCAGCTTAACAACTTATTAGTATGCTTAGCTTAGGTACCATGTTTTCTCAGTATACTATCCTCTCCATTCTCTCCCTCATGTGTTAGGTATCTTTCTTTCTTGATCGAACAGTCAAAACCTGCCTCTAACACTGCACTTAATTTATAGGTTAATGACTATCTGTTGATGTGCCTGTCTGTCCTCACTAACTGAAGTTTCTAGAGGATAGGGACTAAGTTTATGTTCAAATACTTATTAGCTACTTTTATGGAACAAGAAACCAATTTAAGTGCTAGTATTACTGACAGATATGATTCTTGCCCTCAAGGAGCTCCTTCTATGGAAGTGAGATATAAAAATGAGTAAAAAGCATAAATAATGAAGGTAGTTTTAAAGGTTGATAAAGGCTGTGAAGAAAATTAAACAATATAATGTGATTCATAGATAGGGAGGGATATACTTCAAGTAGTATGGTCAGGAAAGGCATTTCTGAAGAGTAATATTTGATTTAAGACTCAAAGTATGAGAAGAAATGTGGCACATGAAGGAGTGGGTAAAGTGGTGAGCAGACTAGAGTGTAATGGGCAGGAGAGAGATTGTTACAAGTCCGTTTGAGAGAAGAGACTTTGAAACTTTTTCCATTTGAGGTATTTGAAATCCCTCAAATATATTGAGTTGTAAATGACAGATATTCAGCTTAAAATATTACTGCTCTTAAGTAAAACTAGAAAAACAAACACTTTCTCCTCCTTTCTCAAATATGATGTCATCTGCCCCACTAAGCCCCACCCATACCCCCTAGATCTTGGGAAGGGAGATGGTACTTCCTCATGTCTTTGATCTTTATTTACTTCACTTGATCGCACCTCTGCAATGCAAAAACCCTCTGCCACCCAGATCATCATTAACTTACACTATGCTCACAGGGAGGCCTCAAGGGAGTGTTTTCTGTTGACTTGCTTGTTCGTGTGTGTATGCATCTATTGTTGATGAATATCAAGTAAAGAACTAAGTTTAGGGAATGGCTGAAAATCAGAGAGTAGAAAAGAATTCAGTGAAAGCTGGATAAGGCAGCTGGAAGTAACCATGAGACTCCCCAGTCTTTCTCTGCCACTTGATGAATTTGGGTTCCATGCTACTATCACTGTTATAACCATTCATTACCTTTGAACTGTGTGCAAAATTGTATTGCCTTCATTAGAGGGACTGAAGAAGATTTGGAAGATTTGATTTTAAGCTAATTGAGAACAGGGATTACATATTTTTGTAGCTTTATATTTTATTAGTTAAAAGTTTAAAAAAATATAAGACATAACTTGACAAGCTTAAGGAAAGTATTAGATCTGTCTCCAAGATACTGATAAAAAATACTTAAATTGAATCATTGAATAAAGCCTAATAATTTTTTTTTACTATTAATGAGTATATTGTTAAAATGTACTTGTACTTCCCAAGGTCAAAACCACCCACTTTGTGCAAACGTCTTGAGGTCAGCAGTTCCTGTCAAGGCCATGTGGATGGCCTGGAAGAACTTATCTACTGTCTCTTGCATTGAGCACTGTGGGCTACTTAGAATATATTTTAGGTTCTGTAGTTACTTTTCAGGGCATCCGTATACACAAGATTCATTTCAAATCCTTTAACACATTTTCCTCATACGGATGTTACTGTTATAGTCTCTTGTGAGAACATGTGTTGGTTATGTTAGAATAAGACTTAAAGTAGCAAACTGACTTCCTTTCAAATGTTTTAGAAAATTTTAACCCTCAGGAATAAATCCCTAATTAGGTGAATGAAAATTGGGATCTGGATAAGTGTTAGGGAGTAAGTGAATATAGATCAGGGGAAGTTTTCTAGCAGAGATCTCCCTCTGGAGACCCATCGTAGGAGGACGGGGGGTAGGGGGAGGAGAAGTTGTCAGGAAACCACCATTCTCCCCTTACAGTCTTCCGAGTTACCTGCCACCATGTGCTGGCTGTGCATAAATAAAGGGATTCTTAGATGGGGAATGAAGGGAAGTAGGCATTGGGCCAGTAATTCTGGGAAGCAGGGTGTAGAAATAAATGTAGGAGTGCCCATTTGTAAGGAGAGATTTGGAGAATCTATTGCAAGCAAGGGCAAAGACTTAGTTCATTTAAAATACATTTCCTTTCCTAGACTTGAAGGACATCATTAAATCAGACTCCTTCTCTACTCTTGCTTTGTCTCTCTGCAAACTGGATTCTCCTTGACCTACTCCAGTGCATGCTTCTGTATTCATAATATACTTTTATATGTATAATTTCTCATGCATTATCTCATTCTATCCTTACAATAGACATACGAAGTAGCTGGTAGCATCAGTTTATAGATCAGGAAAGTAAGGCTCAGATGGGTTATGGCTATATTTTGAATGTCTTACAACTAGGAAGTCTCAATTTTGGGTCATTTGTTTCTAAACCTCATAGTTGATTCATCATATGCTCTTCGCTAGCCTCTCCATCTCCTCGCAATCAGGATCTTCTTTCCTTCTCAAGTCTTGTATCTTATTACCTTCTCATTTTGGGGTCGATAGTTCAGTCATGCTGAACATCTTCCAGGTCCTCACTTTTGTCCCAGCTCCTCTCACTTCTGAGTATTTACTTGAGTGTTCTTTGCTTCTGCCTTTAACACTTTGGCCACAATTTTGTGTAATTAACTCAGTCAATCTTCACATTTCATTGCATGTGTCATCACATCCAGGGAACCTTTACTGGCCAGCCACCTCTGTAGTCCCCTCCATAGGGCCTAGCTTGCACTGCATCTTCATAATGTTCCGTGTTGTAATTTTATCACCCCCTGGTCTGTGAACTATGGGAGGACAGAAGATCATGTCTATTTTATTCAGTGTCTGGCTCATAATAGGTGCTAAATATTTATTCTTTTGACTGATTAACTGAAAGGATCAATGAATGAATGGGCAAATTTTTTTTATTCGAATATACTCTTTCTTCCAGTTTCCAAGTCACCCTTACTATTTTCTCAGATGTTTTAGCATACTAAGAATAACAGTTAATTTGACTTAAAGGTGTGTCCTACCTTTATAAATATGAAGCTTCTTTAGTCACTCAGTAACTTTCTGAGAGTAATGGGAAAACCAGACACCACTTTGAGTGAGGAGACAGAGTAAATGAAAAAAAATTCTGCTTGCTACTTTTCTCCTTCCACTTTTTCCCACTACCTACTTTTCAGCCTTGAATTCCAATAAGTTCTATTTTTAGTCCTTCCATCAAGATTTTTGAATATTTTCTGTGAATGATTTGTTACCTATACAGAGCTAACTCATAGGTCAAAATAACAATAAAAAAGCAAATTTATAGGAGTTTCCCATTATGCAGAAAAGGTAATTTGAATTCTTGGTCTGAATATATTGGAATCTTAGACCTTGCTGAAATCATTTTCCCTTAAGATTTTCCATCCATACGATTAGTAATGTGTTCTTGCCTGTCTTTCTTAGATTTCGCAGTCCTAACAAGCGACTTTGAAAGCTTGAGCATACGCTAGTAGGGATTTTTTAGTCCAAAGGAATAAAAGTTTCTCAAAGGTTCTCTTTCTTGAACTATGTCCCAATTTTCCATGAGTGAGCTACATAAAGTCTTGCCATATGTTTCTCTTCACATTGATACATCTGAATAGAGTAAGATATTTATAAAATGATCTAGGTATACTTACTGACTGATGAAAGACATTGGCTATTGAATACTCAGATAACTCAATATCTAACATTGTTTGCTTTACCTAGACAAGTGAAATGTGGTTAAAACAAACCTATAGGGTCTTATACCTTGAGGCCTTTAAAAAAAAATTTTTTTTTTTTTTGGCCTGGAAAAGGTCTGGGGAGCAGCTGGCTACCACCTGGAGCCTCATACTGTTTTATTGAAGTGGAATTGGGGCTTTAACAAGCTTAATTATAACAAGACTTCACCTGCATCAGAGAACCCATTACCTTGCCCCCCACTCCCTTTTTAACACATTTCTGGTTGTTTTGAAGCCTGCTTTCAATATTTCCACCCAGACCACATTTGATCTGAAAGCTTTATAGTATACCCTTGATTTATTTACCATGGCATAAAAGGGTAAATTAAATCTAGCTACTTTTGTGTAGGTCAGATCAGGAATGGGGTGAGGGAACTTGGAGAGGATGGTGTTATCTGTAAACTTGATTTAAGTGATAGATCTTCTTTTTCAAGGAATTGATGAGAGGACCATGTGTTCATATCATGTGTCCTAAGGGTTTACCTTTATTTTGCTTTATGATTCTCTTAAGTATATTATATAATGTAAGCCTCACATTGATTGTAAGTACTTCTAAATACTTCCTAATGTAGCTGATGTAGTTCTCAGCACACAACTGACACTTCGAAGATACCTTCGATAGCTTGATTTATTGGAAGTCTATATGGATTTGCAAAAAAGATTACTGATTACATATTTAAATATTATATTACAAACTCTTGTTTTTTCTTTTAGCATGAATTGCTAAATGATGATTAATGGCTGCTATTTCCTTTTATTGTGAACAAATGATTGTTAACGTCTTTAAGATGATGACTTGGGGGAAGGTTTAGAGAGAGATTTAAAATTGCCTTTCAACAGGAAGAGAAAAAAGTGATGAGAATCTCTGAGTGGTGGCAATAGTAATAATACAATGTAAAAACATTGGTAAAAAGTAATAGTCCCTTGTCGATTTTTGTGCTAAAAGATTTTTAGGTCCTGGGCAGCCTGGAAAGGCGCAAGGCCTACGTGAATAAATTAGATGTTAGCATGAAATAAGTGGGTTGACTCATCTGGGTTTATGTTTATAGCTTTCTTGTCCTCAATAAGGTAATTACATTTCTATTTGCCTGTAACTCTTGGGATTAGAGATATTTATAGGTGTTAGAAATGGAATTGGCTCAATCTAACAACAATATTGCAATAGACAGGATTTTCTAAACTGAAAATTGGATGAAAGAATCATCTATGATATTTACTATGTACCCAATTTTAGGAGGTTTAGCTGATGCACGATATTCAGTGAAAGACAGGGAAGTGTCACATTGCTTTGAACAATTTTATGAGAGAACATGGTCCTGTAATAGAAGAAAAGAAACTGTTTCTTATAATTATTATATGTATTATATTATAAAGTCTGTTTCAACTATTTTAATGGTTAAATTCAATTTCCCTCAAGCCCTGAGATTCAGACTCAAACATTATCTCTTCTTTGAAACTTCCTCTGACTTTCCTTCCTTCTCCCCTCCACCCTCCCTCTCCAGGAGGATTACATCTCTGCTAACTTCTCTGCTAACAGGGCATTCCTCTTCTCTTATAACACTTCTCAAATTGCATTGTAATTATTTGTTTACATGTCTGTCTCCCTCACCAGGCTCTGAGCTCTTCAAAAACTGAGACAGCGTTTTATTTAATTCACTTGGTATACCCACAGCCTGTCAGTGTCTGGCACATGTTAGGCAAATAATAAATGCTGAAAGAAAAAAGGGAGGGGATTAATGAACGAATGTAAATTATTGTCATCTCTGATTTATTTGGCAGTCATATCACTGAGTGTAAAAAGCAACACCCATCTTATTACTCCTTCAATGTCATGTAGTCCCTTCTCTAAAACTGGAGTGTTTAACAGTCTTCTCAACTCATTTTGCACAATTCCACAGTAATGATAACTGTAATCAAAGCCTGAGCACTACCAAATCGTTGTAAATCGTACTATGTTGCAATCGTGGAATCTACAGGTGTGATTTTTGGTTTCAATTGTAATTCTGTCATTTTTAAAACAGGAGTTGATTTCTGGTTGATTGTATAAAACAATAACTAATGGTTAGACTTTTAAAATTCATTTGTATTTACAAATAGTTTAAATTAGAATTTATTCTTAGGAAAAAAAATAGCGGGTTTGTTGAGTCATTGAGATGATCAAGTATGCTTATTGGTAAATAATATACTCTCTCAAAGGCCAAGATTAGCACTCACAGTGGGTGGGTAAGTAGGATGGTAGTTGAAAAGCCTGCTGGGTATGAAGTTCATCTTCTGAACAAATGTTTTAGTTTCATTAAAAATGAATATGTATTCCACCCAGGTTTTCCTATTAGTATGTAAATGTATGTGTATTTAAGAGAAATTTAATTATTCTGTTTCATTCATTTACACTTGAGTCATTAAAAGGATATTTGGTAATGGATAAGAGGGGCCTCTTTCTTGGCTTTACTCTTTGTTATTTTAAACTCCCTAAGACATTTTTTGCCTGACATTCAACAAACTTAACCAGTTACATGGTCTGACAGTAGTACAAATGCCACCAATACCAATTTTGGTTGAAGAAATGAAAAAATTTCATTCACTACCTTTAGTAAATGATGTCTGATAGGTGGTACTGTCATTTTATAAACAAACTTATGGAAAATTAAACAACACAAAAAACTGCAACGTGTTCTTTAAGAACAGGGACAGTGATTTCTTATTCATGGTTATATTATGAGGACCTAGCAGAATGCCTGGAACAAAACAGACTCTCAATAAATATTGAATATGGATTAATTGACGAATGCATCAACAAATGTTATAGGATAAAATTTGTTTAGTGATGAAATCAGCAGAGAGGAATGCAAAGGTCATTTTTGTATTTGAAACATGTGAGGAATTTCAGTAATTGTGGGAGGACTGCAGAGAGAAACCTTGATTTATATGCAACGCCTATTTTGTGCCCTGGAGAGAAAAGAGGAGGGTTGGTCTTACTTAAATAGAACAAAGCAGAGATTTAATTAAAATGACAGTTTCTGATTAGCCAATACTGGGACTAGAAAAAATTTGGGATAGGAAGATGAGAAGTTGTTTGTTTCCTTTTCCTGATATTCCTAAACTGACCAACACAAAGCAGTCAGTAGGGAAGGGGCAACAGTTTCCATATTCCCTGACTCAGCAATTTTCCCCCTCTGGATTAGAATTTTTAAACTTTAGAACTATTGTACACACTGCTATATTTAAAATAGGTAACCAACAAGGACCTATTGTACAGCACAGGGAACTCTGCTCAATATTCTGTAATAACCTAAATGGGAAAAGAATTTGAAAAAGAATAGATACATGTATATGTATAAATGAATCACTTTGCTGTACACCTGAAACCAACACAACATAGTTAATCAACTATGCTCCAGTATAAAATAAACATTAAAAAAAAGAAATGTGGAATATAATATAGAGAAAAATTTTTTTTAAAAAAAGGAACTATTGGCTGGTTGGCTGGAAGAGCGTCTGGCTCCAGAGCATGCTTTAGAGTAACTTCACCACATCTTTGAGTAGGCTGTGAAAAGAAACAAAATTGTCACTTATTTTTATTTTTATCTAATAATTTAAGAAAATGAGTTAAGCCCTTCTCATTCTTTGGATTTTTTTTGTAAATTTGTTGAGTATAACATACATACAGAAAAGTGAACAATGATAGGTATACAGCTAGATTAATTTCATAAAGTTAACACACTCAGGTAATCAGCACAGATCAAGAAATAGGCATCAGCAGCACCACAGAAGACCCACCTCGTACCTCCTGCCCGTTGACTACCCCTCTACAAAAATCTCTATCTTGACTTCTAATGCCATATACTAGTTTTGCCTTTTAAAAAAATTTACATAAAGAGAATCTTTTTTGTGTCTTATTTTGTATCTGGCATTTTTATACTCATCAGTATGTTTATGAGTCATCTCTATTGTTACATGTAGGTGTAGTGCGTTCATTTTCACAGTGTTGCCTATTACCTTGTTATATGAATGTATCACAATCTATCCATTCTACTATTGGTGAACGTTTGGGTTTTGTTGTCAATTTTTGGCTCTCCCAAATAGTGCTGCAATAAATAATATTATCTACCAACATTTTGGTTGGATAAATACCTAGGAGTGGAATTTCTCTTTTTTAGGGTATGACTATATTAGGCTTTAGCATAGAGTGCTAAACAGTTTTCCAAAATGGTTGGAATGATATGTCCTCCCCTCACTCCTATCCCAAATGCTGTGAACACATGGGAAGAAAATGCGGTGGAAATGTGAAGCATTATTTTAGGAACCAAATCTCTGTAGCCTCGAAGCTTTTGCTAAGCACTGCATCTATAGGTGACATATTGCCACATCTGTTTTTGAGGAGGGGAGGCACACCCTAGGTATCATGAGATGAGTCACCTCATGAAGGAGCATAATCTACTTGAGCTTTTGTGTTTAAACTGCTCTCTGGTATAGTGAGCTGTGTAAGGTCGGATCTTAACAAACGGCACCACGAAACAGAGGAAAGCTTCAAGTGAGCTTTATTAGGGAGCGTTCCCGGGCGAGGTTCACTGGTCCGAGAGAAAGGGGGCCAGAGAAGTCGCGCCCGGGCGAGGGTTGGGCAAGATTTTATAGGGGAAGAAGGGAAAGGGGTGTGGTGAATCTGAGAGGGCACAGGGTATTCCTTATTTGGTGGTCTTTTCGGGTATCCTGGGGGACCGTTAGTCCCGCCCCTCGAAAGGCGGGAAGGCTGGGCTGATTTCAAAGTCCCCAGGTCAGTTCCTGGAACTGGGTGGTCCGGAATGTCTCCAGGGCAGTTTCTGGAACAGGGTGGTCCGGAGAATTTCGTTCTGATGCAACCTGTGAATCTGACTGTGTTCCCCTGCCTCGGGCCAGTTGGCCTTACAAGCTGTAGTATTGAAGCTTTAGGTGTTATATATCTAGGCGCCTTGGTAACACCTTGCCAAGAACAATAGCTACAGAGGAGAAAAATCTCCTTCCTTTCGTTTCCTCTCAGTCTGTCTTTTTAATGATATTACTGCTGAGGCAAAGGCAGTGAGGATCCTCAGGTGGTGCTGCCATGAAAGACCAAGCCATCCCACACCTGTTCTGGAATTAGAGCAGCTGAATTTGGCAAGGCAAGAACACAAAAATAGAGGAAAAAAGAACCAGAAATATGACAAAACACCACTAAAATATCTCTAACCAATCATTAAATATCCACAATAGTTGAAATCAGGGATTCTAAGTCTGGCTCTCAGACAGGGTCTTTAGTATGTAACCGTTGGTATGTATTATCGATTCCCTAGAGATTTGCCTTTAGTTTCCCAAAGTCTAAACAAAAACAGTGACTTTAACCGTCTTTGCAGTTCATTCTTGGGGGGCTCTCAAAAAATTCTTTTTCATTATACATCATTCGTTTGTACGAAGAGTATTATTTTCTTTGACTCTAAAATGTTTGTAAGGCATTTTAGTAGCTATTGATAAATTGAATCCATGAGGTAGACACATCTTTCAAAAGAAAATATGTAGCTTGATAATGAAAACGTGGACCTCAGATTGGAACTTGAACCCACGCGGCCGGGACTCGAACTTGGCCAAAACCCAGACTGGGACTTGAACCTATGCAGCTGGGCCTCGAACCCGGCCAAAACCTACAGTCTTCCAACTGAGATCACACACCTGGTTTCAGGACTTAATGAAGCTCAGGTTCTTGATGTCGCATCGCAGAAGGAATTCAGTGAGAGACAAAGGGATAGAAGTGGATTTATTTAGAGAGAAACACACTCCACAGACAGAGTATAGGTCATCTCAGAATGTGAGAAAGGCACCAGGGTATGGGGTTGTCAGCTTTTATAGGGGTGGATAATTTCACAGGCTAATGAGTGGGAGCTATTTCAGGAAGGGGCGGGATTTCCAGGAATTGGACCACTGCCCACTTTTTGATCCTTATGTTCCGTCTTGGAACTGTCATGGTGCCTGTAGGTGTGTCATTTAGCTTGCTGATGTGTTACAGTGAACATGTACTGAGGCTCAAGGTCTAGTGGAAGTTGACTTGTCTGCCGTCTTGGACCCATTTTGTTCTAATCGGTTTATGTCATGTCCTCAGGCTATGTCACTCTTTCAAAGGTTGTGCCCTGCCTCCTTCCCTCCTGTTTCATTCCCCCCTCAGAGATTTTACTCCCATATTCTTTTTTTTTTTTTTTTTTTTTTGCGGTACGCAGGCCTCTCACTGTTGTGGCCTCTCCCGTTGCAGAGCACACGCTCCGGATGCACAGGCTCAGCGGCCATGGCTCACGGGCCTAGCCACTCCACGGCATGTGGGATCTTCCTGGACTGGGGCACGAACCCGTGTCCCCTGCATCAGCAGGCGGACTCTCAACCACTGCGCCACCAGGGAAGCTCTACTCCCATATTCTTATGGGAAGCAGAAGGGTGATGGTCTGTCTTCTGTAGCTGCTTCAAGGCTGAATAAGGGCATCAACCCTGCCTGTCAGGGACTAAAAATTTCTGGGTGCCTGATCTAGGGGCCCAAGGGGCAGGGCAGCTCCTTGTTTTAAGTCAGTATGGGCTGGAATCCTCGCATAGCCATCATCTTGGTGTGGAACTGTTTTAATTGTTTCCATAGCCTTTCTATGAATCTCCTTGATGATGAAGCACTTTTTTTGTAACAGCATCAGAGTACAAAAATATCTATAAATGACAAAAGACTTAAAAGGCATGGATAAACATCTGATTAGAGTGTAATTGATAAAGAAACTTGGTTACAATACCAGAATTATGAATGATTACATTTAACTTAATATACCAAATAATCTTAGTTAAATATTTCTCTTTAGGATACCTCAGAGGACTTCTAAAGTACCCCCAAAGTTAGCTGGAAATCAAAAGAAACTTAATTAAAATTTGGTATGTGGTAAGTTTGTCAAAAAGTTTTAAAACACTTGGTCAAATAAGATCATACGTCACCGTGAGACAATACTTATTCCTTAACCAAAGTTACAAAAGATCTCAAAAGCAAATACAAGTCACTTAAAGGCAAAGAAACTCACACAATCTGTTGTCAAAAGCAACATTTCAAGACTACTTAGGAGGGAGAAACCAAATCCAATCTTGTTCTAGCCCATTCCTAACAAAATCCATTTACCCAACTAAATTCAATCCAATCTTAGAAAATCCTGATCATGCATAACTCTTTTCAGTACTTTTCGTTCTTCGCACCTTTTACTAAAAACACATATTTTGCTTTTCTTAAAAGTTTTTTTTCACATTGAGTTACTTTTCTTGTTGACAAATTTGTAACCGATAGAGTAAGGTCTTATTTGACCTCTAATAAACCTAGGTACAACAGAAGTATTATACTTGACATTGATCACTGATGACTCTAATATGTCTGTATTAATCAAACCAACAAGCTTAAAGCCACCTTCAGTACCAGATGTCAGTTTAGTACTGAATATTTTTCAGATGACGTGAACTGAAATTCATTCTGGCCAGATTGTTTTTTATTTCTGAGTATTTATATTAATGCTTAAATTTTTAAAAAGCCAATTAAGTAGAGCTCTTTTACGAATTAATTTTTGGCAATACCATACACCTACAAGGCACATATGGATACATGTGAACACACAGAAAAACAGAGGCCTCATAGTTCCCATTCCAAAATTTCAGCCCTGAATCAGGTACCACATAAAATCCACAAGGGGTTGGACTCAAATTGGGTTTCTAGCAGATGGAACAAATCAAGGTCACCTACCTAGATGGCTAAACCCTTTTTACTAGTGTTTACAGAAAAGACACTTAAGATTTCTATTTATCCTTCACAAGTCAAGTTCTAAATGACTTTACCCTCTTTTTAAAATTTGCATTTAAAAAGATGGCAGAGATAAGCGTTCCTGAGAAGACCAGATAGGACAATTGCATCTCAAAGGTACAGGCAAGTTCCTCCTAGGATGACTTTGTTTCCCCTTTGTTTAATACTTACAAGTCTCTTAAGATACATAGGGAAGGTTTGGGGAGCATAGAAGGATTGGTGGGTTTTGGATTATTTTTGGAGCCACACCTGTAGTCCTGTAAAGACTATATTTGTAAAACAAGGACAGTTTTGTTTTCTTTTTCAAAGAAGTGGGTGGTTACCTCAATGATGTTGAAGGATTGACATACCCATTCACCTATGTTGGAAAGTTTTACTTTTCCTCATTTAGCTGAGGGGAGAAGGCCTCTTCCAAAATTCCTATCAGGCTCTGATTATCAGCTATGGTCAGTTTAGTCAGACCAGGGCCTCCTATTTTGGTAATCTACTTACAAACATTTCTGAGGATCTTCTCTAGGTTTAAGAAATGTGTACCTTGTATTTAGATACTATATACCCTTTTTACTTAATAATCACTGGCTGGATATCTTTGGCCAAGCCTGGAACCTTGATATTCCACATTCTAGGGTCTACTAAGCCTTCTATTTTAGCTTCAGATTTTATCTGTTCCTTTTTGCTTTTTGTTAGAACCATTTGGTGATGAGGGTAATTCCCTTGCCCCTTGAGAAACAGAGTGGTCCCTAACTTAGTTAATAAATCTCTTCCCATTAAAGGGATGGGACAGTCAGGCACAAACAGAAAAGAATGTAAAAACAGCTGGCCCTTGATCCTGCACAAAGGGGTTCTGAGAAAGCGTGCCCCTGTCTCTTCCCTGACAACCCCATTATGTATTCCTTATGATTGTTAAGGTTTCCAGTCCTTTGGGTTAAGACCAAGAAGGCTGCACCAGTGTCTATAAGAAATTCTATCAAGTGGCCAACCACATCAGTGACCACCCAAGGCTCGACATTAGTTATGTAGATGGTATCTCTAGGCAGAGCCACTTTTGGACTTGGGCCCCTTCAGTCTTCTGATTGCAAAACCATCAATGGCCGAGGGGCCCCCATCGCTCTCTGGCATCTGGGGCATTCTCTCTTCCAATGCCCTGGCTGTTTGCAAAGGGCACATTGATCACAATCTTCCCTCCAGTGCCTTTTGTTTGCACAGGGTACAATGGCCTTGTACGGGTACCCGTGGGCCTTGTGGTCTACCAGGGCTAGATTGGCCCAGAAAAGCTGACTTCCCCTTTGGTGTCTTTGAGTGGACAAAGCCACTGCAATCATTTGCACCTTTTGCATATTTCTCTGGGTGCATTCCGGCTTTTTGGCCATATCCCTATTACTGAAAACCTGATAAGCTAATTGGAACAAATCATCCACTGGAGTCTGAGGACCGGCAGACGCTTTCTGAATTTTGCACCTGATGTCTGGGTCAGACTAGACTATGAAATGCATAGCCAAAGGGCCTGTGCCTCGGGGGAGGAGGGATCCACTTTCATCCGGGATCCATGGCCCTATAGGGTGGGTCAGTTAAAATGTCCTCTGTCTTGGACCTGCTGTTCGACGTGCATAAGTATAGGAGTTGACCCGCCAGTCAAAAATGAGCAGACATTGGCAGAGCGTCTTCCCCAGTATGTCTGACTTGCGGCATCCCATGGGCCTCTTTAAGACCAAGACTTAACCTTCAACATTGTCTTATCTTATTACTGGCCCTTCGTGGTTGTCAGCTGAAACCATGCATCTCAGATTGGTACTTGAACCCACGCAGCTGGGACTCGAACACAGCCAAAACCCACAGTCTTACAACTGAGATCACACACCTGGTTTCAGGACTTAATGAAGCTCAGGTTCTTGATGTCTCATCGCAGAAGGAATTCAGTGAGAGACAAAGGGATAGGTAAGAAGTGGATTCATTTAGAGAGAAACACACTCCACAGACAGAGTGTGGGCCATCTTCAGAAGGTGAGAAAGGCACCAGGGTATGGGGTTGTCAGTTTTTATAGGGGTGGGTAATTTCACAAGCTAATGAGTGGGAGGAGTATTCCAGCTATTTCAGGAGGGGGCAGAGATTTCCAGGAATTGGGCCACCACCCACTTTTTGATCCTTTTGTTCGGTCTTGGAACTGTCATGGCACCTGTGGGTGTGTCATTTAGCTTGCTGATGTGTTACAGTGAGCGTATACTGAGGCTCAAGGTCTAGTGGAAGTCGACTTGTCTTCCATCTTAGACCCATTTGGTTGTAATCAGTTTATGTCATGTCCTCAGGCTATGTCATTCTTTCAAAAGTGGTGCTCTGCCTCCTTCCCTCCTGTTTCAGTAACATATCTGAAGTGGAACATTCACTTTTCCCTTCTGTACAGTTTGTCTTAGGTTTGTCTACTATATCCCAATATTTGGGTAAAAATTCTCACCTAGACCAACATAGCTGTATGACCCAAGTCATGAATCAATTAGTACTGGATCTGTAAGTAGAACAGAGCCCATAATACTATCCCACATATTAACTCATTGTTTTACCCCCAACTCCCACCTTCACATCCTTCTCAAAAAGAGAAAGAGATGTAATCCAAATGATAATCATGTCTGCTGCTCTTTAGAGAGAGTTGTACAGTCAGTATATAGATACGGGATTTAGCTGACCCCTGGTTATAGTATTTTTTTGTCATTAAAATTGAGGGCTAAAGCGTCTGGGTCATAGGTTCAATCCCCACTGATGTCCAGTTATCTTTAACAACGTGGAGATAACCTTTTCCATGGCCTAACTGGCTTTATGATGAGGTAATTGTGTAACTCTATCTCGTTGATTTGAGAGGCTTAGAAATGTTCTCTTTCTATTCCATTCTAAGAAAGGTATAAGCAACATTGTGTTTATTCTTGTTGCTGACAGCCTCACCTTACTCTTTCTTTTGAGCTTAAGTAATAGATTTCCTCTTAAAGTGTAAACATAATTTAGAAACCATCATATATTAGGATACCACCAACCCTCAAATTTTCCCAACATACAGAAATGTGAGGGAATGCAACTCTGGAGAAGTAAGCTGTGGTGAAGTGCAAGAAGGCAGGAACAAATATAGTACAGTCTCAAAAGAGAGAAACAGTGGTTATCTTATGGGGCTGGGAGAAGCAGTGAGGACTTGGTTTTCCTGATTACAGAAAGATAAAAATAATACAAGACAGAGCACAGAAGAGTGCCAAGGGGAGTGCCCAGTTCTGCTCTCCTTTCCTTTTGTCTGTTATTCTTGTCAATGAGTGGTGCTGGCTGGAAAGAGGACCCAGGAAGGGATATGGGTGGCTCAAGGAGTATCACCGCAATGGAGAAATACTGAAAGATGCTTCGCTGTAGGTCAAGAATCGTAAGATGAAAGTGTTTAGAATGCAATAGCACACATATTATAGATTCTATAATACACCCATCCTTGTTCCTAGAGCATAATAAACATTCAGTGAAAGTCCTCTTTCCTCCTGCTCCTTCTTACTATTTTTACTGCTGCTTTTGTTACTTATTCTCATGACTTCCTCCTGCCTTTACTTCCCACTGCAGCTATATAGGTCTTACACAACCATTAAGGTCATTTCTCTAGTTTTTAAGTTCTACCTCCTTCACTGAGCTTTCTCTAATCCTAACCTACATTGACCTCCTGTGTTCGGATTAATACTTAGTTGCCCACTATCTTAAATTGTTCCTTGTTATTTCAAGTATTATTTAATCTTCTCAGCTGAGCAAGGGGAGAGATACTTTGAAGGCTGAAACCATATCCCTATTTATTTCTCTGTATTTACCAGGATAATTATAAAAATGTTGAACATATAGAATCCCCAGATAACTGTTTTTCAAATAAATTCTAGGTATTTAATAAATACTGTTTGATTGACTGTTTTCCCTTTGCATGATCAGAAAAATATATATGTCAATGTACTGTTTTTATATATATGTCACTGTACTGTTTTTATATATATATATATATATATATATATATATATATATATATGTACAGTACTAGAAAGGAAGAAGTGGGTTTATTCATGCTCACAATTTACTTGGCAAACTCATATTTGTGTCCTGCCCGGTTGAAATCTATCCTTTATTCACTGTTCTGGCCAAAACAAACAAAAACAAATGAACAAACAAAAGTTCCCAAAAGAGGAAAAAACCACAAACAATAGCAACAAAAAAACCCCAAAAAACATAACAAGAAAAACACACCAAAAAATTCAAATGTTTATGAAATGAATAAAAATAATGCATTTATAAGGTCAACATAGATAATTGAGTATGGATTACAACTGGGAAAGAATGACTTAGTCAAGGTTGTGTTTATTATCCTGGAACTGAAACAAATATTTGAAATGAATTAGTTTGCATCTGATTTTTTTCCACATAATCTATTTTAGATCAAGATTACTTTGTGGCAAGAACATGAAATCAGTTGAGACCAGCTGACCTTTGCAAAGAATTGTGGCTGGTTAATCTCATAGTTCACTTCATATTGTATATGAGACATGAACGAAAAATCTTAGTCCCCATGTGCTGAATTACCCCCCTTCCCCTCCTTCAAAAGCCATACAGAAAACCACTTCTACCACAAAGCCCTAGAGTGGAAGATGCATACAAATACCCTACTCTGTCATATCCGAGCAGTAAAACAGCCATTTTAACTCGTGATTAATTCAAGCAAACAAGAAGACAATACAGTTATATATGATTAAATATGCAGCAGGATACTTTTTCCTTTACTTTAAAATATATTTTTTTCTGACTGCTCTCATAGTTTGTCAGATCAGCATGAAATTAATCATATGATAAGGAGGAGGAAATTAATTCTGTGACGTTATATCATTAATTAATTAATTAATTATATATATATTTTTATATATATATATATATATTTTTTTTGGTCTGGGTTAAGGACATAAACTCCACAAGGTATCTTCTAAGATATGTTAAAACATATCCAGCCAGATTCTTTTTTAATTATAGCTTCTCTTTGGTTAAAACTAAACTTCTTCTGAATGCTTGATAGCAGAATTCTTCCAAGCACTGGTATAGCCATAACTCTCTTGCAAGCTGGGTAGTACAGACGTCTCCAAGGCTGAAAAAAGGACTGTTAAGAGAGTCCTTTCTCCATTTGGTCTTATTCCTCGATGTTTCCCAGGCAGACCTTATTGGAAGAACATCAACACCAGTACATTCCAAATAGTTGGCTAAATGAGATAGTCTATGGAAACTCTACCGCAAAGATACTCCATTCACAAGGTAGTGTTTGGGCTTGGCATTGTGCACTGTGCTTTTATGTCTGCATCTGTGCCTACTTCTTTGCATTGTGAACTTGAACTGTTTTTTCCTTTAACTATTCTGCTCCATTGTACCTAGGGATGCACCTACCTCTTCTCTAAGACAAATTATCTTTTTTCATGCCTATTTTTCATCTAATGTAAACATTGATCTCTCACAAAGAATCTTAGTTCCCATTATCATTTTCCCTGGAGGTCTCACCTCCCACTGGCCTTGATAGGTAGGCTTGTATGAGAATTGTCTTTCCTTTGTACACCATTTCTTGATCAATGGACAAGCTGTGTGAGCAAGTATGGTGTAAATTAAAGAGAGGAACATTTTATTTTATTTTACTTTATTTTTACATGTTTCTACTTTCACATGATAACATAACAGTTGGAGTGGAAGGAACCTGCCCTTTGAAGCACCTCTTATTTTTATCACTTTAAGGCCATTGTTTCCTGCTATGTGACCTTCCTTAAAAATCACTGCTATTTTCTTCCACACCCTGCACTTTATTTCAGGTTATATAAACTGTTTGGCACAAAACTTCCCTTTCCATGTGCTCCCTGCAATCTTTTTCAAAAACTTCAAAACTTGCACTTTTGACCCTGAAGAGTCCTTGATCTGATTCCTTTCCACTCCTGAGACACAGAGTGAACTTTATCAGCCTAAGTCAACATTTTTCTTTCTGAGATCTTTAATTCAGCACTTACCTGCTTCTACCAGTTTTTTACCTGCCTCTTTCTGCATTTAATTCAACATTTATTCTCTGTTCTCTTTGGCACCAGTACATGCTCAAATGGTGACTCTGGTCTCTGCTTTTTGAGCCAGCCTTGTATCCACAGCCAATTTTTTCAGTTGGCCTCTCTGATTCTTCTTTCTGCCCGACTCATCAACTCTCAACCTTGGATGACCTCCACCAGTTGCTTTCCCTGTCTTTTAAATTTAATTTTATTCTATTTTTGAGTCTACAGAGTGTTTTCAATATTCCCTAACATTGAAAATTTGCATCGTAATTGAGCTTTAGCAATCAATTTAGAAATATTGTTTCCTTTTATCTCCCAACACCATCATGAGATCCCACTATTTTAGGGCGAAAAACACATCAGGTTTACCTACTTTTGCCAACTCTAATCTTTACTCCCCTATGTTCCTTTCTCCTCTACTTTACTCCAATTTAAACTTCACCTCTCTCTCAATCTTCTGGACTCCAAACATGACCAGTGTTTTCAGGATATTAGTATCACAAGTATCTACTTTTTCTCTAACATCTTCACTCTATCCTAATCTGTAGACACGTGCATTTTAAATAAAAACAAAAGCAAAACCAAAGCTCATTCATTCAGCATATATTTATTGAACTGCTGCTCTACTTAGGCACTTTTGTAGGTGTCTGGGATGCAAGGAAATAAGATTCAATGTACAAAGACTTTTGTGTGCTTGCTATCTTTCCTATATACCAGTTAAACTCTTTACTTTCTTCGAAAACTTTTCAAGTGTGGTGCTAAGTTCACTTCCTCTCCTTTTATTCTAACCATTCCCTTAGAAGTCACTTACATCTGGCTTTGCTTCCATTGATGCCATTCTCTCAAGGATTAAGATAAAATGATGGCTTTTTTGTTTTATTAGATCTTTTCTCTGTCCTCATTCTCTTTGTTTACTTCACTTCGTCTTATATTCTGTTTTCCACTTTTCTGGTTCTCCTTTGGTGTCTCAGACTTCTTCTCTCCTCTCTGGTTGTCCTTTAAAGTGTTGTCATAAATCCTGTAATATTTTCTCTTTAGTCACTCTATCAAGAAATAATTATATTTTAAAGATTTCTCACTGTCATCCTTTTGTCCTGCTCCTAAAGTCATATCTCAACTCTGGCCTTGTACCTCCTCTGCCGCCCATATTTCAAATGGCCTATCCAGTGCTTCTATTTGAATCCCCTGCCACACCTCAAATTCAACATGATCACAGCTATCATATAGATCTGGGACACGTTGAATTATGGAAGGACAGGAACTCTAACTGGGATGAGGGCACACAGAAAGTTAACATTTCTATAGAGTCAGCCTGAGCAACATCAGTGGGAAATGTCCCAAAGGCACGAGTCCAGTGGATATATTCATTTTATGCACAGTTCAGGCAAACCAGTAGGTCTAAAACATTATTAGCAGCATGGTGCCAGGGATTTTGGGAAAAGGGTAGAAGTGTAGGGAGCTGTTTATACTTAGCAAGCCCTCAGTTCATAGTTGGATACATGGAAAATATAAAACAAATATAGGCAAATGGATAAGCAAGAGACATGGAAGGCATTTTGGATGCAGTTATTAGGTAAAATTCCTGGAAGATCCTAGAATAAAAAGCAAGGTCACAGGACAGACTACATATAGACTGATGGTCAAGGCAAAAATCTAGTTATATAGATGATGACAATCATACTCCATGGTGCTGGGAAGAAAGAGAAGGGATCAGAGGAAAGGTGTCTTTTAGCTGAATGACAACATGGGATACAGGGTTACCTTCTGACAAGTATATGGGAAGAGTCAAACTGTTGATGAATTACCTGTGCTATTGCAATTCCTTTCTTACTGAACATCTCTTCAGTACTGACTTCAGTACTATCAGCCATACACACACAGTCTCTACTGTGCTAACATCAATGAGGAGACTCTTTTTTGAATCTTCTATATTTTCCTGAATATTTCTTCTTAGTCTTCCTTATGCACTACTACTCTTTTTGTACTCTCAAAGCTTGGTTGTTTCCTGGGATTCTGCCTTTGGTCTTCTGACATTCTGTCTTTACTTTCCTTGGATAAATTCATTCACTTTCTTGATTTTAACTACCGCTATATCCTTTTTTTTTTTTTTTTTTTGTATTCTAGGTTTACAGTTCTGTTATCTCCCTTGAGCTTCAGACTCATATATTTAACTACCTTCCAGTGAAATCCATTTAGATGTCTTACTCATCATGTTCAAATACAACATGTTCAAAGTGGATCTGAATTTACTCCCTCTCTCCACACCCACTCTTTCTTCCGATGTTTCCTATATTAATTAATTGCAACATTATTCACTCATCACTCCAGCCAGAAATTTAAAATCAACCTAAGCCACTTCCTCTCCTTTATCCCCCACAGAAAATCAACCAGCCAACCCTACTAATTTTATCTTATGATTATTTCTCAATCTCTTATACTCTTCCGGTTCAGTCCATCATAATTGTGCACCTGGAATATTCCCCTAAGCAAACCCCTGCCCTCCCTGATTGCTGACTGGCTTCTCCACATTACATTGCCCTTTGAACAGTCTGGGTGCTGTATCTGAAATCCACATCTGCCCAGGTCACTTTCCTGCTTCTAACGTTGCCATGGTTCTTCATCGTTTACTGAATCAACCTAAGTTTCTTAGTACAACTTAAAAACCCTTCATGAACTGGCTCCTATCTGGGCTCTTAGGATTATCTCCTCTTGTACCTTACCTTAAATTACTTGCCTAAAACTGAACTCATGCTTTATTTTTATCCACTTCTCATTCCCCAAACATATACCTCCTCTTAAATTCATGATCATTTTATCCAATCTTCTAAACTAGAAAAGAGGTCAACAAATACTTCTTTACTTTTCTTATTGATAACTCAAAACAGTTGCTCACCAAATTTGATTAATTTTATGCCAGAAAGTATCTCTCAAATCTGGACCTTCCATCGTATTTCTCTTCTAATATTTTTTCTCTGAACTACAAAAGCATCTTGCTACTACAGAGTTTAGCTTTCCTAGTATTTGTAACTAAGAAATGGCCACATTTTGTGTTGTGGCTTTGGGTTTTCCTGAAAATATTTGTAAAATTATTAAAAATTTATGGAGGAAAAGGATGTATTATGAGTATCTATATCTACCTGTCTATCTGAGACATATCACCACTGGGTCCAAAGTATGTAGTTGATTAATACATAATTGGGAGAAATTACATAGATAGATAGATAGGTAGATAGATAATAGATATAGGTAGATAAATACATGGTCAGAGTCACTCTGCCATATTCATAGATATAGGGTAACATTTATTTCCCTATAGGTTTTTTGGTGGCATAAGGGAATAGCATAACATAAGGATGGAATATCTTTTTCTTCCTTCTAACAAAAAACCATGGAACACTTATTATACAATGAAGGGAGATGGCAAAATGTTCACCTAAATAACCTCCATGTCATCCATACTCACCTCCTTGCCCTGTGTGGAGCAGAAAGAGTTTCGAAGTTATCTAGGCTTTTATGAAATAGATAAGCAGCTGACTCCACAAAATTTGGGAGAAAACTCAAGAGAATCTTTCTTTCTGGAGAATTGCTGTTCCATATTTTTGATGTGACCAAAAATGCTGTTAAGTAACAACTGTCTGGGAAGTAGTTTCCATGAAACTTCTCTTACTTTCCTTTTTCCTCCTGCCATTTCAGGAAAAACAGCTCCAAATTCAGGTCTTAAATTGAGGCGCGATGAACAACTACATGTTTTTGATAATTCAATAGCTTCATAAATGGTGCCTCAAGGCATGAACCTAACTGCCATATATTCTGTTAATGAGAATGGGAAACTTGGAGAGAGAGTGGAGAAGTGAGTCTGCTTTGAAATTAAAGATGATCTAAAGATGCCCTCTGTTTCACAGTTTAAGTAGCAATTATAAAAAGCGACTACTTACAATGTTCCGAAGAAAGGTCTCTGTTTATTTTGTGGGAAGATACAGATAGTTTTCACTTTTCATCAGTTCATTTTGGGGGACCTGCTTGTCACCATACCTCTTATTGGACATTGAATCATAAAGACTCATATTTCACTTTTCACCAACCTGAGTCACTCATTTGGTGGCTTCCCCTCACATCCGACAGCTCATGCATAATTTGATGTAACACAAGACCAGCCAGCCTTGGCCTTGCCGCCATCCTCTGTAAGTTGCATTTACAGCAAACACTGTGTCTAAAAGTGGAGACTGCCTTTAATATTGGCAACCTGATGATGGGGAAGAAAAAAGTGTCTGAGTTCTCAGAGACGATAACCTTATCTTGAGTGTAAGTTTGTTTGGAATGTCAGTAGCCAGTCTGAACAAAGGAATTCCTTGTATGGTGAAGATGCCTTTTGAATTTATTTTTCCATTAAAGAACTGAATTGAAGACAATAGTCTCTGGGGGAGAAAACAGAGTCAAACCACACTTTTGATCACCTGCATTTACAATTAATAGGATTTTAATTTTTCCTGGTGACCCAAATGTCAGGTATATGCCATTTTGATTCAATTATCTGCTTTCAGCATTTTTTTCCCATACCACTAATTTTGGCAGTCTAGACAGTGTGGTTGCTCTCTGGTAACTGGGCTTCTTTCTGGGAATTGATTTCTTTTGGATCATTGAAGAAGTCTCAGCAGACCTGGATAACTCTTCTCACACATTTCTTTTGCCAATATATTTCAATATCTATAAAGCCATAATAAATTAATACATCTGTATCATATTAGTACTACATTAGAGCAATGCAGCTGTAACATGATCCAACAGAAACATTGCTCACCCCCTAAGACTTTCACATGGCTCCACAGGACCAAAACCATTACTGTCAACTCCAGCTCACAGACCTTATGTCTGTGTAAAGGCAAAATAGACAGTGTTCTTGGTGCCTCTGAGTTGTATAAACTGTCTTGTTATCAACACCAACACTGCTGTCCGGAGATAAGGAAAGCAGACACTCACTAGTTACTCTGTGAGCTGTGCCTTTTTTATAACCCTAAGCACTCTCCTCTTTAGCATTATTAGTTTGTCATTCTCTGGATAATTGTTCATAAATTGTTGCTTAAATTGCTCATGACTCCAATGTTTCTTGCCAAAAACTCTTTCACCGAATATCTGATAGATTTTCCAAAAGAGTTTACTCATAAGATACTTGGATTTCAAATTTTCAAAATGATAGGAAAAAAACATAAAGAGAAAAAAATTAAGACTTTACATAACAGCCAAGTTTGCTGGATACAGTTTTTTTCCCAAGTGTATAACACAGATGCATGAATCTTAGCTGGGACCTTTCTTTCTAACCACACCCCTAAATATCTCTCTCTTCTATCTAGTCCAGTCTAAGAAGAGTACATTTCTTTTCTGTGGAAGTTGACTCTTTTCCCAAAAGTTCCCAAAGAAAGAAATACCATAACTTTTGGGGTTAATTAAGTCTGTTGTTTTCTAAAGACTTTATAAGGACTAACCTAAACTTTATGCTGCATTGAACATCACTGTCCTGTGTTTTTACCATCATAAATAAAAATCAAAAACAGCTGCTTACCTCTGCCATTCCTTTTCACATCCTTGAAATATGTTGGTAGGTTTGCCCCTTCATATTTCTGCACTAAATAGACCTAGTTCCTGTGACCTTTCTTCAGAGAGACAATTTTCCAACCATTTAATCATTTTCATTGCTCTTCTTTGGATCTGCTCCAAATTCTCCTTCCTTGGGTGGGCCCCCCGTGGTCAGAATGTTGCAGTATAGACTCCTAAGCGGTGTTGACTAAACGGGAAGTTGCTTCCCTGGAGGCACATAACATGAGCCTGATGTCATTCTACCCGTGTGGCTACATCTCACTTTATGCAATCCCACTATGTGACAACCCAGATAGAATTTTAAAATAAACTTTGCAATAAGATTCACCAGAGGAGAACTTCTAGAAAAATACTCTATTTCAAATAGGATTTGTTTTTCAAAACCTATGTCTCTACAACTTTGCTGAGAACATGATGTGAGATGAAATACACAATATCCATCTATTCATTAACTCATTCATTCTTTCATTTATTCAAGAACATTTGTCAAATGCCCAGTATATTCTGATAACCACTGGGGATAGAAGAATGAATACCATATCTTGCCCAACTTTGCTCCATACCTTGAAGAGTGCACAGCCCAGAGAGACAGGATAAATAGTCTGGCCTTTGGAATAAATCAGATCTGTGTGGAAATTGTGGTCCACCATTTACTAGCTGCAAATCATCAGCACATGCTTACTTTCTTTAAACCTTAGTTTCCTTACTTTTAAAATGAACATAATGGCAATTTCTGTCTCACAAGGGCTGGCAAAGTTTAAATAAGAAATACATATGAACGGTATGATAGCAGCTTGTCGTTATTATATTCCAGAGCCTTTCATATAGCAGACAACTTTATTTACTGACTGAATTCATAAATAAAAGAATACATAAATAAGTAAAACAAATTTGGAAACTGGTCATTACAGGACAATAAAATAAGCTCTACAATAAAATTATGAACAAAATCTCATGGGAGGACAGAGGAACAAACTGCTAATAAGCCTACTTGTGGAAACTCCAGGGAACACATAGGAAGTAATACTTAAATGGCATAATTAAGGACAAGTAGATGTTTGCTAGGTGGAAAATGTGAGGAAGGGCATTCCAGACAGAAGAAAGAACATGTGTAAAGGCGCTGAAATACAATATAGCAGTTTAAGGAACATGAAAAGCCAGGTGCATTCTGAATGGAAGGGTGGAATGGAGGGTTGTTGCAAGTGATGGGGCTGGAGAAGTAAGCTAGGGTCAGGGATGAAGGTCACAAGTGCAATGTTAGAATCTATCCTTCAAGAGGTAGAGAGAAGGTGAGCTTTCAAGCAGAAGAATGAGGTTCCAAGAGAATTTGGAAAAAATAAGTAGGAGTATAACTGGCAAAAGTATCAAGGATGTAATGGGAAGAAAAGAGACTAGTACAGAGACCAGTATGATATGAAGTCTATTGAAGTGATCCACGGACGAGATGAGGAAGGTCTGAATTAATAGTGGCAGTAGGAATAGAGTGGAGGGGTCAGAATTGAGAGAGATTTCCTGGCATGTAATCAATCAAATTTGGTGAACAATTGTTTAGGGTTATTAATGAGGAGATTGAGGCGTATATGTTGATCTTTTCTAGTTTAGAAGACTAGACAAAATGACAACAAATATAGGAGAGTGAGAGGTGAATAACAATAAATCATGAGTTCAGTTTCGGTCAGGTAGTGTAAGGCTTGCTCTGCAGAGTTGGAAGTGAGGATCTGCTGCTTGGAAGAAAGGTTTGGAACAGAAATGGACTTGGGAATTGTCAACACAGAGATGGCAATTGAAGTTTGAGAATGGATGAAGTCTCATATTGAGTTTGGGATCGTTTTTGATCCCTATCTAACTGCCATTCCTAATCCGTATCATATGTACAAAAAATGTTTTTCTTTCAAAATAAAAATTACCTTAGAATAGTCTCTTTGGTATAATTTAATAATATTTCTTTGTCCATCTGTCATTAATTCATATAAAATTTAATTGTTTCCAAGAGACTAGCCCCTTTACTATAGACACACCTTTGTCTCCAAAACCACTTGACTTAAAGAAATCTGGCCCAGAATTATAGGACTATATTGAGTGCACTTTCTTTCTTAAAGCACAGATGACAGGAATATGTAGGAATACTGGGCTCCTTTACATGAGCAGGGAGCATCAACTAAAATGGGAAGAAATAATAGCTTCTTGAGATGTCACTGGAAAGAAAATCATTGATTAAACATCCATTTGGAACTATTTACAGCACCCTATCACTCCATCAATTCTATTGCTCCCCAAATCCCAATCTATTCCAAACCCACCTTCTCTGTCTTCCAAATCACAGTAAAGTTATTATATCTGACTGGGGAGTGTTGGATTGCTCTGTCAACATTGCCCCCTTCAACCTCAAATCCTTTTGTTAAGCAGTCATATGACATATGCCAAAGAAACACAGAGCCATTGAAAGACAGAAGCTCTTGGCTTCTGTCAATCAGTTATAATCATGCATATGAGTCTTTCAAATGATGTCACTTCTATATTATCATTACAGAATATTTAGAGTTTTAATTTTAAAAATGTATAAACTTCCTTAAATTTCTCTAATTAAAAAAAAAAGTCTGCTTTCTAAGACTTTCTGGATTTTTAAAAAAATATTTCAATTATGATTAGAGTCTTTTTATAAGAGACTTTCCTATTCATATGCAACTTCGATTTTTTCTAGCATCTGGGTAAAGAACAAGGGACAAAACTTTGCTGCCCTTAAAGGAAAAAGTTCTAAGGATGTGTCTAAAAATTATCATTAAAAAGTGAAAGTTAAAGATCTGATCTAATCAGGCAATACTATGAATAAGGAATTTTTTTTATAGTGAACTGTCTTCCTAATGTCCTCTTGTTCCCATACTCTAGCCACCTGCAGTATTTAGCATAGCAAGCTGTAGGCATCTGTTTGTACCTTTTTCTCACTGGAAAACAACCCAACTCTATAGGACTAATTCTTGCATAGCTAAAAGCATGTGAGTCATTCACTTCTTGATTGAAAATCATTTTCCACATTAAATATATATATATTTCTCTGGCTTTTCATTTTCTAGCAGCCCAGTGGACTCATTTCTCCTAGCCTCATTCTCAGCAGGTAAGAGCTAGCTAAAACTATAAATGAATTCTTGTGAACGTGTGTATGGATGCCAATGCACAAAGAAACATAGGAAAGAGGATGGCTTTGCACAAAGGAGGGATTTCAAAGATGATAGTTCACACCCCTTGGATCAATTTTAAAAAGCTAGTTCATGAGACAAAGGATCATTGACCACTTCTTGAATCAGACCACAATGGTGTACACAAACAGGTAGAATTGTTCATAGACCAATGCTAGGTGCCTGGAATGCAAGCGTGCTGAGGCTTCCATCCTCCTCGCATAGCTGCCTTTTAGTTTATGCTTTTCTACCATTTTGCTCTAAAACAATTCAATTTGGACAGTTTTTACTGGAAGGATTCTTTTTGTATGATACTTTCAGAAATAAATATACAATGAAACCCACAAGACTGGAAAGCAGAAAGTTTTTGTCTACCACAGATAAGATTCTGTCATTTCTCTTTTACTAGTCTCCTCATTACAAAAAAAAGAAACCAAACTTTTATGACAAATTTAGGTGTTCCTAATAAACTGACAGACATTTTAAGGTTTTAAATGAATTGATACGTTCCATCTTTTTTTAGTAATTACACATATACTCCTTATTGCAGATCTTTAATCTCTTACAAAAATCTTTGCAAAATTATGTAGTTATTAACTTTAAGCATATTCTTTGTGGGGAACACAGAGGCCAAGTCGTCATTTAAATTTTATGTTTGTAATTTCTTACTTTTTTGTCCAAGAATTTTAGTAATCAAATCATTTAGCTCATGATGTTTCCATGGACTAGAGCACATCTGTTTCATAAATCTAGAAAGATTCCTGAGAATTGTCCAATATTTTTATGGGAATAAGAGTAAGTCCAAGTCTTTTCTTATATATATATGTGTGTGTGATATACATAAAATTCTTTTCTGGAGAGATCTGTGGTATCTAGAAAAATGTTTATAATCAGGAATCTAAGAAAGGATAATCAGAGAACTCAACAGTTAAATTTTTACTAATATCCAATACCTTATTTAGTTTACTCCAGGCCTGAATCAGTGAGATATAAGAAAAAAAATCAGAGATTTTTAAGTCAAAAGATCTGGGTTAATATGATATCACTTATATGTGGAATCTAAAATATGACACAAATGAAACTATCTACAAAACAAAAACAAAGTCACAGACATAGAGAACAGACTTGTGGTTGCCAAGGGGGAGGGGGGGCAGGGGAGGGGTGGATTGGGAGTTTGGGGTTAGCAGATGCAAACTATTATATATAGAATGGATAAACAACAAGGTCCTACTGTATAGCACAGGGAACTATATTCAATATCCTGTGATAAACCATAATGGAAAAGAATATAAAAAGGAATGTATGCATACATACGTATAACTGAATCACTTTGCTGAGTCCGCCTGCTGGTGCAGGGGACACAGGTTCGTGCCCCGGTCCGGGAGAATCCCACATGCCATGGAGCGGCTGGGCCTGTGAGCCATGGCCACTGGGCCTGCACGTCCGGAGCCTGTGCTCCGCAACAGGAGAGGCCAGGACAGTGAGAGGCGCGTGTACCGCAAAAAACCAAACCAAACCGAAACAAAACTTTGCTGTACAGCAGAAAATAACACAACATTGTAAATCAACTATACTTTAATAAAAAAAAATAAAAATAAAGAGAACTGGGTTAAGCATTCCAGATATGATATTACTTGTATTCCTTCATCCATTAGCAAATATTTACTGAACACTTATTATGTGCAAGACACTGTATTAAATGATAATATATGCTTACTATGTGTCTAGCTTTGAGCAAATTATTTAACAGAGAGCTTCAGCTCTTGAATCTGCAAATAGGGAAAATAATGCCTTTACAACAGGGTTGAGGAAAGACTGAGTATGACAGGGTAACACAGAGTCTGTCACAGTCTGCCCATACATGCACCTATTGGTTCCCAATTCATGAGCCTGGCTCATCTTATGAAGGAGGGAGTTCTGTGTGGAAATATTCTAGGCCAGAACATAAAGAGGAAGTGGTTGATATTGGACTATGGAGTCCTGGTCATCTGTATCTTTGCAAAAAAGGAAAGAAGGGTAGCATGAAGAATGAGAGGAACACAGCAAGATTGTCCCAGGAAAGTTTGGACAGATCTGCGTTCAAATCCTGGACCCACCTGATTATAATTTGAGTGACTGTGTATTAGTTACTGGGCCTCTCTGAGACTCAATTACCTTATCTGTTAAGTAGGATAATATTGCTCCCCATACGATTGTTGAATTAAATGTAATAATCCTTGTAAGAAATCTATCACAGTTGACGGCAGTAATTATTATTATTGTTGTTACTATTCTTATGAATAAGGATTCCTTGAAAACTACTAAGTTTGTCATTTATGTTGCCATCTGGCCTTTTTAACCATGTTTTTCCTGTCCATGATGGAATGACAAATGGAGTCATAAAAGTTCAAGGAAATTTCAGCAGTCCATCTTGAATGAAAATTATTTTCCAGAAAATTCTTCCTTTTTTTAAAGAAAAGTAACTATGAGAACACTCCCTGAACAAAACTACTATCTATTGGATATGCAGGCAAGTTCGTACATAGACTTAAAGTTGGGCCTTGAGGTGGAAAAATAATCAACACTTTTCTATTTAAGATTTCATGGGCTTTCTTTGAACAAGTTCATGGCATCTCATAAACTAAAGGAAATGTTATTTCCTCTGAGTTAAAAAAGAAACCAATATGTTCTTCAGCATTTTCTTCTTAGTCATTATTTGTTCATCTATTCATATTTTAAACTCAGTTTAGAAAAGTACTATTTATTTTCCTATGTCAGCATTCTGCTCTTTCTCATGTGTGCATTGTTTATCCACAGAAAATGATAGAAAATCCTCCATGTGAAAGGTTTAGCGAAAGTAACAGCACCAACATTCTTTTATCTGTGATGATGGAGAGAAAATCCACATGTGAAAGCACTTGGTGCTTCAGCTTATTTTGAGTGACAGAAGCATAATAGAATCTCCTAAGCATTAACATTCTACAATAACACAGCATTGTCGTCCTTTGTCTGATCCTGGCTCATACAAATCTCACTCAGTGTTTCAAATTCCTAACAAAAACTAGAGAAATACACCTCAAAGCTATTATGTGGAAACAGATTAGGCATAGCTCTAAATCTTTAAACAAACCGTTAATGATATAAAAAGTCCTGTTTATATACTTCTCAAGGGATGTTTATAGACAGGATGAAAATTATGAATCTAGATCTCACAAGCAATTTGCATGCCTGAATCCTGTATATATTTTGCTTCTCAAAGCATTAGCCTTTTCTGTCCTTTCTTGGCATTTGATGTTTTGGCTTCTTAATGTTGTTCTGCAAACTGTTTTAAGAAGGCTGAGAGGAAAATTCTATATCCAATGGAATCTAGAATGAAGGACATTATGTAATCTCCCATTGTCTCCTGACTTTTAATTTTAAAAACAAAAGCTATTACCTTTCGTTATGATCAGGTAGGGCGATCCTTTGGCAATTTTTGAAATAGGAGGCACTTGTCAGTCATATCCTGCCACCTCTCTTTCAGGGCCACCTTCTAGGAGCTAAGGCCTCCTGTATTTCTCCCTGGCTGTCCTGAACTCTTGTCATAGGCACTAAATCTGGACCTTCCTTTCTTGCCTCCAAAGTTATCCTTCTTTCTTTGTATCCATCGAACTTTAACCATCTTGGTTCTCATTCTCCCAGCTTTCTACTCCTAGCCAGTGGTCAGGGGGGCAGTATGGTAGGACTAGAAAGAGCATTGGGCTAGAAATAAGAGACTGGGGTCACAGCTCTGGTCAAAACTTGTGGTGTGCTCATCTGTGCCAAGAAATCTTTTAAGTCCCTGTCATGTGATGACTCATTCAATTCTTAAAAACAGGCCTATGTTTACATGCAGCTTATGAAAGCAGGCCCAGTAGGGTTAAATCACAGCTAGCAAGAGGGGGAACCAGGATTCTAGTCCAAGTGGTCTAACTCCAGAGTTTTGTGTTTAATCACTGTGCTATAGTGACAATAGTTCACCCTGTGGACTTCTCCTGCTCTCTCAGGTAGGGGAGTTTAGGCAATAGCATAGATCACTTTCCACTATAAAATTGTGTAGTTCTAAGGAGGAACTCAATTGAATCAAACAAGTTACATTTAAGGCTAGACCTACAAGTGGTTTTTGACTGGAAAAACACACCAAATAACATTTTGTTTGCTAACATCGAATACTGCTGATTACGGTAATGGTCTTCTCTTTTATCCCCATCAGAGGGTGTGCAATTCACAGCTAATGCCTGGACATGTAAATAAATATCTACACATCTATGATCATGTAATGTAATCTAACATGTTAACAGGACATCCTCTTGTCACTCGATACCCAATTTTTCTTTCTTCATTTTTAAAAGAATGATGATTTTATTTTGGACTGCAAAGAACTCAGCTAAAAGGTAACATGACCCAGGCTTCTTTAGTACAAATGGCCATATATTCTGACCAGAGATCAATAAGTGGATGTGTTGAGTGGCAGTGCTTGATGCATCTTCATTGAAAGCTGTTTAAGATAGCTGACATATGGGAGGAAGGATCCCTTCTCTTTCTTTCTGTATGGAATGCAGCCATCTTGGACCATGAGCTGATCTCAAGGATGGAAGCATGAGCTAAGATGACAGAGTGGGAATATAGAAAGAACCTGGATGAGTAAGATACCTCACCCTCTGGAACCCTTATCTCCAAAATTCTTTTACATGGAAGAAATAAATTTCTGTTTGGGGCAAGCCATTAATATTTTGGCTTTTCACTATATGCAGCAAAATAGAATTCTAACTGATACAATATGAGCTAGCTATAGAACTCTACAAAAGAATAATACCAGTGACATGGAGAAGTCACATTTGGAAGGTATTTAAAGTAGAGTCAATAAGACTTGGTGATTGATTGGATGTGGGGGATAAAGAAAATGGAAAATCAATGACTATATCAAAGTAAAAAGGTAGATGGAGGTACCATTCTCAGATAAAGAACATAAAGAGAAACTGATTCCATAGAGAAGATGATCCAATAAACTTTATATATGTTAAAAATGCCAGTATATGTAGAGAAATAAAACGGAAATACTGGGAGGAGGTTAGATATTTAGGACCAGAGCTCAGTAAATTTATTTGGGTTAGAAATACATAGACGTATGAGAAGCTGGCATTATCAGTTAGTAACTGAAACAACTGAAATTGGCAAGTTCAACTGGGAAGAGTGTGAAGAATAAGAAGAGAAGAAATACCAGGACTATGCAGCTGAGAAACAACTACCTTTAATGGTGGGAAGAGAAAGAAGAGTGAATAAAGATATAGGGAGGTAGAAGAAAAGCCAGGAGAGCCTGGGATCTTTCAAGCCAAACTAAGAGTTTCAAGTAGAAGCAAAGGGTTAATGGTATTAAATGCTGCAGAGTAAAGTAAAATAAGGACTAAAAAGATATTTTTAAAATTTTGTTTCAGTGAAGTTCTCAACAGCCTTGAAGAGAGCAGTTTCGTGGACTCAGTGAAGAAACAAGAGTGAGATAAGAAGTACACAAAAGGTGAGGAAATGAAGATAGTGTGAGCAGATCACTTTTTCAAAAAGTTTGTTGTGAAGAAGAGAAAAAGAGGATGGTAGCTGGAGGAAGATATGGAATCAAGGGAGAAGAATATAAATACGGTGAGGTTCTTCAAGACGACTATGTTTAGATGGGAGGAAAGTCATTTAATTCATTGTAACAGGAAGGAAGGAAGATTTAGAACCAGATTTGTTTATGTGCAGAAAATAGAAATTTAAAAGAGTTTTAACCTGATGGCTTTATTTTCTCTATGAAACAGCAGTCAAGCTCATCTGCTGAGAGAAAGGAGGGAAGGTTAAGAATTATGGAACAGTTTGAAATAAGTCCGGAGAATGCGTGACCATATTGACCAAAAAAGCGTAACAGTCAAGGGCATGATTAAGGACAAAGACCTCAAAAGGACTGTGGTCCTCTTCATCTACTCTTCCTCTTTCTGCTTCTTAACATATACACATTTCCATATTTCTTGTTAGTTTTTTCTTAGGTATTTCTTTTATTCTTATCAGGAGATTTTTTTCCATAATATTTTCCAACTAGTTATTGCCAACATAATTTAAATTTTCTATATTGAGTTCTGGCCTCCGTGCTGAAATTTGTTATCTGGAGTGGTTCAGATAAAAAATACCTCTGCAAATAATGACCATCTCATCCCTCCTTTCTGAAATATATTTCTCATTCTTTTCCCTCTTCTATTCAGTTACTACAACTTCTGAATAATGATGAATAACAAATGTTACAGAAATAATCATTTTCTTGTTCCTGAATTTAATGGGAAAGCCCTTGGTATTTCACCATTTATTAGGATTCATTTAGCTCATAAATATTCATTGAGCAACTATCTCGTGTAGTCATTGTGTTAGGTACTGTGGTGAAATAATTTGACACCATTTTGGATGTCATATAATTTAAAGTCTAGTGGAGACATAAAGATTTTAAAAGGTTATAGAGATATGATCTCACAGTTATAACTTGTGATAAGTGTCAGGAATGAAAAAAAGGGGGATGCTGTGAGAGAAAATAATTGGAACCCTAATTTAGATTGGAGGGTGAAGGAATTCCTCTCTGAAAAAGTGACATTTAAGTTAAAACATAAAAGTGAAGACAGAATTATAGAAAAATCAGGTCAAGATGTAAAGGTAGGAATGAGTAAGTGGAGTGGGAAGTTAATTAATATAAGAACATTAAATGAGATTACAGATTGAGATTACTTTGTATAATGGAAGGTATATAGAGCATATAATAAGTGCTTAATAAATGTTAACTCTACATATAATTTTAGATGATAGTTTGAAACCTTTCTTATATTAAGAAAGTAAACTTTTATGCTTAGTTTACTAAGAAGAGTTTTTAAAAATAGGAACAAATTTAGCATGTTACTAATAGGACCTACAATTGCATTTTGAGGTGATCATATGGTTTTTCTTCTTTACATAGGAGTGTGAAAAATTATGTGACTTATTCCAAGAATAAGTCTCATGGGGTCATGATGTTTTTTATCAATATATTTTTTTCATTTAGCTGGGCTTTGACTTATTTGAGATTTTGTAAATATATCAATACATTGGTTTCTAAGATATTTTTGGTTGTTATTTATTTCTTTGAGTTCATTAATGTAAGTAATTGTCAGCTATATCATTACCAAAGTTATGTTGTTTGGAAACAACTTCACCAGCATAAGAAATTTTAAGGTAGCATTACTGTAAAACCATCTGAGCTTTGTGATTTAGAGGAGCACACATTCCTTTGGCAAAATTATCAATTATTTCTGGTTATATTCTGTTTAGGTTTTATGTCTTATTTTGTGCCAGTTTTGGTAATTCATATTGTCCCAGTTTAGGTGACCACTGGTTTTCCACTAGGCTGCTTACAACTGGTTTCTAACTGGTCTTACTAAATTCCAGTTTATTCTTTTCATAGTAATGTCAGTGTGATCTCTCAGAGTTGTTATTCTAATTAACTTACTTCTCTGAAGACACCTCAACAATTCTCCATTTCTTTCAAGATATTGTAAAATACAAACTCCTTACAAAAAGTATGAGTCATGAGTCTCTTCATTATTTTTAAAATTACATCAATTAACTTTCTCTCGTTTTAGAAAAAAATGTTTTTATTGAAGTATAGTTGATTTACAATGTTGTGTTAGTTTCAGGTGGAGAGCAAAGTGATTCAGTTACATATATATAAAACTGAAAAAAAAATATATGTTTTTCCTTTTATTTCAATTCCCAGAATATGCTAGGTTCACCTTACCCCTGGGCATCTGCTAGCATTACTTCCTCTAGCTAAAATTCCCTTCTTCATCTGCTTCCCAAACTCTGGATAACCCTTCTTGTCCTTCAGGTTTCTGCTCTGATGTAACTCTCCCCAGGAGGCTCTCCTTAACTCCCAAGATTATATTGTGTGTCCCTCGTACTGGAGACCTATATAGCTACGGAAGGACAGTAAGAGAGTATTTGGTCACTTGTTTGTCTGTCTCACACAAAGGACTATAAGCAAATTGAGAGGGGAAATATTGTTTTATTCATCTTTGTATTTTCAATGTCTGGAATCAAGGCTGACACATAGAAAGGACTCAATAAATATTCATTGAATGTTGAATGAATGACAGGTGTGAATAATTTCTAATTACACTGAAATTTTTTGCAACTCACATTTATTTAGCCCTTCCAAAGTATTTAACTTAGTTATCAGAGAAATAACACATTTTTCCTTTTCCACTGATGTATCATCAGTCTATATAATATTTAATTTAATTACATAGTTACAAATACAAGTGAAACTGGTATAAAGAAGCTTAAGAATAAAACCTTGACTCTTGCTTGACACATAGCTGAACCCATGAGGGCAGAAGTAACTTACTAGCCATGAGTACAGAGATGGGCAATATTTGTTCATCTGTGAGCTGGTTAAGAGGACGTCTTAGAGTTTCTATGCAATCTGGAGGCAGCTCATAATTTGAAAAAAATAGTTGTTGAAGTTTATTTGTAAGCTTGTCAAGTTGGAACCTAAAACATATTTGTCGCTCAAGATAAGAAATGGATAAGGTTCACAAAATTCTGCAAAAAGTCCTCATTAACATGGAAGTTGAACAAATACCATGTTATTATAGCCTGAGTTTTAGGTCCAGGGAGCTGGGGACTGTATAATATAGAAGGAAGGAGAAGAAATCATATGAAAAGGACCTTCTTTTTTCTGGGTACTGAAAAGACTCTTGGAAAATTTCCACAATGCATAAAAAAGATTTTATTTGTGAACTCAGTTGCTTCTGCACATTTCTCTTATCCCTTATTCAATCTCTGCCTTGGGTATTCCAAAATGTTCTATTTACTAAAATTATTCAGAAGTTCCTAATTTTTAGAATTCACTTCTTTTTCCTGCTATTTCTTTATTTATTGGCAAAGCACCACTTAATCATTCCACTGATGTATGTCAAATAAACAAATTTTTATACCTAAACTGAGTACAAGTATAAAACTTCTGTTTTGGAAAATACCTGGCTTACACATTTTGGGACTTATCTTTGGAATCATTCACTCTATTACTGCTAATAGGGTCATGCACATTGTATTTAGATTGTTCAGACCTCAAATTACCTGCGTAAGAGATGAGGAAAACTGATTTACACAGTTTTACTAATCCCTTTTATTTATCCGTCTATCTCTGCAACACTAGTTTACTAGAAATGCCTAGTCAATATCTCTGTTCTCACACATTGCTCTAAGATAATTTATCTCCCATTAAATGTTTGCTGGAAAACTTAAGCTTGGTGTGCAGATAAACACCAGGGAACTCTCTATTGGTCATTATAGGATTTGAGGTAGAAACTGCATTCAAGTTGGGATCTCTCTAGTTCTGTCTCTCTCTCTCTCTCTCTTTCTCTGTGTCTCTCTCTCTGTCTCCCTCACCTATATTGAGTCTGTATGTTGTGAATATTGAGCTGGACAATTAGCTAGAGCTGGACTTTGAGCTGGTCAAGGGCAATAAAGAATACATTTATGGAAAAGCCAAAACTAAAGAGCCTTTCCCAGGAAACAGGTTAAGAAAAAGGCAGACATGCAGAGAGAAGCACACCAGGATGTGGCTACAGAGGGAAAGAGGCAAGATGGCAGCCTGATGACTTTCAGATCAACTGGAACCAGGTATCCTGCAAGTGCTTTATTTCCTTGAGATTCTCTAATTCAATAAACTTGCTAATTTGCATAGCGTACGTGGGTGTATGTTTCTTGCAACCAAAAGATTCCTGGCTCATTCTCTGTACCATGTTGAGAATTTGAAAACAAACATGTAAACTTTCAGCTGGAAAATGTGACTCATTGAAGAGATAGGGTAACAAGCAAGAAAACCATCAACCCCTCCACCCCCACTCCTGCTTTTGTTGTCCTTTTCCATATAAATTGTAGGGCCCAAGCCCCCCACTAGGCAGATATCAAAATCAGAAGTTTGCCTCTGAGGCTCTCATTCTTTCCTTTTATCTATTCTCTAACTTATAGAGGGACAATCTTCTTTTTTGGTGCCTAGGGACTCACGTGTGCATCTTTCTCCTTATAATAACCAATTTCAGGAAAGCACCTTATACATTTATTTACACAAAGGGAAAATTAATTTTAAAACTGTTTTCCATCTTTCATTATTCATCCATATATGTCAGAGAAGTTCCCTTTTACAGTATTCAAACTGTTATGGTACAAAATAAATCTCAAATTGGGAAATTTCAGCTGGTAAAGGAATGTATTTTGGGGGCAACCTGAACATGTTTGAAATCACACTGCAGAGATGGCTGTCTCCTCTGTTTCTGTGTTAAGGCTTGCTCTGATTTGAGTATGTCTGTGACAGGGTGTGGAATGTGAATATTTGAGAAGAGACCACCCTGCCTGTTTGGATTAGTGTCTGTATCTATTTTAACAAGTATGGTGCCTGGGAGTTCAGTTATTATGAGTTCAACTCTAGTTTGGGGTTCTTCATACATTTCAAAGTTAAAGGGCAAAGTACTTGTAGTCTTTTCTCTCTTTTCTCTATGCTTCATAAGACTCTTTGAAACATAATATTTTCTCTTAAGTGGACATATCTTCAAAATGAGCCAGCTAGTTGACAGATAGCTTGCATATGCTTATGGAGAAGTACGTTCATAACATACAACTATGCAAAAATGCCAGAATTGTTTTCTCAAAATTCAATTTTGCATAGTTCTGTTAATTAACTCACTGTCAAACTCTGCATAAATTTGAATTGCTTCACTTTGCAGTTTCCATGCTTCTAAAAAGGTTGAATGGAGATCAAACAAAAACTTTCAACCTCACTAATGCCAATGACAATGTAAGACCAACTCCAAATTTTTTCCATCATGTAATCAATAAAATCATAAGAATTTGTAAACAGTTCTGTCAAATCTCTGGACATATATAGCCTCAGACTTGAGGTAGCCTGCAAGGTCACAGAAAAAATGTCTGAGGAATTTTGCTTTTCTGTTAAAATCCTCCAGACTCAACTGAAACCTGGTGTGCTTAGATTCGTTTATTTTAGGGTATCATGTCACAATTTCCAGCTACTGAATAATGATGCCAAGGAAGTTTTATTAGAATTTTTATTCTGGAAGAGGATGCACAGTAGAATTACAGAAACCCAAGTTGAGAAATTAGAGATATGGACTTTATTTCAATCCAGATTCTTGACTCATGATGAATCATGCATTTTATTTCTAAATCTCTCCATTTGAAAAACAGGACAATACATTAACAGTGTCCAGAACTCCCCAAGGAAATGCAACACTGGGTGATCTGATGAGCGTAGATCTTAACCCAGGGACCTTGTTTTTGTCCCTAATGCTACTGTCTTAGTTCATTCAGCTTCCTATAACAAAATGCCACAGACTGAGTGGTTTATAAATAACAGAAATTTATTGCTCACAGTTCTGGTAGCTGCAAAGTCCAAGATCAAGGGGCTGGCAGATTCTGTTTCTGGCGAGGACCTGCTTTTTAGTTCATAGATAGTTGTCTTTGCACTGTGTTTTTACCTGGAGGAAGGGTAAGGGATCTCTCTGGGGCCTCTTTTATAAAGAAACTAATCCCATTCACAAGAAGTCTGTCCTCATGACCTAATCATCTCCCAAAGTTCCCATCTCTAAATACCCTCACACTGGGGATTAGGTTTCAGCATGTGAAATTGGGGGGAACACATTCAGTCTATAGCAGCTACTATTAAATTTTTTCTAACATGACATCATTAATCCACTTATTTATCTCACTAATCTTCTTTGAGTGTCTACTAGATGCCAGGTTCTGTGCTGGGAAGAAGAAATTTAGAGGTGAGTAAGTTACGGTCTAAAGAGTTTACAGTTGTCAAACAATGTGGAATTATAGTGATAGAAATAAGCAAAAGTATTATGTGAACCCCAAGGAGTGACACCTAACCCATTTTAGTGGGGGGTCATGGGATGGGCGAGGAGAAGAAGGGAAGGTAAATTGAGGAGGTGATGATACTTGGGTTGAACCTCCAAGGATATCTAGATGAAAACCACACCTAGAAGTCAGCTTGGACAAAGGAACCCATAAAAGAAATAGCAGAGAACGAGGTTTTGGTGTGCTGGAGTTAAGGGTGAGGCAAGGATGCTGAGGGATGGCTAAGACTGGAGAGAGAGGCAGGGGCCTGATAATGAAGGATCACAGATGTCAGCAAGTCCCATGAAACCCTTAATCCAAATACCTTTCACCAAATTATGGGGAGATTAGCCATTTCTTAATCATCTTTCTAGCACCCAAATATAACACAGACCTACCAGCGAGTAAATGCTTAGTATAATAAGTATTGCCTGGGTAGATTCTCTAGCTCTGTTTATTTTATTGTTATAAAAAAAAAAAAGAGAGAGACATTTTAAATTTTAGATATCACAGGTTTTAATTAATCACGTAAAATTGGCTCAAAATTTTGTGTATAGAAAATAATGTCAAATATTCCTTCATCCATTGTTTCATGTCTTACAGAGTGAAAAATACTTCAGGCAACACAAATCAGTTAAGAAAAATGGACAACCTCACTGGATTGAGTGGTATCCAGGTGCTAAGCCCTGTGCTGCATCTTAGCATGTGTATTATTTAATACATAAAACAACCTCATCAAGTAGGTTCTATTATCCTCACTTTACATATGGAAACGCTAGTGTCAGAATTGTGAAATAATGTGCCCATGTTCAGATAATAAGGGCGGAGGCAGGGTTTGGACCTCGTTTTGCTGGCTTCAAACTGTAGTATACTATAGCACTTCCAGAGCTAGGTAACAAATAAACAGGAAAGAACTTCTATTTAGATTAATGCAAAAAGTTTACACACACACAAAAAGGGCAGACTTTTTTTCTTCATTTGATGATATTTGATCTAAGATTACTAGATATTATCAGGAAATGTTTGACCAAAAATTTAACTAACATTATGTTTTATATTGCTTTAATAGATCAGGACCTTCTGATTCGGAATTGCTGAAAAAAAACCAATACATCACTCTAAAATCTTTTGAAAATACCTCTTAACTGAAGCTGCCTTAAATTGAATTGAGAGAGGGAAGCTTGTCTCTTCTCCTGTGGTTCTTGGAAGGTTTCTGCTCTCTTTGTGGTTAGACATGCCCTTGGCATTTTTTCCTTCCAGGGAGACTGTCTGAATAGCAGCATTCAGGTTGTCAGAACTTTCTCTCTGCCTGAGACTGTAATGTGAGAGCTTATAATGTAGAGTTTGTTACTGGGCTCAAGTGATTATACCAACACACCCAATGTTCACTCTAAACAAAAATGAATGGAAGAATAGATGGAAGATACCCCATCAAGACAGGAAACTAATGGTAGCCAGATGAGCTTTATGTTTGGAAGAAAAGGTATGTAGGGCAATCATACTGAAAACTTGGGTTGCTTATAATGTTTATATTTTGTTTTTCCTAAAAAAGATAAAAACAACTCTAACCTCTTTTCATGGGGCTCCATATATTTCCAATTTTTAGTAATTCTTCCACTAAAATATTTAAATAAAGAGGTATAAAGAAAGATAAAAATCTATGTTTTAATCTGCAGTTAAAGGCTTGCTTTCTTTAGTGATTTTCCCAGTGTGTTAGCTAAAGGGTGATTTAGTCCCATTTTCTCACCCCTAAGCTTTTCTATCTCTCCAAAAGTCATTCTTTTCTCTGTCTTTCTTGCACTCCGACGTTCTCAACTTTCCTCTGCTGAGAAATATAGCCCCAAGTTTCAGAGCCCCAGTGGGAGGGGCCACATAACACTGATTGGAAGACGGACGATGTGACGGTTAATTTTTTGTGTCAACTTGATCAGGACATGGGTTGCCCAGATTAAACATTATTTCTGGGTATGACTGTGAAGGTGTTTCCAGAAGAGATTAACATTTGAATTGGTGGACTGAGTAAAGTGGTTTGTTCACCCCAGAGTGGGTGGGCATCATCCAATCCACTGAGGGCCTGAATAGTACAAAATGTGGAGGAAGAATAAATTTACTCTTACTGTCTGACTACATGAGCTGAGATGTCAGTCTTCTCCTGTCCTCCAACTGGTATGTATATCTTTGTCTTTCTTGGTTCTCAAGCCTTTGGACTTGGATTAGAATTTATATCAGTCTTTCCTGGGTCACCAGCTTGCAGATGGCAGATAGCTGGATTTCTTCCTCCATAGTTACATGAGCCAATGCCTTGTAATAAATCATATATATATATATATATATATAAATTATCTTATAGGATACATCTTATTGATTCTGCTTTATCTGGAGAAACCTGACTAATGCAGAGGGCATGTGTGTATTTATATTCTTCCCAAGAATATGATCTTTTCTTTCTTCCCCAATGTTTGGGTTCAAGTCTTCAGTGCACAGGCTCAAGAGGGCACACAGTCTGACAGGACCCTACATTCTTGAAGCCTTTAGTATTACTTCTCCTATCTGTCTTCTTTCCTTTTGGAAGTTCAGACATGACTAAAAATTATACCAATTCTGTTGCCAGCTCTCTCCTCCTTCCTTTCTTTCTTCACCTTCCCTTCCTTCAAAATGTCCCCACTCTGACAATCCTCAGGGACACTGGACCTTCCTTTCCCCATCATCATCATCAGATGCAGTGTGGCTAGTGATCTCACTCTCTCAAGTTCAAGAGAAGTTCATTTGTCAAATAATTTAAAATACATTATTGATGGCTGATAATATATTAAAATTGCTTAATCCTAAAGGAGTAAGTGATATGAGATGTTGACACACTCTCATAAGTAGAAGAGAAGGATCTTCTAAAAAGGAGCAACCAATAAGCAGGGCAATCATGTCCTCACCTCCAGAGATGGCCACTTCTGTACCATCATGGGTCTAGAACTGCCACTCAAATACCTCAGTCCTCAGATGATTTATCCTTGTCTCTCTTTTAAGACTGAAAAGTACTAATCAACTTTTATCATGTTGATGAAAAGTATTCATCAATATGTTTCTGCATTGGATTTTTGTTCATTTTTTTTAGAACTGGAAAATATCATCAATTTTAAAGAATCTATTATCAGATAGCATCTATTAATACCCCATAAAAATTTTTTTTGCACAAACAGTGAAACATTTCAATCAAAATATAACGTCTAGAGTAACCATAGAGGAATATGTTGCCCTTACATTAGGGAAAGAATGAGGAATTTAGATTGAAATATGGTATTTTATCACATAATACATAAGATCTCAGCATTAACTCTTGGTCCAAGTGGCCCTTGTCCAACGTGTGTGTTTATATTGGCATCTCTTTTTGAAAAATTTTTTTATAAACAATTGACCTCTCACCATAACTTTTCTCTTAACATCTTCTAAAAGAACTATGATCCATAATAACATTGCTTATAATACATATAAAGAACATTCTTTTTCCTGTAATTTGGTAAGAGTCTTAGATTTACAAAAACTCTTATAATTTCAAGAACATTAAGTAAGGTAAAAGCTACAACAAACATTCAAACACTTGCAGTATTTTCTCTCTCTTGAAAAAGGGTAAACTTTTTAAATGTTGTTTAAATGCCTTAAAAATCATGTCCTCTTTGATTTAAGTTTATTCAACAAACTACTCAGTGTCTATTTTCTGTTTTATTTGTTCCTGGGTGTGTCATTGAGAAGAATAGTTTAGCACTTAACAGTAATGGGAATGCAAAAAGCTCGGTCAAGGAATTTGGGGGTTTCTGATAGTAGTTTCAAGTGATACCACAGTTTGTGTATGAGAACATGCAGGGCGTGGAAACTGAGGAACTAATTTATGCACCAGAGCAACAATTTACTATGCATGCAATAAGGATCAGACCTAGATGAGACACATTGTTGTCTCTGATCTTCACAAAAATCCTGGAGGGTAAGATTTCTTGCTGTGATTTTACAAGGGGAAACAGGTAGAGAATTAAAGCAACTGGCTTAAAGGTACAGAGCTCCCAGGTTTTGGAGCAGTGATTTAAAGCTCAGACTGTTGGCTCCCAAACCCATGTTTTTGCCATTAAACCTTAGTATTAAGCAAGATGTGCCCCTGAAACAGTGTTTGGTTCTTCCAAAACTGGGATCTGCTTTAATTTTTATATACCGTAATTTATGGAATAAGTTTTAAAATAATGCTATCTGGGACAATCTTCCAGAATCTCAGTGAAACACTGTAAACAATCTAAGAGTCAATAAACAGAGAAATGGATAAAGAAGATGTGAGATATATATATATATATATATATATATATATCACATCTTTATATATATATAAATGAATAATATCTATCTATCTGTCTATCTCAGACACACACACCACACACACACAATGGAATGCTACTCAGCCATAAAAAATAATGAAATTTTGCCATTTTCAGCAACAAGGGTGAGCTTGGAGGATATTATGCTAAATTCAGTAAGTCAGACAGAGAAGGACTAGTACTGTCCTTCAGTGTCTGGTTTTAGGAGGAGTCTGGGCTCTGCTGTCTCGTCTCTGTGGCTCATTAACTCCGAGCGCCTTGGAAAGCCAGCCCCACAGCTCCTCTTGCAGCCCCAGCCTTGCCCCCACCCAACCCTGTGATTCCACTTGCTGTTTCCCTATGAATCTCTGTTGCTCACCTGTGGGCCACCTATGCATTTAAATAATGTAACTAAACTCTTCTCATTTAAAAACATCACTTATATGTGGAATCTAAAAAATACAACAAACTAGTGGATATAACAAAAATGTAACAGACTCAGATATAGAGAACAAACTAGTGGTTGCCAGTGGGGACAGGGAAGGCAGGAGGAGTAGGGGATTAAGAGGTACAAACTATTCTGTATAAAATAAACTACAAGGCTGTATTATACAACATGGAAAATATAGCCTATATTTTATAATAACTATAAATGGAGTATAATTGTTATAATTTTTATAACAATTAAAAATTATGAATCACTAAATTGTATACCTGTAACTTGCATAACATTGTACATAAACTATACGTCAATTAAAAAAAATAAAATAAAGTCTTTTCTTGGTGAAAATAGTCCTCATATACAGTAAGTCCCCTACATAGGAATGAGCTCCATTCTGAGAGTGCTTTCATAAGTCCAAATGTTCCTAAGTCCAACAAAGTTAGCTTAGGTACCCAACTAATACAATTGGCTATATATCTATACACACACACACACACACACACACACACACACACATATATATATATACACACACACACAAACATACAGTATATATACAGTACTATACTATATGTACATTATGTATAGTACTGTAGTGTAATAGGTTTATAATACTTTTCACACAAATAATACATAAAAAACAAACACAAAAGTAAAGAAAACATTTTTAATTTTACAGTACAGTACCTTGAAAAGTACAGTAGTGCAGTACAACAGCTGGCATACAGGGGCTGGCATCGAGTGAACAGGCAAGAAGAGTTACTGACTGGAGGAGGGAGAAGAGGTGGAAGATGGTAGAACTGAAGGATCGTCAGCAATAGGAGACAGAGGGCAGGCTGCAATTTCACTCACGCCTGATGTTGATTGCAGAGGTTCTGGTTCCTTGCTGGATTCAGTTCTATCTGCCTTCTTGAAAAAATGATCCAGTGATGTCTGGGTAGTAGCTCTTTTTTTCTCATCACAGTTGACATGGTAGCACTGGACTGCATTTTGAAAGGCTGCGGCAACCTTTGTGTACTGTTCTACGTTTGGGTCCTGTGCCTCAAAAACTAACAGTGCCACGCAAATAAAGAAAATCCCCTCTCCGTTACCTGTGTCGTGAATCTCTTCTGTTCTTCAGTTACTTCTTCTTCCTCTTGTCGCTCCACTTTCTCAATTATTTTCACTTTTGTTTCCATCGTTATTGCTTGGCGCTTCTTAGCAGTACCAGCTACACCACCACTGCTTTTATGCTTGCTTCCGAACATCCTGCCTTTGAAATAAAGATGCTGTACTACTGTAGTCTATACAGTACTGTACAGTAAGGTACACAAAAGCACAACCACTTGTAGAGGATGCACGCACATGACAACGTATGCCAGACACGTGAACTAACTTATGTGATCAGACATGCAATGCACGTTCACATCTTTGAAAGTTCACAACTTGAAGGTTTGTATGTAGGGGGCTTACTGTAGTATATAAAAGCACATACAAAAAGCATCTTATTATACACATTATCTTAGAACTTGATATTTTTGGTTTAAAAATTGTTTATGAGTGTTGACCATGTTATTATCAATAGTCCTACTTCATTCATTTTTTTCTCCAACTTTTGTAGCTATAGCAAAACTATTCTTCAAAGTCATGACAAATCATACTCCCAACAGAAGTGTATGAGTATTCCCATTTTCCACAACCTTGCTGTGGCAGACACTACTAGTTTTCTATCTAATACCCATTTGCCATTTTTTTCTTACTAAATAGAAGCCAGATTTCTTTTGGTGGTAACATGTCTAACTTCTAAAAGTATATTTCCCAGCCTCCTTTGCTAACTAGAGGTGGCTGTTTGATTTAGTTCTGGCCAAGGAGATGTAATCAAAATCTGTTGGATGATTCTAAAGTTTTTCATCTGTCTTATAGGTCCCAGCCCTTCTTTGGATGTTTCCTTGTTTTTGAACTGCCCTGAAGTACAGATATGAGGTTAGAGATAGAACAGTGGTCTTGAGTCCATGAAATATTAGTATGAGGGTGATAAGCCTACAATAACAATGATGTAAAAGAAAGATAAAAGGATGCAGGGCCATTGATGGAGCTGCTGTATTGGCTATGACTGCCAATCTCTTTACTTCTGGTTAATGGAAAAAATAAGCGCTTATTTGGTAAAATCATTGTAGAGAAACATCTGTAGAGAAAAAAAGACATTGCTCTGACAATTTTCATTACATCCTTGGCAGGTTATTTATGCATTTTAAAAAGATAATTTTTACATTTAAGCCCGCATTTTTAGATGTTATGTATTCAAAGATCTCAGAGTATCTAATCATTATTTTTGCCAAAAAATGAAGCCTCTTCAATCCTTTAAAATTTGAACTCTTAATTAAATCAACACTTTGCATACTTGTTTGAAAAAATTAACTAAAGTTCATAGTAACTCAAATAATTACTCTTTTCAGTTCTTTCCTTCTTTTCATATAGACTGATCTGTTTTCTGGTCCATTTGGCAGGAATACAATACTAAAAGTTTCTGTGATTTCAGTAATAAAAAAAGCTGGGAGGAAAAATACTTCTGGAGTGACAGAATGAGGAGGTCTGCTTACCTTCTCCCCCGTGAAACAATCATGACTAGTGAAAATCATATAAAAAAACACCATTTAAAGTCTCTGGAAATTGCCCTAAGAGCACACAGCAAATGGAGAAACACTTATTTAGGAAAATCTATTAAATCTCAGAAGAGTGAGAGTCTGTTTCATTTGAGTCATGACCCATTCCCCCACCACCAAGCCCTCAACTAAATCTGCCTCTTCCTCCAGCTCATTGTCTAGGATTATATTTTCTCTCAGTGAGGGACAGGCCACCAGCATTTCTCATTCTCTCCAGTCTGTGTTGCAGAAGCTCTAGTCAGCCAAGCACAGAAGTCTGGGATTCTCTTATTCCACCAAACCCTCAATCATAGACTGAAGGATTGCATTAACCCCAGTTTGCTCATAGAGCAGAGATTCCACACTGGGAGAGAAAAGCCAAGAAGACCAAAGGCTACTGCCCCCACTCAGTACCATATTCAGAGAGTAGGGATGTCCCTTGGAGACAAGCAGACCATCATATAGGTTTTGCTTAGAGAGGGAGGCAGGCTGTAAACACTGAGAGTTCTATAGCTCATCCCAAGGAAACTGGGTTTATTTGGAACAGAGTGAGGAAGTTCAAGCCTAAAGATTCTATATTAAAAGAAAAAAGGAGACTTTGGTGTGAGCAGTTAAGGAACAGCTAGTAGCTCCATGATAGCAACAAGTAAAATGATAGATTAGCTAGTAGTCTAGTTAAAAAAAAAAAAATAGATGGAAAGAGAAGCTAAGAAGAGCTCTCCTGGGGTATGACCAAGTCACTGAGACTGGCCTAAAAGACTACCCTTGCAGAAAAACTGACTTTAATTGGTTCAGAATGCAGTGATTTATGCCCCTGGGCATTTCCAAGAAAAAATAAAAAAATCAATCAGCTAACATTTATTAAAGTTTAACAGCTGAGGAATAATAACACTCTAAGACTAGTATGAAGACACTAGAGAACACTAATAATAACACTAGAAAATTTTAGTATGAAAATCAGGAAAAGAGAAAATCAAAGACAGCTCAGCTAAAACCACTGTCATCCCTGGGCAAAATGGATATCAGTGTGACTGCGCACTTGCTCAGGGCTATGCTATCTGAGCAGTGACATTAAAGGTCTTACACTAAAGCAGAAATAGAATTCATTGAAATACTCCCCAAAGTCACTAAGCAACTGAACAAGCAACAACTACAGTAAGCCCTAGGTTGGCAGGAGGACCAGTATCCAGAGTTGTTACATCAAGTTTTCAACAACAACTACAAAAATTTGCAAGAAATGCAAAGAAACAGGGAAGTGTGATACATACACAAGCAACAGAGACTAAGTTTAAAAGGACTCAATAGTGGATTTAGCAAAGACTTCAAAATAGCTATGATTAATATGTTCAAAGAACTAAAAAAAAAAAATCCTTAAAGGATGAAAGAAAGACATGATGAAAATGTCTTATCAAATAGAGAACATTGGCAAAGAGAAATAGAAGTTACAAAAAAAGAACTAAATGAAATTTTGAATGTGAGAAGTATAATGAGCAACAGGAAGAATGAAAACTCACTAGAGGGGATCAATGGTAGCTTTGAATTGGCAGAAGAAAGACTCAATGAACTTGAAGATAGATGATTAGAGGTTATGTAATCTGAAAAACAGAAAAATGTATGAAGAAAAATCAACAGAGCCTAGGAAAAATGTGGGATACTATTAAGTATGATTGAAATACAGGAAAACATTTTTAAAAGAAAGAAGCAGAAAAATTATTCAAAAAGCAATGGCTGAAACCTCCCAAATTTGATGGAAAAAAATGAAGTTACATATTCAAGAAGCTTACTGAACTCCATCTGGAATAAACACAAAGATATCCACATCAAAACACATCATGGTCAAAGGGTTGAAAGTCAAAATCAAAAGGAAAATTGTGAAAGTAGCAAGAGAAAAATGACTTGCCAAGGACTTGGGATTACCCCAATAAAACCAACAGTTGATTTATTCAAAACAAAGGAGGCTGGAAGACAATGAATATTCAAAGTGGTGAAAAAAGTATTATAAATCAAAGTTCTTATGTCTATCAATAGTATCTTGCAGGGCTTCCCTGTTGGCACAGTGGTTGAGAGTCCACCTGCTGATGCAGGGGACACGGGTTTGTGCCCCAGTCCGGGAGGATTCCACATGCTGCAGAGTGGCTGGGCCCGTGAGCCATGGCCGCTGAGCCTGCGCGTCTGGAGCCTGTGCTCTGCAACGGGAGAGGCCCGCATACCACAAAAAACAAAACAAAAACAAAACAAAATGAAAAAAGTATCTTGCATACTAAAGAAAGTTCTTCAGTCTGAAGACAAATAATCTCAGATTGTAATTCAAATTCACATGAAGAAACAGAGTGTTTGTAAAGGTAATTATGTAGGTAATAAAAAAGACACTATAATTGGATATTTTCTCCCTTCTGTTAACTTATTTAAAAAGCAGTTGTATAAAACAATATGTATGTAATTATTTTGTTGTGCTTATAACATACAGAAATACAATATATTCACAAAAGAAGTGGGTGAGAACAAAGCTGTATTGTAGTGATAAAGTGGTACCAGATCATAACTCAAATCTACAGGAAGATGAAAAAAATAGAAATGGTCAATAAGAAGATTAATATAACGAAGTTTATAAATATATAATTGCTCTCCTTTCTTCTTTTAGCTGCTTTAAAAGGCATAAAATTCTACAAAGTAAAAATATAATAGTGTATATGTAATATGTATAACAATGTAAAACATTGGTAGCACAGAAGAAGAGAAAAAGAAATATAACATTTATAACAGTCACATTTCTATATCTCAGTGGAACTAAGTACTATAAATCTGAGGTACACTGATAAATTAAGATGCATAGTGTAATTTCTAGGACAACCACTAGGAAAGTAACTCAAAAAAGTATAGTGAAAAAATTGTTACAGCAATTAAAATAAATACTTGCTCTCCTCTCTTCTTTCAACTTCTTAAGAGACATAACAATTATATAAAGTAATAATTAGAACTTTAGAATAATTACAATACTGTGTTCATAACATAGTCATAACATATATAACAAGAATAGCATGAAAAGAGGGAAAAGGGAATAGTTCTATATAGAAGTACATTTCTATATCTCATTAAAATTAAACTAGTGTAAGTTTGATATAGATTCTTCTTTTTTTTTTTTTTTTTGTGGTATGCGGGTCACTCACTGTTGTGGCCTCTCCTGTTGTGGAGCACAGTCTCCGGACGCACAGGCCCAGCGGCCATGGCTCACGGGCCCAGCAGCCCCGTGGCATGTGGGATCTTCCCAGACCGGGGCACGAACCTGTGTCCCCTGCATTGGCAGGTAGACTCTCAACCACTGCACCACCAGGGAAGCCCTGATATAGATTCTTAAAGTAAGTTAATACATCTATTGTAAGCCTAGAACAACCACTAAGAAAATAACTTAAAAATATAGCAAAATAACAAAGGAATTAAAATGATACAACAAAATTATGAATGAAATATTAATAAAATTAATGAAAAAGAAAGAAAGAAAGTAGGGACAGAAGAACAAAAAAGACATGAAACATATATAAAACAAAAAATAAAATAGCAAATGTAAATCCAAACATATCAATATTAACTTTAAGTGCAAATGAGTCAAATAACCCAATCAAAAGCCAAAGATTGTGAGACTAGTTTTTTTTAAGTCCAATTATATGTTGTCTACAGAAGATATATTTTAGATTTAAAGATATAAATAGGTTGAAAGTTAAAGTTTGAAAAAAATATACCATAAAAGAAGCAATCATAAGAAAGCTGGAGTGGCTATACTATTACTGGGCAAACAGACTCATATACAAAAAAATGTTGCTAGAGATAAAAAAGGAACATTTTATAATGATAAAATTGTCAATCTGTCAGGTATTACACAATAGTTATAAATATATATGCATCTAACAACAGTATCCCAAAATACATGAAAGAAAATCTGATAGAATTAAAAAGAGAAATAGAATATTGAAAATAATAGTAGAAGACTTCAATACCATGCTTCCAATGATGGATAGAACAACTAGGCAAAAGACCAATGAAGATATAGAAGACTTAAACAACACTATAAACCAACTAGACCTAATAGAAATGTCTGGAACATTCTACCCAGCAACAGCAGAATACACAGCCTTCTTAAGCACACATGAAAATTTTCCAGGACAGACCATATATTAGGTCATAAAACAAGGTTCAATACTTTTAAAAGGATTTCAATCATATAAAGAATGTCTCCAACAAAAGTAGAATAAAATTAGAAACAAATAATAGAAGAAAAGTTGGAAAATTCACAGTAATGTTGAAGTTAAAAAACAGACTCTTAAATAACCAATTGATCAAAGAAGAAATCACAAAGGAAATTAGAAAATACTAGGAAATGAATGAAAATGAAAACATAAGATACCAAAGCATGGGACACAGCTAAAACAATTCTTAGAGGGGAATTTATAACTCTTAATGCCTATATTAAAAAAGAAAAATCTCAAATCAATTATCTAGTTTCCATTTTAAGACACTGGAAAAGAATAGCAAACTGAACCTAAAGACAGAAGAAGAAGGGAAATAATAAATATTAGAACATAAATTAATTTGAAATTTAAACTACAGTAGAAAAATCAATGAAACCCAAAGTTGGTTCTTTGAAAAGATTAGCAAAATTGGCAAATTTTAGGTAAATTTACCAAGAAAAAGAGAGAAGACACAAATTACTAAAATAATGAAAGAAGAAACATCACTACTGACCTTTCAGAAATAAAATTAATTATAAGGGAATACTGTAAGGAATCATATGCCAATAAATTAGATAACTTAGATGAACTGAACAAATTACTAGAAAGGCACAAACTATTAAAACTGGCTCAAAAATAGAAAATCTGAATAAATATAACAAATAAAGAGATTTGATTAGTAATTTTAAAATTTCTTACAAAGTATGTAAATTGGTTCAGCCACTATGGAAAACAGTATGGAGGTTCCTTAAAAAACTAAAAGTAGAACTACCATATATACGCAGCAATTCCACCCAAAACACTAAAATCAAAAAGATACATGCAACCCAATGTTCACAGCAGTACGATTTACAATAGCAAAGAAATGGAAGTAAACCAAGTGTCCATCAACAGATGATTGGCTTAAGAAGATGTTATATATATATATATATATATATATATATATATATATATATATATACACACTATGGAATATTAGTCATAAAAGAGAATGAAATTCTGCCATTTGCAGCAATGTGGATGGACCTAGAGCAGCCGCCCCCAACCCTTTTGGCACCAGGGACAAGTTTTGTGGAAGACAATTTTTCTGGTGGGGGGGGACGGTTCAGATGGTAATGTGAGTGATGGGGAGTGATGGGGAGCAGCAGATGAAGCTTCGCTTGCTCACCTGCCACTCACCTCCTGCTGTATGGCCCTGTTCCTAACAGGGCATAGACCAGTACTGGTCTGCAGCCGGGGGGTTGGGGACCCCTGACCTAGAGAATACTATACTTAAGAAATAAGTCAGAACTAGAAAGACAAATATAAGTTATATGTGTGGAATCTTAAAAATAATACAAATGAATGTGTACACAAAACAGAAACAGACCCTCAGACATAGAAAACAAACTTGAGGTTACCAAAGGGGAGGAGGGAGGGACAAATTAGGGGTATGGGATTAACAGATACGAACAACTATACATAAAATAGATAAGCAACAAGGATTTACTGTATAACACAGGGTATTATACCCAATATCTTGTGATAACCTATAATGAAATTTAATCTGAAAACATACTAAATCACTATGTTGTACTCCTGAAACTAACACAATATTGTAAATAAACTATAATTCAATTAAAAAAAAATACTTTCTACAAAGAAAAGCCCAGCCTGGATGGCTTTACTGGTGGAATCTACCAAACATTTAAAGAAGCAATACCAATTCTTCACAAACTTTTCCAAAAAATAGATGAGGAGGGAATAATTTCTGACTCATTCTATATGGGTGGCACATCCATGATATATCTCATAAAGGATTTTAATTTAGAATATATAAAGGACTCTTATAACTTAATAAACAAATATAAATAACTCAATTGAAAATGGGCAAAGGATCTACATAAACATTTCCCCAAAGAAGAGATATAAATGGCCTATAAATGCATGAATGGATATTGAACACATTAGCCTTTAGGCAGATCAAAACCATAGTGAGATATCCCTTTACATCCACTATGATGGCTAAAATAAAAAAGACAGTTAATAAAAAGTAATGGCAATGGTGCTGAGAAATTTGAACTCTCATACGTTGCTGGTCGAAATGTAAATCAGTTCAGCTGCTTTAGAAAATAGTCTAGCACTTTCTCAAAGGTTAAACAGAGCCAACATATGACAGAATTTTTGCTACTAGTTATATACTTAAAAGAAAGGAAAACATATGTCCACACATGATCTTGTACACAAATGTTCATAGAAGCATTATTCCTAATAGCCAATTGATAAATTAATTTAGTGGATGAATGAATAAATGTAGCTTATCCACACAATGGAATATTATTTTCCATTAAAAAAATTGGAGCCACAACATGGATAAACCTTGAAAATATTATGTTCAGTGAAAGAAGCCAGTCACAAAGGACCACATATTGTATGATTCCACTTGTATTATGAAATGTCCAGAATTGGCAAAAGTATAGAAACAGAAAACATATTAGTAGTTGCCTAAGCCTGGTAGAAGCGGAAGGAGGTGGAATTGGGAGATTGACTGCTAATAATACAGGATTTTAGAGTGGCGAGTGATGAATGTTCTGAAATTGTGAAGATTGTTGTGATGTGGTTGCACAACTTTGTGAATACATTAAAAACCACTGAATTATATATTTTAAATGGGTGAATTTTATTCTGTGTGAATTACATCTGAATAAAGCTGTTTTAAAAATCCTTAGGAAGGGTAGCTGCTAAAACATTACATTTTAAAAAATTACTTGACTTTTTCTGTTAGCATATATTGAAAGAATGTCTTCATCTCATGACTGATATACTGTAATAGAGGAGAAATGGGAAAAAAACAAGGATCAAAAGAACCACATTTATGCTTCTTAGCTGGTGGTTTACATGAAGAATTGTGAAATACTGAAGGCTTCTTTTTCTTGTAGATTATTCAGACACAATGGAATGCTTAAGATTCAGAGGAACTTAGAGATCATCTACTCCCCCTCCCCAAAACTTTTTAAAAAATTAGATATGGAAAGCACTAGGCCTTGAAAGATAAAGTGATTTGCCCAAAGCCCTGTGATGTTGGAGCCTCAACTATAACCCAGGTCTTTCGTTTCCTAGGCTGGGACCTAGTTCAGATTATGATTGTGGTTGTGATACATGACATTCAACTCATTATTTTTTTGTTCTTGGATTCATCCAAAATCAAAATACCTGTGCTAAGAGGCATAGCTTCACACCCTCACAACAGGATTTGATCTTCACTCCTTTATTTTCTGATGCCAAGTTTTCCGATTTGTCAATGAAACTACAGCATATATTCATGCATTCATTCATTTTGTTTAAACAGTGCTGTTGAACCCATACTATCTACCAATTTCTGGGCTCTGCAATTGCTGATCTCTATGTGGGACCACAAACACGAATAAGACAGACACTCTACAACCTGGGATACTAAGGTAGAAACATTACCCAAAAACTTAACAATAAAAACAGATTAGTAAGCTAGAGAGAGAAGGCAGAAAAGGTGTTCTAAAGAGAGGGACCAGCATGTGCTAAAGGACAGAATTATGTTGGAAAAGTATAGTGGGCAAGGACCTGAAGAGGCACTATGAGTTTCATATTATTAAAATAGAATATAAAAATAGAACAAAGGCACAAATCTAAAGGAGACTGCCGGTGGATTTTCACAGAGAGCAGGCCTATGTCACCAAAAAACAGAATAAAAAACTGAATGTTATCAACAACCCAGAAATCCTCCTCTGCCCCTCCAGATACTACCTCCCTGCAAAAGTCACCACAGTCCTATTAAAAGGCTTAAAAAGAGAATGAGACAATCAGTGTAGAGGATCAACCAAAACAGAAAGGGATTAATGGAGTAGGGCAAACAAATTTAGCAAACCATTACACAGTCTTGGAAGGAGATAGAAAAATCAAGGAAAGTAATTCCAATAGGGATGGAGAGAATAAAAGGAACTAGAAATTTGAGGGCAATGTTTCTCAAACTGGACTGTGTATCAGAATTATCTGGGAGTATTACACAGAATACAGGTTCAACACCACTGAATCTCTAGGTTTCAAGACCTGGAATAAGCATTTTAAAAGCTTATATGTTTTCTCATATACAAGCAAATTTAGGAACCATTGACTTCAGAGACAGAACTCACCAGTCATAGAGACTGCTTAACTACAGGATATGAAGAAAAGGGACAAGTCAGTAGAAGCCATGACATTTCTGTCTTGGGCAGCTGAGAGAAATAAAAACAAGAAAGTTGTTGAGTTTGAGGTGACTCTACAGCATCAGAGGTAAAGAGATGATAAGCTACTGATATTATTAGTCTTACATTAAGAATAGACTGTGATAAAAATCTGGGAAGTTTTAAATGTATGTGGTAGTTGATCTAATTGTATTGAAAAGTTTATTTATTTATTTGAACCATTACTCAGTTTCATTGGTGTGGATGACAGAGAAGTGACTACACTTTAGTTATTTTGAACTAAGTATCTAATCCTGTCTTCCAAATGGTGTACTAGCTGACTTAAATAGTTTAGTGAATATGGATTCCTATGACATCTTTGAATATATTAATAGCAATGGGTAATCTGACTTTATTTCCTTCTCCTGTATGTCTCTTGTGTTTTGAGATGAAGGGAGAGGTAACTGGACAAAAATATAAATTTCACAACAATGTTATACACACAGATACATTTTAATATGAACCATTGGTGACCCTGTATGATTAAACAGTCGAATAAGATAGACAACTGGTGAAACTACTGCTCCTCCATATATTATGAATATTAACAACTCACTTTAAGGAAAAAGACTTAAAGGAATGTTGCTTTACACAAAATACGAAAAAAAATTTCTTCTGCCCATTTTTTAATCAGATTGTGTTTTTGATGTTGAGTTGTATGAGGTCTTTATATATGTTGGATATTAACCCCTTTTCAGTCATATCATTTGCAAATATTTTCTCCCATTCAGTAGGCTCTTTTCATTTTGTCAGTGGTTTCCTTTGCTGTGCAATGGGCAGAAGAATTGAATAGATATTTTTCCAAAGAGGAAATGCCGATGGTCAATAGGCATATGAAAAGATGCTCAGCATCACTAACCATCAGGGAAATGCAAATCAAACCCACAGTGAGATGTTATCTCACACCTGTCCGAATGGCTATCATCAAAAAGAACACAAATAACCAACGTTGGCGAGGATGTGGAGAAAAGGGAACCCTCCTACACTGTACGTGGGAATATAAATTGGTTCAGCCACTGTGGAAACAGTATGCAGGTTCCTCAAAAAGCTAAAAGTAGAACTACAATATGACCCAGCATTGCCACTCCTGGCTATATATTTGAAAAAGAAAACAAAAATACTAAAATCAAAAAGATACATGCACCCCAATGTTAATAGTAGCATTATTTACAATTGCCAAGATATGGAAATAACCTAAGTGTCCATCAAGAGATAAATGGATAAAGAAGATATGAAATATATACACACACACATATACACAAAATGGGATGTTATTCAGCCATAAAAAAGAATGAAATTTTGCCATTTGCAACAACATGAATGGACTTGGAAGGTATTATGCTAAGTGAAATAAGTCAGACAGAGAAAGACAAATACTGTATGATATCACTTATATGTGGAATCTAAAAAATACAACAAACAAGTGAATATAACAAAATAGAAGCAAACTCACAGATATAGAGAACAAACTAGTGGTTACCAGGTTAGGAGGGGTGGAATATAGGTGTGGGGGAGTGGGAGGTACAAACTATTGGGTATAAGAGAGGTTCAAGGACATATTGTACAACATGGACAATATAGCCAATATGGAAAGTAACCTTTCAAAATTGTATAAAAATTTGAAAATTAAAAGCAAACAAAACCCCCCCACAAATTGTATAGAGGTGGTATAAACTAATAGCACTAATTGTGCAACAAAATATTATGCTAACCAAAATAAACAGTTATATAATCGCCTTGAAACATAAACTGAATAAATTTCTCATCTCAAAAAAAAAAAAAAATAGGAAAGATAGGAATTTCTTGGTTTCTTTAGTATGTGACCCAGAGGCTTCTCTTAAATTTGCAAATATGCTTTGTTTAACCACTTAGAATTAAAGTAATACTGAACTGAAATGAATATAATCACAAGGAAAAATATTGCAATCCACTTCCAAATATTTTTGTTTTAAAGTCATATTAAGATATTTGAATAAGCTTGTAGACCTAGTCTTAGAACTCTTCATTTGTTGGTTTACACTAAAAAACTAACAAGGTGCCCATCTTTCTTCCCTCCCCTGATATTTATTGAGAGGGAGAAGAAATAAATGAAGGAATAATATATGAACTCATTGAAGATAACTAGGCCCTGACCAACCAGATATTAATCCAACTCCCTAATTGAGTCAATTGAATTGCTATTTTCATCTGTCAGAGTTCAAACTGATACCAACCTCTTCAATTTTTAGCAGGTTTTCTTCACAATTTAGTGTAATGTAATATTTTGCCCATTTTCAATACATTTTTCACTAAGAATGATCACTTGGAATCATGAAAACAACCACTATAAAAGTATGATTTTACTTTTTCCAAGATTTTTTTCCAAACAAATTTTTAAGCTCTCTTTTATTACTCGATAGAGGTTTCCATGTATGTTAAAGTGAGTATGAAAATGTGTGTATAGCAATAATCTAAATTAATTATTTAAGCCCCGCTTTATTATACACATTAGGATAAATGTTACCATTCCTAAACTACATTATCTAAATCAATAACATATCACAAGGCTCATTAATTCCCTATGTGTTAATAGTGAAAATTAAAAATCTCCAGGTAAATCCATCATTTTCCTTCTCTTTTCTGTGCTACTCTAGTACTCTGTGCATACTTCTAGCCTAATGCTTATCCCCGGAGCCACCATGCTACCCAGCGTTAGGGAAACATTCACACCGTAGTCTTTTGAATAGCTGTGTGTGTTCAGCTCCAGTGGGCATCATTCGCAGAGGCTGCAATGCAAATATACCCCTGGAGTGTAGCCCTGCTTATATCATTAAACCCTAACTATTAACTTAGTTGTTTGTTTGCCCCACCAGAGAGAAAGCTACCTAAGGATGAGAATCATGTCAGGCTCAATTTTGCATCCCTATCTCTAGCCAGCTTCCTGGCATAACACTAGTGCTGAAGAAGTTTTTATTGTGCAAATGAATAAACTGATTCATGAAATATGGGAAGCAGTCATGCTGTACAATGTACCATGTGATTCAGATGTTCCAATTATCTTTTGTCGTTAGCCGCAAAATTAGTGGCTTAAAATATGAGCCATTTTATTTTTTAGTATTTTTAAATTAAAAAAAATTTTTAAATTATTTTTCATTTCATTTTTTAATTGAAGTATAGTTGATTTACAATATCATGTTAGTTTCAGGTGTACAGCACAGCGATTTAATTATATATATATATAAAAATATATATATATTCCTTTTCAGATTATTTTCACTTATAGTTTATTACAAAATATTAAGTATAGTTTAGTTCCCTGTGCTATACTCTTTGTTGGTTATCTATTTTATATATAGTAGTGTGTATATGTGTTAATCCCAACCTCCTAAATTATCCCTCCCCCCACCCCCTTTCCCCTTTGGTAACCATAAGTTTGCTTACCATGTCTGTGAGTCTATTTCTGTTTTGTAAATAAGTTCATTTGTACCATGTTTTTTAGATTCCATATATAAGTTATATCATATGATACACTTAAAAGCTTTTGCACAGCAAAGGAAACCATAAAGAAAACAAAAAGACAACTTACAGAATGGGAGAAAATATTTGCAAGTGATACAAGTGACAAGGGATTAATCTCCAAAATATACAAACAGCTTATATAGCTCAATATCAAAGAAACAAAAAACCCAATCAAAAAATGGACAGAAGACCTAAATAGACATTTCTCCAAAGAAGACATCCAGATGGCCAAAAGGCACATGAAGAGATGCTCAACAACACTAATTATTAGAGAAATGCAAATCAAAGGTACAATATCACCTCACACCAGTCAGAATGGCCATAATCAAAGTCTAAAAATAATAAATACTAGACAGGGTGTGAAGAAGAAGGAACCCTCCTACACTATTGGTGGAAATGTAAATTGGTACAGCCACTATAGAGAACAGTATGGAGGTTCCTTAAAAAGTTAAAAATAGAACTACCATATGACCCAGCAATCCCAATACTGGGTATATACCCTGAGAAAACCATAATTCAAAAAGAATCATGCACCAAAATGTTCATTGCAGCTCTATTTACAATAGCCAGGACATGGAAACAACCTAAGTGTCCATCAGCAGATGAATGGATAAAGAAGATGTGGTACATATATACAATGGAATATTACTCAGCCATAAAAAGAAATGAAATTGAGCTATTTGTAGTGAGGTGGATGGACCTAGAGTCTGTCATACAGAGTGAAGTAAGTCAGAAAGAGAAAAACAAATACTGTATGCTAACGCATATACATGGAATCTAAAAAAAAAAAGAAAAGAAAAAATGGTACTGATGAACCTAGTTGCAGGGCAGGAATAAAGATGTGGGCATATATCTGGAGAAAACTCTAACTGGAGAAGACACATGCACCTCAATGTTCACTGCAGCACTATCTGCAATAGCCAAGACACGGAAGCAACATAAATGCCCATCAACAGATGAATGGATAAAGAAGATGTGGTACATATATACAATGGAATATTATTCAGCCATAAAAAGAATGAAATAATACCATTTGCAGCAACATGGGTGTACATAGAGATTATCACACTAAGTGAAGTAAGCCAGACAGTGAACCATTTTACTATATCATGTGATTTTTGTGAGCTAGGAATCCAGGCAGGTTTCAGCTGGGTAGTCCTTTTTTTCTACGTAGTATCAGCTGGGGCCAGAGGCAGTGGGTCTTGTCTGGAGGGTCCACAAGAACTTCATTCACATACTTGGTTCCTGCGCTGAGTTGGCTGGGACAGCAGGGGATTGGCCAGCATCACTTCATCTCTCCACATGGTCTCCTTGGTCTTCCTCACAGCAGGGTGGTCCCAGGGTAGTTGGACTGACAGGGAGCCCAGGGCTTTAAAAGCAAGTACTACAAAATACCAAGGCAGAGGCTGTAAGATTCATGTCCCTTGCATTTTGTTCATCAACTAAATAGCTAAGGCTAGCTGAGGTTCAAAGGAAGGATTGTTAGATTCTACCACTCAGTGGGAGGAAAAGCAAAGAATTTTTGGCCGTCTTTAATGTATCACAGATATTTGGATCCAACCTTTGTTTTTCAAGAAAGAGGTTAAGTAAATTGATAAGAAAATTGATGTCAGGAATGTTTATATATTTCGTGACTTCTTCTAGGATTGGCACCTCTTCCACCCAACGTTCCAAGTCATCTACATTTGCATCTATAGCTATATATTTCTAAAGTTTAGAATAGAAATAAGGAAAGGAATCTCAGTAATCTTTGAGATCAATTTCACTATTATAAGTTTTTTTTACAAGTTTCCTAAAAATTAACCTAAAAGTTTAATATATGTGTTATGCATTCTGTTGAATAACCTGGAGATAGGCGGCACATTTCATAAATATTTTCATTAAAATTCAGGAAAAAATGTCAAAGATAACCTCCCACTGTCTATACATAGGAATTTTAAGGTGTACTTTTAGGAGTATTTGATTTTTACATATTTCCTGGCTAAAAGTATTGCAGTAATAATTTATGGAGTCCAGTGTGCCCTCTTGTTGGTTCGTTTCTGTTAGAATGGTCCGAATATGACTTTCTGAGCGTAGCCTTGCTCTGCTTATTTATTCCTTAACTCACCATAAAGTGCCTCAGTTGTGATTTTCCACTCAGGGACTTCTACTTGTTTGTTTTCTCAGTCTTTAGGGGAGAATGTCAATCCTACCCACAGCTCAGCTGCTAACGCCTAAACTCAACTGGCAACGGAATACAGCTGTTTTCCGGCTACTTGCAACGTGAATACCTATGAAGGCTCAGCTGAAAGAAATAATATTTGTGGAGGACATCTTAGAAAACACCCATCCCATCATCTAGAAACTCACAGCTCTCCCTCTTTGTCAAGTCAATCTTGGAATTACACATTTTAGAATGCATCGTATTGAATTCTGACAGATGTGCCTATCGCAGAGACAATCTTACAAAACTCCCTGCAACAGAATAAGAATGTGGGTTATATTACACAAAGTTCTCACTATACATATCAAACAAAAAATTCCTCTTTAGTTTCAGTATCAGGATTGGTTGTATGCCTTAAGTGTCTGGGTTTTTTTTTTTTGTTTTGTTTTTAATATTATGAAGACCGTGAATCATATAACTGATCAAATTTCTTTTTTCTGATGGCTGATAGTAAGTTTATAGACAGTGGCCCAACTCCAACAATCATAAGAGACTTTGTGACATCAGATGATCTGCACTGATATAATTCCTCGTCCTACTAAACTCTTTTTATCCTATTTTTCTTTTGCCCATTTTTTTCCTTTATTTTAAAAACAGATTATCCTGCTATGTCGAAGTGAATCCAAATCCATGACATGATTTAAACCATTTTGAGAATAATAACGGGGTACAAATTAATAAAAAATTCAAATGAACAGCTGCCGGGGACCTGTTGGCCTATTTTTTCACCTACTCTGGGATTAAGGTAGCTGCTTCTAGATTTGAGTATAAAACCTCTGGTAGAATAGCTTTCTTGTTTTGTAAAAAGAAAGAAATAGCTATGCCTATAGAGGACTCCTGGAGAGAGATACCCTTGTATGAAGCAATTATGCAGCCTCAGAGAGTTAGCAAGTTTGGGGACTAGGGAAGAGACCCCTCCAATTCTCAAACCCCAAAACTTTCTATTCTACTGCCGAGCTTGCAGAGGGCGTGTTCGCATTCTGCTTCCTGGGCCTGGGACAGAGGATTCCTGGCACCCCAGCCTGGCACAGGGACTTAACTCCCACAGAAAGAGTGTTCTAACTTGTAGTTAATGTATGGTTAAAAAAAATGGTGAACACACACACACATGCACACACACACATATTTTAGACACATATAAAAGTAAGTACAATTTTTGAGCTTATGTGAATATCTAATCATAATTTTCTAACATCATTTCTATGCAAGTTCCAAATAGCCTTATTAGTAAATTTTCTGAGCAAAATTTGTGAGCTGGGGACTTCCTTTGCCTATATTTGTGCTTATATTGAATACATTTTTTCAGGAAAAGAAAAAGAACACAGGCTATATCTTCATTAAACACAGCGGAGGAGGGATAATTAGTATTACAAAGGATGCTATTTGCACTCATTTACTCAGTAAAGGAATTTTACTGCTTGGTATCTGGCATTTGTGTTTCTTTACAAACCATAAAATCAAAACCTTATTTGTAATGTTTTTGTACAGTATGCCAAATCAGTATAGAGTAACTGAATTAGAGGGGAAGAGAAAAAATATTTAAATTATCATCTATTTAACAAATGTTCAACTATCAACTACTTAGTAGTAAAACTAATACTGCATAAAATTGCATTTGGGACTACACTTAAACAAGTAAAAATAAGAAAACAAGAATGATTTTAAAAGTAAAATTCATGAAGAGTGTGGAAATTTCCAGAGCAATGACTCTTATCTATGTCTATGTTGAACAGAAAATGAAATCAAATTAACTTCTCATCTTCACATGATAACCCTATTTACACAGTGACAACTTCTTTGCCAATCACCGGCTGAGAGTAGGTCTTCAGAGAAGTCCATATTGGCCCCCAAAAGGCAAGACCCTGGAGAAATGAGACAGCGAACCACTGCAGTGAGTTTCTGGATGTAGTTGAGGACAGTGTGTGTGTGTGTGTGTGTGTGTGTGTGTGTGAGAGAGAGACACAGAGAGAGAGAGAATCCGTTACCAGGGTGACCAGAGTGTCACGAAAGGCACAGCTGACTGCTTTTGTCTGATGGGGCAACTGAGAGGCCATATATTGTACCTCAGAACAGTCCATTATAGGAGAAGAAGGGGTAAACAATTTATCTGCTGGTTATTTCCAGTCTCATATGTCTCACTGGTCAGCCTGAGGAATATTATCACCTCTGAACCTTGGCCTTGTGTTATTGAGTGGTTCTGGGCAGCTCCTGGGGACAGCTGAGTGTTAGGAGTTTCTCAGTGGGTGGCAGAAACTTTATGAGTAAGGGGGATGGGATGAGCCATCTCCAGAGTCACTCTCACCAGGAAGTTGGCAAGGCTGAACTGATCTGGGGTGGCACAAAAACTGAGGTCAATACACACATCAGATAATCTCTACTCTTAAATTTTGCATAACCACCAAGAACATCTAACATTTATTTGCTGCTTACTATATTCCAGGTTTTATTTTAAGCATTTGATTTATCTCTTCTAATGCTCAAAAAAAGACCTGTAAGAAATGCACTATTGTTATTTCTATTTTATAGATAAGCAAACTGAAGCAAAGAGGGTACAAGTGGAGTTGGGTGGAGTTGGGTGTAGCTGCCCAATAAGTCTTGTTCATAAAACTTCTGGGCCTTAATATGACAAAGTTTGGTAGAGCAAATACATTCCACTGAATGAGGAATACATTTTAATTCTATTACTTTTCAAATAGTTGACTCAGTTTTAGGTTTCATAACAACATTATGGATAACAATTGATTTATAAGAACAATTTTCAGTTGAATAGCATTTTTTTTAATTAAAATTTTTATTTTGAGATAACTGTAAATTCACATGTGGTTCTAAGAAACCGTACAGAGCTACCCAGTTTCCCCGCATGGCAACATCATGCAAAACTCGCGTGTAGTATCACAACAGAAGGATGGCATTGATACTGTCAAGATGCAGAACATTCTATCACCACTGGATCCCTCCCACTGCCCTTTATAGCCATCCCCACCTCCTCCTCCCTGGCAATCACTGTTCAGTTCTCTGTGTCTATAATTTTGCCTGAAGAGCTTTTTAGGAAGTATTGCAATCAGTGTTTTCTTGACCAGAGCCTTCTATAATTACTCCTCTCTTCAAATACCTTCCTTTTGAGGATTTCACTATAATGTAGCAACTCCTTCAGTAGATAAAAGGAAAAGAGAGAAGAAATTCAGTAAGCATTCAAGTGCTATCAGATCCCCAAAATGGTTGGATGCAAATAGTAGTTTAAATAAAATCCCCAGGAAACCTAAAATATTTACTGACTGTCTTCCATTGTCACAAATAATTTAGTGTTGATGCTATAAAAGACTCCTTGAGTAGGGTGAGCTTGGAAATAATTAAAAATTACCACGCTCTGATCATTCATTAGTAATTTTTAAAAGAATGGAGCATTGTAGATAACTTAGCAGCCGACTTAAAAAAATGCCATGAGCTGAGCCAATTATTTTATCATCGTTCAACTGATGAATAAAGTGGATGTGGACTTGGTGTTGTGATTAATAATAGGTCACTTGGTTATGAGCTTTGTGCACAAAAACACTTACACATCTAGACCTTGAGAGAAAATAGTCTTATAATTCGGGTGGTAGTCTTAATGTAATTATTACCATCTGGGTCTTCCATTGACTCCCCCCACTCCCATTTCTAATACTGTTAGCAGCAATATCCTTGATTCTGTTGCTGAGGATTCCTTGGAATAATAGTGGTCTCACAGGAATGATTAATGACTCAATCAGAGAATGGGGGACAGGCTTCCAAGCACCGATTCAAACACTGAATATAATTAGCATATTCGTTTTTCAGAAGCCAGTCACTTTTTATTATAGCTCGTGCTGTAATTCTTTGACTGAAACTTGTAAGTAATTATTTTACATCCCTTTATTTATTGCAGTGACCTCTAATGCTAAGCATGCTTTTAATTTGGGGAGAAGACTGCCTGTTGCGTGACTTCTTAGGGTCTAGGCTTTTGATGTTGGATAGTTTGTCCTTAGTAATAGTCTAATTATCCCACTGGAGGAGATGTTTTGTTTTCAAAGGGGATTATTCATGGCTTAAATCGGATACCCCGAAGCTGCCAAGTAATAAAAGAGATGGTTAACATTCTAAATCATCTTGCCTAACTAGTAACTAAAAGCCAGAAGTGTTGGTGTTAGTTTGGTGACCAGAGTATTGCATTCTTCTTGCAAAACTGCATAATTGAAAGGGTGGGGTCTGGTTTGCATTCCATCTCAAAAGACTTTTATAGCCCTTAGAAAGCTGGAAATCTGCTTCTTGTCGAACATCTCTTTCCACAACAGATTAGATTCATCCTTTCTTCACTAAAGTCATCGGAAAAACTTCAACATTCAGTTTTTTTCAAGTCTCAAAGTAATGAATCCCCTCAATATCTTTTTAAGTTGAAACACGTTCCAAATAATTTAGTTCCAGCTTAATTTCTTAGTAAGCAATAAATAACATTTCATTGGTGAGCAAATGCACATCCAACATCTGCTTTGGCGCGCTGGAAATTTCCCAGCTTGTGGGAAGCATTTCTCTTCCCTATGTTGCACTTAGCCTGGAAGAACATTCTTGATGCCAGGATGCAGTTTCTGGTTCCCCCTCTCCTTTTCCCCAGTAAGAGTTAACATAAGGTGGGAACAAAAGAAAAATCAAACACTGAATTGGAAAGGAGGACTGGAAGTAAGTCTTTGATCCAAAAAACAACTGACTTGGGCAAAGCAAATAAAAAGGTACAGTGAAGGAATGAGGAATTAAAGAGGAATAGCATATATGACCAAGTCCTCTGGACGGTCTGCCACAGCACTGTGACTGAAAGTCCTGACAGGGTCTCTATTGCTCTCCCCTAAACCATTCCATATGAATGTCTAGCTTGTTCTCCAAGGAGGAAGATTTTCATACCTGGCGTAATGCATGTTTCTGAGTTGCACTTATTTCCCCATTCTCATCCAAACTCAGAGCCCGCTGCCACCATTGAAGGTTAGTTATTCTTTTCTTTCTCCAGGTGAAATAAAGAATAATTAACCACTATTTATGATATAATAGCTCTTTCTAGCCCAGAACAGTGATTAGCTTACCTCTCAAATACTTTTCAATCAGGTTATACTAATTTTCAAATATAATATTGCTAGACTTTATGGGCTGGGTCTCTGTACAGCCAACATAACTATCATTATGCAGCAAATTATAATGTAAAATTAATATGACTTCCATTCTTAGTCAAATGTAGATAAAAATCCTTTAGGCTTTGTGCCATTTTACCCATTAGTAATATCTTTTTTCCCCTTTATTTCTAAACAGTGGGAAAATTCTCTCATTGTTGTACTTTGAAATGGCCCCAATCTCCCTACCCAAATAAATAATTCTACACTTATTTTTACTACAAATTCTCCTCTCTTTACTGTCCAGTTGCTTCATTTTTACCTTGTTTTGGCTTATTTTTCATTGCCCTTTTTTTCCCTAAAACTGTTTTCAAAAGCAAATTTTCTGGCTTTTAATTTTATGTCTTAATGGGATCTTAGCTGACTGTTGTCTCTTTCATGCCCATATGCAGTCAACTCTCACTGAATTCTAAAAACAAAATCACTTTCCACTTTTAAATTAATATTTCATTCAAGTTTTGGAAATTTTTCTTTACCTTTTTTTAACAAGTAGATAATTAACAATTCTTAGCCAAAAAAGAACAAAAAGGAAAAAAAAACAAATAGGAAATTTCTGTCCACAGTTTTTAAAAAATACAATGTATTTTTTACATTGTAAAATAATTTATACAATGTAATTGTATATACAATTTTATACAATGTAATTGTATAAAATACAATTTTATACAATGTAATTTTTCTTTTAGTCTTGTAAGTTGCAATAAAATTAAGTTTCCCCACCCAATCAATTGCTTCACATTGGAAACTGTCACACATCAGGCATCTGGCTTTTAGAAAGGGACAATTGTCCAACTGCTGTGGCCAAAATTGAGTGTGGCTTTAAGAACAACTGGCAAAGCCTTGGAGGAATGAACAGACCAGATTTCATGCCTATCTCCTAGGAGTTAACTCAAGGTCCACATGTCCTATCACCTACCAATTGTATGAAGGTACTCTGTGAGTAATAAAAATATATAATTGCAAATTACTTTCCTTTTCTTTTTTGATAGTGTTTTGTAATAATGATGATGATGAAAACTGTTATCATTACTGATAAGCTTGGTGTAATAGAAGTTTTTGGAGCCAGACAAACCTGGGGTTGAACCCCAACTCCACCACTGTGTGGCCTTGGACAAGTGACTTGGCCTCCTTAAATTTCAGTGTCCTTGCCTAATAAACAGGAAATAATACAACCTATTTATTGTAAGGATAGAATTATATACTTAAAGTATCTATTCTACTGCCTGACACAAAATATAAGTTCAAAAATACTAGTTTTCCTATTTCAAAATCCGTTTTACAAAATTATAATCAACACTTTATCTACTTCAGAAAGTGTTTTAAGACAAACACAGTGATTAACAATATCAAATCAAAGTTTGAGAACTAGAGGAACTTTGAGAATCACTGATTCAAAGGTTTCTCCAGTTTTACGAGCAACAGGAATTACCATTTCTGTCCTCAGAACTTTGAGATTACCAGAAAGACAAGTGTCTGAGGCACTTCTGTAAGCCCAGAAACTGTAAAGAAAGACAGCTCTCAGGGAGGGCTTTGCATGCTGTACAAGATTTACATCAACTAGTTGAAAAATTCTACTCATCACAGCTCCTTACTTTAGAGACGAGGAATCTGGATCTCAGAGAGTTCGTGACTTAGCCAATTGGTGGTACTGCTGAAAACTAAAAACTGGTGTGCTTCCTAGTTGAATGCTCTTTCCATGAAGAGTTATTTTGAGTCAACCCCAAAATCTGCAAGAACATAAAAATAATGCTCTTTCTCCCTCTGACCTCAATAATTAAGGATTTAGAATGCTTTGGAGCAAATCCTCAAAGCAGCTGCAGGTCCTCAATGTTCCAGAATAGATATTTGAAGTTCTTCATGCAAAAATTCCTGAAAAAGACCTTCTTTTAACAGTAACTAAAAAGGCTTCCGGCTCTTTTGTCCTGAAGCACCTATGGAGACATCAAATACAAGTTGCTCTCCTTTTAGGTAGCAGGAGAGGGTGGACAGAGCTCCAGAATGGATATCAAAAAACACCTTGATCCTAGTTCTAATTCAAGTTTATCCTTTATGTGGCATGAGCTAAGCTTTAGATATCTCTGAATTTGAAGTTATTTTTGACTCTTCATTTTCTCACACACTACATATCTAGTTCAACAGCAAAACTTGATGGGGCCATCTTTAAAATATATCCAGAATCTGATCATTACCACTCACACTGCTGCCACCTTCATCCAAGAAATTATGATTTCTTCTCTGGGCAATTGAAGAAGTCTCCTAATGGGTCTGCCTGTTCTACCTTTTTGTCCTCCATACATTAGTGAGAATAATCTCAGAATTTGTTAGCCAAGCTTCCATAACGGACTTGTCCCTTGATTAACAACCTTAATTGTTTTCTAAAAACCCTGCTGCTAAGTGAAAAGTTATTGTATGGGAAATCTTCTTCATTAATTTTAATGGAAAAATTATGACGAATTTCATTCCAACCCAGGATACCCCAAAAATGTTTATAGAAAGAAAAATATTTTAATTGAACAATCAAAATACTGTTCAATCGTTATGACATTATGTAAGTAAGAAACATGGAATTTAAAATAAATAAAGTAGTTTGTGCATAAAAATTAATGACGTGAAGTTTACTGTACTCACCAAAGCAGGAAAAGACGTGATGGAGGGTATTAGTGGAGGAGTGTTGAAAGTAGTTGTTCTTTGTGAGATACATTCTTCCCTCTGAACAACTTTCTGTATTAATGTTTTTAACAATTTGAAGGATCGTGCTTATTTTGCACTCAAAGTGCACTTAAAATTTAAAGTTATAGCATAGAAAGATATCTTTAGTCAAAATAATATCTAGAGATGAGAGCACTCAGAAAGACAATAAAGTTTATTTAGTACATAGAGTGAAAAGTCACCAAAAATGTTACCTCTTTGTCTTTCTGACTAAGCACACTTAAGCAAAACAAAAGACTTTTAGTTTATTCAAACATGGTGCACAGTTCAAATTTGTTTCATCTGATATTTGATGACTAATAACTGAGTCATATAAAAAAGAATGTTTTTCCTGGCTGGGACTTCTCTGGTGGTCCAGTGGTTAACACTTTACCTTCAAATGCAGGAGGTACGGGTTTGATCCCTGGTCAGGGAGCTAAGATCCCACATGCCTTGCGGCCAAAAAACCAAAACATAAAACTGAAGCAATATTGTAACAAATTCAATAAAGACTTTAAAAAAAAAAAAAAAAAGAATGCTTTTTCCAAAGACTACAAGGTCGAAATATCATTTTTATGCTCATTTGCTTTATGTGCTTTGGGAAATACAGGTCACTGTATCAAAAAAAAAAAAAAAGGGTTGTTTGGAAAGTGTCAATTTTTCAAGAGCCATTATGGCAAAGAATGGTTAACTGAATAGGCATTCTGTATGGTAAATCTGTGTTTACTGGTCTTTTTATTAAGGTTTATAATTCCTTGTGTGGCAGTATAGAACATTGTTGGCTTGTGTATAATCCAGGAATCAAAACCTTAGGGAACCTATGGAACCTTATATATTTCATGATCAATCAATACAACATGCATTTTTAAAGTACTGGTTATATACCAGATAACCTGATAAAACAGGTAAGCCAAAGAAGAAAAGTGTTAAGTATTATCCTCACCCTCGAGGAGTCCTCAGAATAGTTGGAGATGGGGGAGGGTAGATGTGTAAACTCTATTATAACATTATGAGTGTTACAATACAGAGTGCTCTGGGAGCAGAGGGGAAGGAATCACTAATTCTGCCTGGAGTAGGGTTGAATTTTCAAGGGGCAACACAGAAGAAACATCTAAAGTGGACCTTGAAAGATCGGCTGCTTGAAGGAGAAGGTGGAGGTGGAGTTGTGGGCAGTCCAGGCAGAAAGATAGTATATGCAATGGCTTGGAGTCATTGAAAATAATCTTTTCTTCAAGATGTAGCGTCTCTGCATTCAACAACTTTCATCTATGTTGATTATGCTTTGTTTCACCAAGGAGCAATAAAGTCTACTGAAAGGTTTAATAAGAGAAAAAAAATGATCACCATCTCTAAGCGTCAGGCTGTTGTGAAAATATCATTTCCTGTTGGAGTTTTCTATTGCTGCAAAACAACTCACTCCAAACCTGGAGACATAAAGCAGCAACCATTTTATGCTTATGAATGATGTAAGCCAGGAATTTGAACAAAGAATAGCAGGGAGGGCTTGACTCAGCTTCATGAACCTGGGTACTCACCTGGGAAGATTGGAACTGCTGGGGGTGCCTTAAATAGCTGGGAGTTGGAGTCACCCAGAGGCTCCTTCACTCACATGTGTACCACCAAAGCTGAGGTGGTTTTAAAGCCAGAGCACCTACACAGTTGGCCTTCCATATCTACATCTACCTGGTTGGTTGATCCATAGATGTGGATGGAACCTGAGGACACAGAGGGCCACTTTACCACCCATTTTACATAAGGGACTTGAACATCCAAGGATTTGGGGCTCCACAGGGGCTTCTGGAGCCCAATCCTCTTGCAAATACTGAGAATGACTGTACATGAATTGTCTAGGTTTCCTGGGCTTCCCCCAGTAGAGGCTGGTTCCTAGAGGGAGTGCCCTCAGAGGAAAAGGCCTAAGAACAAGCTTTCCAAAGAACTGGATGGAAGCTGCCTACTCTTTACCGAATTAGCCTCAAATGTCACAGAATGCCACTTTCTTCATATTCCATTGATTGACACAGTCCCAGTGGAAGGAATAGGGTCTTAAACCCCATCTCTTCATAACGGGGGTGCCAAAGAATTTGTAGCCATTTATTTAAATCTCCACATTTGACACATCACAAAACATCTAACAATCACACTACAGTATTTTCTGCGTAGGTTATAATGGAAGAAATTGCTTTCTGGTGTTAACTGTCAGGTAAAATCTTTCTTCTTCAGCACAATTGATATTTTTACTTTATGGTTACTTGAATCAGAAAAATGACTGTATTTCTCTTAAGTTTGGTGAACTTTGAACACTTTTATGTTGTTATTTAAAATATTTTTAAAAGAAAGCACAGAGTAAACAACTAAAATCTGTTTCTAGGTGACTATAGTTTTAGTTCACATGGATATGGAGTAAGGGCAGGAGATGAGGATGTGAAGATAGCCAGGGGCCAGATCATAAAGACCATATATGTTCTGCTAAAGACTGCACTACTTTAATTTATGTCATCTAATTTAATCTTTATATCCATACTATGGTATAGGCATTAACACTTAAATTTTGTAAAGAAAATGACCAGGATAAATGATTTTTTTTTTACTTTAAAGTTCAAGAGCAGCATGATGGATTTATAACTACATATTTTAAATCTATCTTTCATTTTATTATAACATTGTAGTTTAAGCAAAATAATTTTACAATATTTCCTTTTGAGGTAAACTACAGCAGTACTTCTGGAACTATCTGTGGTGAAGGACCTATTTTATTTTTTATTTTCAATCTGCCATTCACTGACATTTTATGTAAAATATAATTACAAATAATTATAAGAAAAACGAAATGAGAAAAGACATACGAAATACAAAAGGGTTGACAACTACATTTAGGGACACTAATCAATTAACCCAGTTGCTAATCTACTTGTCTTAGCTGGGCTGGTCTACCACGGTTTTGTCAACAATGTCTTCTGAAAAAAAATCATCTACTGAGGGATAAGAATCAGGAAAAGAAAGCTCTAATCCTTTGAAATTCACTTTGGAAAATGTTATGCCAATCTGATGTTGCCAAACCTCATGAGGCATCCAAGATTGGAAAATTCTTCTGATATTAAGTTACAACTGCATTCTTTTCTCATTTTTGGAAAAGGAGCTTAGAAATTACTCATGTAGCATATAGTTTACCACAAAACTCTAGCAAAAATTCAGCCAAGCTATGCAAAAAACAATTCTTAATCTTATTTATCTTAATCTAATCTTATCAGTCCCATCCATGACCTCCTCTGGTTCCCAAGTAAAAATGGGGACAAGGCAGCCAGAAAATTAACATTTAGATGACCTTATTCCACATTCTAAACCAGATTCCCATTTTATACAAGCACAAATTCAAATAAAATGGAACGAGGTAACTATCAATGACAAAACTGAGAATATAAATTTCTGGGTTATGTTTCCAATACATTTCTATGCCTGCACTGGGTACATGCAGACACTGAAAACAGAGCAATTTTAACCTCCATCTTCCATAGTTAATAAGGTATGGGGATTTATGTGTTCATTGATTCACTTGGTGAATAAGGTGAATTTTAGAGTACTCTTTTGGCAAACAAATACACACAGCAGGTTAAAATTGCCTTAAGAGCTAGTTAGTATCTCAAGAAGCAAACACTTCCATATCTACTAACTAGGACAACTCTGCCTTACAAATGCATGCCATTGGTCACAAATACAGCAAGGAATGTGGTGGCATTAGTACAACCAACTGCCATTACTAGAAAAACCAACCATAACCATGCAAGTCACAATTAGTGTATTACATTTAAATGATATGTATTACCCTGAAGTGAAGTTTTTTTAAAAAATAATTTCCTTTTTAAAATATTTATTTATTTATTTGGCTGCACTGGGTCTTAGTTGCAGCAGGCAGGATCTTTGATCTTCATTGTGGCACGTGGAATCTTTAGTTGTGGCATGTTAAATGTTGTGGATATTTGAAAATATTTTTAATTATTTGATCAATACATACAACTAACCTGGAACAGAGAGAAATCAGCATATATCTGAGAGCTTCAGCAATCTTCTACACATTCTAAATTCACAGGATAATTGTATAGTTACACATTATATGGTGTCACAAGTTTGTGAAGAATGTGCAAAGCTCCTTCTCTAACCTGTGATATGATTTAGACAATCAGGTCATTACAACCCCAATTGTTATGCAAAAAAGAGCTTCTATAATTTGTGAAGTTTGAGTTAAAAATAGGATGCAAAGATTTCATTAAACTCTATTGTTACTAACAATATTAAAGCTGAGCCTCAAAGGTAGTTAATACAACATACTGAAGTAGGTAGTCCCATGAATGCCAAAATGGTTAGTCAATTTGTTCATAAATTCAGCTCACTAGTGTTTGGGATATTATAAACAGAAGTGATTGTCTTCCCATTTTCAAACAGGTGTTACTGATGTGGATTAAACACAGATAAGAGTGAATCAATTCAGACAAATATCAAGAAAAATACAACCAGAAAAAATGCTATGTTCTATTTAGAGAATGACTAATTCGTTATTTCTATGGTGTTGAAAGGAATTTCCCAGAAAATAATATTTTTTTCCAGAAACTAATAATATTTTCCAGAAAATAATAGATTATATGCTGTAGCAACAAACTTAATTTCAAAATCATTGGAAATATATATTTTTAATTTTGCATTTCCCAATCTGTGTTTCCATCATAAAATAATTTTTTCCAAAAATTGGATTATTTATGAAGCTTTTAAAAAATCCTTCATCTTCATGTTCACCCTCAAAATTTTCATTTATTGTACCAGACAATATTTAGTTTAAGGAGCACATATTTCCTTATTAATATTCTATAGTAAGTTTCTTAGGCTCATTGATCAATGCAATGCAAATCTCCCTCAATTTATGATAAGGTTACATCCTTTTATGCCCATTGTTAGTTGAAAATATCATAAGCTGAAAACATCATAAGTCAAAAATGCCTGTTATACACCTAAATCTACTGAACATCATAGGTTAGTCTAGCCTACCTCAAACATGCTCAGAATTAAATTAGCCTACTGTTGGGCAAAATCACCTAACACAAAGCCTATGTCATAATAAAGTGTTGATTATCTCAAGTAATTTATTGAATACTATACTGAAAGTGAAAAACAAAATGGTTCTGTGGGTACAGGATTTTTGTGAGTGGATCAGTTGTTTACCCTTGTGATTGCGGGACTAACTGGAAGCTGCAGCTGCTGCCCTGCCCAGCATCACAAGAAAGGATCGTACTGCATACTGCTAGTGCAGGAAAAAAAATCAAAATCCAAAATTCAAAGTATGGTTTCTACTGAAGGTGTATCACTTTCACACCACGGTAGAGTTAAAAAAAATCATTAAGCCAAAGCATCATGAATCAGGGACTCTCTGTACAGGCAATATTATTTAGTGACGTTAAAAACAATTGGGTCTAAACACTGTCTTAATTTCTTTTCCTAGCAATGGGTTCATTCACTTCAAACCAGACAGATTCCAATTTATTACACACGTTCACTATGAAACTGTATATTTCAGGCTTACCACAAAACAGCAGTAACATTCTAAAAGCAGAGGTATACACCTATAAATATAGAGACCTCAAACTATCTCTTACAGAGATGCTTGTCAGTATGGCAAACTAAGCTAATCAGATGCTCTGCTTTTTACTGTAACACTTTAAAAAAATACAGTAGAATTAAATATTTAAATGAAAAACATTTAAATTACACGGGTTAATTCAAAAGGAAGAAACCAAGTGAAAAAACATCTGAGTCAAAACGATAAGGACATTTACATTTTAGCTGCTTCCAGGAGAGTTGGGACCTCCTCTACATCTTGGGCACTAGAGTTTTAACATCCAAAAGGGTGTAGGAAATGGCCCTTCTAACATGTGGAGGCAGAAGTTGGAACTGAATCCCTTCCAGAAACCCTAGAGCCTTACAGAGCTGTCCCGGCCCTAATAAGAGAGTAGAGGAAATGCCATACAGCACTCTGGGTAAGGAGAGATGTAATAGTTTATCTCTATCAAGTGCTTGTTGTAAAAGAAGAAAAAACAAGGATCCTAGGAAAAATTAAAATTCCAGTTAAGATGTGAGCCTAGGGTTGTGTTATTCCAAGGCTCTTGTTCTTTCCTTTGGTTTATGCTGGCTGTCCTTTCTCAGAATTGTCTTTATATTTGTGTAGAGTAATAGAGTTTCCCTCTTGAATCCAGAACCTAAGTGTAGGATTCTCTATGTACACACGATTTCTCCAACATTTATATACATGTCACCCTGCCAGCCTTTGTAAACTCTTTTTTGGTGAGGATATGGTCTTTCTCTTGTTTTTTAGGCAATTATTCCCTAGCATAGATCTCAAAGGTCTGCAAACTAGTGAACATCACAGTAAAACAGTGCAAACTTCAGCCCCCAGCTTCAGAGTTTAATTAGGTCAGAAACTGAATTCCAGTATGCCACGGTGTATGCTCCAGAGCAGAATTTCATTGATTCCCCCAACAAAATGCACTTGAGTTAAAAGGCATTGTTGCAATCACAAAGCCTGATTTGTGAGAAAGGATGCAGGTGGATAAGAATATTGGATTTGAGTACTGAAGTTACCTTAAGAAGAATCTTGATGTTACACTTGTGATTTTAAAAATAAGCGGTTGGGGGCTTCCCTGGTGGCGCAGTGGTTGAGAGTCCGCCTGCCGATGCGGGGGATGCGGGTTCATGCCCCGGTCCGGGAGGATCCCGCGTGCCGCGGAGCGGCTGGGCCCGTGAGCCGTGGCCGCTGAGCCTGTGCGTCCGGAGCCTGTGCTCCGCAACGGGAGGCCACGGCAGTGAGAGGCCCGCGTACCGCAAAAAAAAAAAAAAAAAAAAAAAAAGGCAGTTGGAGACTAACTTGTTGCCCATGAAGGGGCTCTGAAATACTTCAACACTGCACCATATAAGCAGAGTCATCTATAAAACTGTATACTCAAGCATTACACATGTACCAAAAGTAAGATCATTCATTCTTTAATTGCACACACATTTTCATGAGCTGCAAAGATGAGACGAGTAAGTAGATGGAAGCACTGTATAGATCCTCTTATTTCATCTCTCCTTAACAGGCACCCCTTCTTACCAGGGTTTATCATGAGGTTGATAATTGAAATATTTATCCCTAATGTGACATAAATATTAAATAAACCCATCTGATAGACTGATTGAGATATAATAACATAGGTTACCAGAAATAACTCTAGAATAAATTATATGCTAGGGAAACTTAAAGCAGAGACCCTGATCAGAAAGAAGCGTGGAATAGAAGGGTGCTTTCGAAACTGTAATCATTAGAGCCACATTTTTATGATTTTCTGTATCTAAATAACTCCTGAGCTATTATTTACCTAATATTTTCCTTTAAATTGTCTGTTTTTAATTTAATCAATCAACATCTTTTTCTCAAAATTTTGATCTCAAAACAAACAAAAAAGGAAAAAAAGAAAAACAAAAACGTTATTGGAAACTTCATGGTTCCAGTGGGGAGAAAGGAGAGAAGGAGCCTGGAGCTGAGGCTCTGAGGCCGTCCAGAGAAAATCCTCACCCTTGAAGTGCTCTCTTGAAAGGAGCACTATACCCAGCCTCCATCTGGAGAAGAGGGCAGATCCAATAGTGGTCTGAGGGCCAGAGGGCCTGGAAGGGGCAGGGGCCCAAAGGCTCACAGGAAGTATTCAGCCACTGGCTTCTTGAAGGGGATGCCCCATGTCCCTCAGGAGTAGCCTCAAATATACTGAAATCTTCCTGAAGATGCTTATCCAGCTCCAGGATAGCTGCCATATTCCCACAGTTGTAGCAGTAGCTGGGTGACAACTGAACAGTGAGCACAGTTTCACTGAAGTGCCATTCGTAACCTGTCACCAGGTGGTGGGCCCGGATCATGTCAGTGTCCTTGGTTGAATGGAACTGGGTCACCACATCACTGCGAAATAGGTAGCCGGTCCCACAGGACTCCCACACCATCCTGTTGTGTCTTGAGGGTCGAACCAGAGCAGGTCACACACAGTCCATCAAGGGGCACGTCTTGCTTTTGGTCAATCATCTGCATCTAGTCCAGGGCCTAGATGGAGGTGGAGAGGCCCTGTGCACACAAAAGATCTTGTGATCAGCGACGGCCAACAGGCTGAGGTAGTCAAAGATCTCAGAGCAGTAGTGCTACATGGTGACGGAGCCACATTGCACCGGCACTCAGCAGAGAAGCCATAGACCTGGGCAATCTGGAGGCTACATGGTTGTCTGGGATCAGGGTGATACCGTCAGGATGGCCAACCTTAAATGCCAGCAGCAGGATTGTATCAGTGCCATAGAAACTATGATCCACGTAGTCTCCCATGAAGAAGCCGTTGGTCTCAGGGATGTGGCCACCCTCTCTGAACAGCTCCCTGAGGTCATAGAATTGTCCCTGGCTGCAGCCACGTGCTGTGACTGGCAAGTCCAGGTTCTGCACTTTGCTCTCCAGCCTTAGTGCACAGGGCCTTGACTTCTCTCCCCTTGATGATCTTGCAGCATGGCAGCTGCTGGATCTACTGGTCCAGGCAGCAGACCTTTGCTGTGGTCCACCCCTCCCCACCCCACAGGTCAGTGTGAGCTGTGGTGCACACAGGTCTGCACCCCTCCCACTCTGGCTCCAGCTCTCAGGGTCCCTGCCTTCCTCCTTCCCTCTGCTTTGGCCCCTTGCTCTGCTACTCAGTCTTTCATCCTGGGTCTTTTTTGTAGCTTTTCTCCCTTCTTATCTGTAGTCTTCCCCATTTCTCTTGATTTCCATTTATTTCTTCTTCAGAATTTTTTTGGTGATTTCTTTTTTCTTTTTTTGTTCTGTTATTAGTTCACATTCACTGTCCTACATTGCACCTCTTGTTCAAGATATTCCCCCCAATGAAAAGTTAACTCTCTAAAAACTGTTTACCTACATAGGAATGCCTACCTACATAGGAAAATTATATTTAATAAAAATGTAATGTTATATATAAATGATATAAATATAACTAACATTTACTGAGAACTTACTATATGCTAAGTATTTTTCTATTTGCTTTACACGAATGCACTCATTTAATCCTCTTAAAAAATACCTTGATCTAGACAGTATTTTATCCAGTTTATAAATAAGGAAATGGAAGCCCAGAGATATTGCCCCAAATCTATATAGCCAATAAGTATTGGAGCCAAGATTCAAACTCTGACATTTTTACTTCAGAACTTATGCTCTTAACTTTACAATATAATGCACCCAAAACATGTGGAAACTACTGCTATTAAATCTCAGGAACACATGTAATGCCTTGTCTCAAAGCAAATACTGTGGAGAACTATATTCCATAATAAATGGCTTCATGTAAGTAACAAGAAAACAAAAAGCACGTAGATGATCCTAAGTGGGTAATAAGGTAGTAAAATTATAGTAAAAATGTGAATGTAATTGGTGAAACTTCATTTTGTATTGTCTTTTGAATTTAAATGAAGGCTTTGAATTCTTTTGAAAATAAACAATGGCATGGAAATTTTCCTTTCATTTAAATTAATGAGTTTGGCCATGTTTTTCAATGAGTCTTAAAAATAGAAAGTATGACACATTGTATATACATTCTTCTTTTCCTAATTACTAGTTTGCAAGGAAGAGGGTTTAATAGGTAATTAAAAATCTCAGAGATTTGAAATTGATTCTGGAAAGTAATTTTATACAATTGTGATTAACTTTTTCAACAGGGTGCATGTGTGCATGTGCAGGCATCTATCATCTTCAATCCCCTGGACCCAAGGAGGCACTGCCATTTTTCTGGGATGGTCTACACTCAATGTCAATAAATGTTGGCAAAATTTATGCCAGTCAAATATGGGCAAAATAATTCTATAAATTCTAATAGTAACACATGTTTTATGTACTTTAACTTGCAAATTATATAGACAATTTCCTGAAAGAGTATTTTTTTTCAATGACAAAATCTATATGCAGACTCTAGAAAAGGTGTTAAAAAGCTGAGTTAAGGGAGGGAAAAGGTGAGAACAATTATCTATCTTTAGAGCATAACAAATAATCATGATGTAAATTAGGTTCTTTAGAGAGGGAATAAATTAGCACTCAACTCTACATTACAGCGTAAGAGTGAACTATGCTCATAACATCAGAAGTAAGAGAAGATGAACACAGCCCTTTGCTTGTCATCTTGGCTAGATCTGAATGTGCAGTGATGAAGGAGATTGATGGTTAGATCCTAAATTTGTTTTTCCATCTTCATTCTCATAACATCCTCATAGGAGAGTGTCAGTATGTATTGATCTTTCTTTACTAATGAGTTTTCTTATTGCTCTGCCTTCAGAGACCTTAATTCCTTGATATGTTATCACACTCCAGCAACAGAACAACCTAACCAAAGTCTAATAATTTTTTGCAATATGTGGGGAAAGTATGTTTACTTTAAAGGATTCTTGCCAGACTACCAGAAAATATTCTAACTTTCTAATAGAAAGTTGTTTCTACGAGGATGAGTTTATGTGTTTTTGTCTTATTTTTCTAGACACAATACAAATCTAAGGAACTTTCTGAAGCTTGGAATTTCCTGAAGATGTGAGATTCAGGCAAATAAACAAAATTTGTCTGGTTCAAATGTGAAAACATGATTAGTTTCATGGTGACATTTTCAATGTGCACACCAAGGATTAGGAGATATATAAGGTAAGGAGCAAATGCCAAAGAGAGAACAATTGTGCTTTGCTAAACACTGCTTAAAGCATAGGTTTTTATGCTGTTATTACATCTGTAACAGCTAGGGTTTGGAGCTCATATAAAATTATGAATTGTCCTGAGATGAATTAATAAGTGTGGGGGTAAGGAAGTCATTTTTAAAGTATCATTTTGCAAGAAGTTTAGCTTTTAATTATCAATGACAAGGAAGAAAAGTGACAAAATTACCTCCTTCACCACTAGGTAAACTTTCATTTTAACAAATTTGAAATAGTTACACTTGACATCTAAAGCCTGAGTAGATGGCAGATATCTATACAGGGGGATTAGATTCAAAGGCAGAAGCATCTATATTTTCTATATACTGGAATGCTGTATTACCCAAATTTAAGCTGATTTTATACTATTAAACATATATTATATGCCTGGCAGTAAACACTGCAAGTAGTTTAATAAAATGTTTTTTCCATTATAAAAATCTATTACTAGAGAGTTAAATTTCCCATTGAACTCTGCACAAACACTTTAAAATTACTTCTTGTCTTTCCTTAGGGGATTAAAGATATTGTAATACGTAATCTGATTCTGTCAGAGTGTATCAGCCTGCTCTCACTTGTTTCAAACTTTGATATAATAGTTTCTTCTTGTAAGCATTTTTACTCTAATAGGACGCTCATAATAAAAAAATTAACAGCTGAATTTCTATGTAGCAAAAATTTCTATCATTATTTGACTCTAGCTTCCTGTTCACTGTTCTAGTTGATAATCCTTAATATTTTATTTTTTACAGTTTAATCTTTTTAAGGGCTGTATAATCTGCCATCATTTACATGTATCACATATTATCTATTTGTATCTAGGTTTTCCTAATTTTTTCCAGCTTTATGGATATATAATTGACATACAACATTGTATAAGTTTAAGGTGTACAATGTGTTGATTTGATACACTTATATATTATAAAATGATTCCCACCATAGCGTTAGCTCTGACACCTCCATCATGCCACATAATTATCATATCTTTTTTTGGTGAGAATATTTAAGATCTATTCTCTTAAACATATAATATAATGTTGTTAATTATAGTCACCATGCTGAACATTAGATCCCCAGGACTTATGCATCTTATAACTGGAAGTTTGTACCATGTGACCAACATCTCACCATCCCCCCTGACCCCCATCCCCTAACCCTTGGTAACCACCTTTCTACACTTGTTTCTATGAGTTCACATTTTTATATTCCACAATTTGAGATAATACAGTATTTGTCTTTGTCTGTCTGACTTGTTTCACTTAGCATAATGCCCTCAAGGTCCATCCAAGTTGTCTTACATGGCAGGATTTCCTTCTCTGTCATGGCTGAAATCTTACATCTCTATCCATTCATTCCTGAAGCTGAATCGTAGGGAAAGGAGAGAACAAAGTAGAAATTACAACTAAATCTTCCACGTCTGAACATTTAAGACTATTTTAGAGATGTAGGGGGTTATAAATATTTCCATTCTCCTCATTTGGAAATTTCCATTTAGATTTAGGATTTATGAGCCCTTTTTCTCATTGTATATTTTATAGATTTTAAGTGGCTCACAGTTAAACTTTCTTCAGGAATTTGAAATTCTCTTTAGGTTTTCCTAATTAGTGGGCTGCCTATTAAAAGAAATACTAAGTTGAGAGACTTGTGGTAGCTCCAGCATTTTATTAAAAATGGATATGAAAGCATGGGTTTTGAGCACAAGTGATATAATTAAATATATGGAAATTCTAGGGATACTGCCATCTTAGTTGGAGGATTCCTTTAAAGTGTGTTGGAAACTATACCTATTATCTAATTTACCACCAAATAATTAATTAATGTTGACTTTTTTTGTTATTGTTAATAGGGAGGATGTTAGTAAAAAGCTTGGATGACAGGAGTGTAGCAGGCATAGAGGTTTAGGTAAAGGCAGATTTGAGCCCAAAAAACTAAGAATGGCTGGCACATATGACTTCATACTCAGCAGTGCATTTTATAAATATAAGCAATTATTTTTCATAAGGAGACAAACCATAGTTAAATCCCTTTCTTCTATCCTTCCTTCCTTCCTTCCATCCCTTTTTATCTCCATTCCCCACTCTCTTTCATCTCCCCACCATAGACAAAAATTTTTAAATGTTTAATGTATTGGGGCTCTTTTATAAATGTATATTACTTTTTTGTATGCATGTATTTTCATTCACATAAACAATGTTGTATATTTATATATATTTACATTTATGCATATATCATTGTTTCTTTTACCCCAAACTATATTTATGAAAGTATATATATTTTGAACTATGATATATATACAGAGAAACATGCAAAATGTACAACTTGAAGAATGTTTACAAACAAACACGTGAGTTACCAGCATCCAGATAAAAAAATATAACATTATTAGCACCACAACTGCCCCCTAATGTCCCCTCCCGGTCACTCCCTCCCATCAAGGGAACCCACAACATGACTTCTTTCTTTCTTAATATTTATTTATTTTATTTATTTATTTTTTGATTGCATCAGGTCTTCATTGTGACACACTGGCTTCTCTCTAGTTGTGGCCTGTGGGTTTTCTCTTCTCTAGTTGTGGCACTTGGGCTCCAGAGTGTGTGGGCTCTGTAGTTTGCAGCACATGGGCTCTCTCGTTGAGGCACCCGAGTTCGGTAGTTGTGACGCAGAGGCTTAGTTGCCCTGAGGCACGTGGGATCTTTTCCCCGACCAGGGATCGAACCCAGGTCCCCTGCATTGGAAGGTGGATTCTTTGCCACTGGACCACCAGGGAAGTCCTGTGCATCATGACTTCTAATACCTAATTAGTTTTGCCTATTTTGAACTTTATATGGTTGGGATCATGTGATATATACTCTTTGGGACTGCTAAACATTATGCCTCTGAGATTCATCCACGTGGTTGTTTAGCAGTTTTTCCTTCTTTTTTACAGTTTTCTATATTATGAATATACCATACTTCACTCTAATCTTGTTGGACTTTGAGATTTTCCAGGGCGGGTTATTATTAGCAATTTTACTTGTGCATATAATTTGGTAAACATGCAGGTATTTCTCCTGTCTACAAACTTAGGAGTATAACTGCTGGTGCATCGTGTACAAGTTCAGCTTTAGGAGACATTGTCAAAGAATTTTCTAAAGCTGTTTATCGCATTATCGTCTCTTAACTGTGTGTGGAAATTTCACGTTTGCTAATACTTGGTACTGCCTGCTTTTTGATTTTATCTATTTTTGTGGCCATAGCAGTATGTCATTATGAAGTTATAAACAACTTTATTAAGGTATGATTGACATACAATAAACTGCACATATTTAAAATATATATTTTGATACATTTTGATAAATGTATATGCCTGTGAAACCATCATTGCGATCAAGGTAATTAACATATCCATCACCCCTAAAAGTTTCCTCATACCTCTTTGTACCTGCTCCATCCTGTCCCTCCTTTTCTCCCCTTCCCCCAGAACGACCACTGATATCTTTGTTCCCATGTACATGTTTCTTTTTTTCTCCTTTAGCTGCTTCTAAGATTTTTCTGTTTGTCTCTGGTTTTAAGTCATTTGATGTGTCTTGGTTCTATTTCTTCATATTTCTTGTGGTGGACTTTGTTGTACTTCATGAACTGTGGGTTCATTATTTTTATTTAATTTGAGAAATTTTAGCCACCATTTCATCAAATATTTTTTCTGGCTTCCCTCTCTCTCTTCTCCCTCAGGGACTCTGACTACACATATATTAAGCTGTCTGAAGTTGCCCCATAGCTCACTGATGATCTATTTTTTTTTTTCTTATTTCTTTCTGTGTTTAATATTGCACAGTTTATTGCTACATCTTCACGTTTTCTCTTTCTTCTGCAACATCTAATTTCCTGTTAATTCCATCTGGTTTATTTTTGTTCCCTGAAATTTTTTCTGTTTAGAATTTTATAATTTCTATTTTGTTCATTTTTATTTTATTTTCCATATCTCTCATTAACATACTTATGTCTTTTTCTACCTTCATAACCATGAAATATAGTTATAAAAGTAGTTTTAATATTGGTTTTTACTAACTCTATCATCTGGGTAATTTGGGGGTCTGTTTCTATTGACTAATTTTCTCTGCATTTCGGATATTTTTCTGCTTCTTTGCACACTTGGCAATGTTTTCTTTTTATTATTATTATTGAATGCTAGGTAGTGTGAATTTTAACTTGTTAAGTGCTGGATATTTTTGCATTTCTCTAATTTTTTTTTTTTTTTTCTGGAACTCAGAAACAAGTTTAATCCTTTTGAGGGTTTCCTACTAAGCTGTGATGGGCATGACGAGAGCAGCCTGCAGTATAAATGTCTATCCAAGTCATTCGTCTGTTTTTCTGTTGGGTTATCTATTGTTTTCTTAATCATTTTTAGGATGTGTATTCATTCTACATATGAGCCATTTATTGAATATATAGGAAATATCCTCTTTCACTCTGTGGCACGCTTTTTTAACTTTCCCTCAATCAAAACGTTCTTTGCTAAGAAATACATAATAAATATTTCCCTCCCAGGACAAGGCTGTTTGCATTGTAACAGGGACATAAATGGCTTGTCAAAGGATGAAGGTCTAATGGTAGAATTTCCGTTAGCAGTTCAGTATGTCAGGAAGTTCACTGTAGACCATCCTGGTATCTCTTCAGTCATAGCATAATCATGATATCTCCTTTGCTTATTGCTGGGATTGATTAGAACCTGTTATAGAAAAGGAAAGACCAGCTTCCGTATGACACGTGTTTGCTTAGAGTGGGCCCTGCAGATAGAATTAATAATAATAAAAAAAAAATCTGGAGATCATTCTCCAAGAAACATCATAAAATAAATGCACAGTCTTCCTTTTTATTAAAAGCATACTTTTAAAGGTGAATGCATATTCAGAGATGAAAATGACTATAGGAATATTTTCCTAGAAATATGAATCATTCAGTGCTTTGGCTTCTCATTAAAAAAGAAGAAGAAGAAGAAAAAGAAAATGAATCTTTCTGCTTAACAGCATCTGAATGTGAACCTGTTATATCAGCTATTTGTGTTTCAAAGGCAAAAGTTAATTAAATAGCTTCAATTTAATCACTGTAAATTAAGTAACTTCTGTCTCTTTGTCCAGATAATTTCCAAATATTTATTATCCCCAAATCATAAGGACTGGGAAATTGACCTCCTTATTTTTCCCTACTTTCCATCCCAGATAACACTAATTCATTTATCTTTTCAGAAGTAATTACCTACTATGATACAAGACACACTAAACTAAACACTAACTCTCCCCCAAAGGAGTTTATAGTCTAGAGGAAAGAGGTATGAATCAATAGGCAACAGACATCAGTACAGCCTTTCAGTGCCAGTTGCTGGTGGGTCTACCTCGTTAGGGACCAATGCCTGAAGGAAGAGACATCTAATCTGACTTTTGTCTAAGATTTTTAAGTGTTAAATCTTAGCATGTAATGAAGTTAATGGAGTCTCTCTAAGCCAGGTTATTGTTGTCTTTTCCAAGTAAATGAATACTGTAGATCTTTAAGTATGACTGTGTCTGATGTATGTGTAAGGGAGAAGGATGGGGGTAAAGGAGGAGGAGGGAAGAAATCTGTAGAGAATTAACTAGATTCTTTTGAATAAAACTATACAAAACAGAGGAGTATATTCCCACCAGCCATCATCATCCTTATCATCATCAGAACTACTGTTTATTGAGCTTCAACTCTGTCCTGGGTGACCTACATGCATTGAAATCTGGTTTCCATAATGAAAGGTCTTTAAGGTCTTGCTGATAGTAGCTAGCAGAGCAAGAACTGGATTCAAAAGATACACTCTTTCCCTTCACTAGGGTTTCTCAGAGATTTATTGGTACAGTTTAATCCAGTAAACTGGAAATAAGGGAACCACTTAATTGCTTGAACTTGATGGCACCCATAAGAGACCTGCATTAAGGCTCAGACAAGTAGAATCTCTTCTATCTAGAAATTAAAGAGCTGCTGAAAATATTGGATAATTTAAAGAAGACTGGTAAAGCTGTAATACAGAAACTTCAAGTGGCAGGGCCTAGAAGGAACACCCAGAGATTAAATGGGGGAGGGTGGCTGGCGAACTGCCTGGAGGAGTTGCTTAGTGCCTTCATCAAATTAGCTACCCACAGTTGTAATATCTTCACTCTTGATAGTTTGAAGGGGACCAGGATATGCCACCCCCAAATATGCCACTTGGGCATAAGGATTATTTTGAGCTGAAGGCAGCTGAGAATCAACACACACACAAAGAGTTCTCTGCTCTGCCTAAAATGAGGGCATAAATTTTCCTTTGTGGAATGTGCCCAGGAAGAGGAGACTGACTTATCAGCAGAGACAGAGTCACACAGAGATAAATCTGTATGAAAAAAAACCTTACTAAAATAACCATTGCCTTCCATTATATTTATTCCCCTGTGGGGTCTTCCCAGATGGATTGATAAAGTTAACCCCTGTGACACTGCCCTGTTACCTCATCATCAACCAATCAGAGGATTGTGCACGAGCTGAACACATACCCTGCAACTCCTCTCCCTCACCTTGCCTTTAAAAATGCCTCCCTGAAACCCATCAGGGAGTTTGGGTCTTTTGAGCATTAGCCGCCTCAAACTCCTTGTCTGTCACCTTACAATAAATGCTGTGCTTTCCTTCACCACAATCCTGTGTCTGAAGATTGGCTTTACTGCGCAGACGGAAGTTTGGTTCAGTAACAAGAGTAAAGGAAAATTATTTTTCCTCTGCCTCAGTCTATACCCTAGATTTTTTTCACTCAAGGGGTAACATAATGTGGTGGGAGAAATATCTGCCTAGGAATTGAGATACTTATCAGTCTTGACCTGAACTTTAGTTACCTCTGTGACTAAGTTAAAAAAGATTCTATTACATGTCTTTGTGCCTTAATTTCCTTATCAGCATAATAAAAGTATCAGACTAGAAGAAGGTGGCAAATATCAAGAGTATTCACTTCATGACTGGAGGGCTTGGTCAAAGATTTAGAAGACACACGTGTCATGATTAATTGCTAACATCTATAATAGGCACTGGAGTTGGCTGATTCCGTATATATGCAGAATATATGCCATCTATGGAATAAAAAATGGATAAAACTTCTTTTACTTCCAGCGTTCAATGAATCAGTTTGTACCCTTTAATAGGTTGTTGACACAGGTTGGGAAAATTCAGCATGCTTCAAATTCCACCAGAAGAAAAAAATAGGCAGATGCCAGAAGCAATGACACAATGTTTAGGGGAGAAATGAAATCCTTTTTGAGTCTTGGGTGGTCAGAGAAGCAGCAATCCAAGATCTACCAAGGATACAGTTTTCCACTGCACACTTTGTTGTCCAAAAACTGTGTTTGAGTGCTACAGATGTCTATAACAGTATGTAACTAACATATAGAGATAGATAGCCCTTCTGTCTCAATTCTAATGTTTAGGTTAACTGGCTATCCTGGAAGGAATATCCATGTATCTATGAGGAATCTATTTAATATTATCAAAGAGTTGGTTTTAACAAACTGATCATGGATGTTCGGTTTTTCCAGTGTGAAAAAAGTTGAATTCATTTCAATATGACCATCTTTGTGACACGTTGGCCTTTGAAGTTTAAGAAACTCGTTCCCACATAACTTAAGTTTAATGCCACCTCTTTTCTCCCAGATGCCAGTGTAATTTATGTAGAAGGGGACATTAAAATAAGATACTCAGGGCAGACTTGCTTTCATTTACATAATGTTCTTCCGGAGGGTGGGTTGGGGGGAGAGCATTAAATCAATTTTAACCTGTTTGGGCTTGCATCCAAATAATGTGCAGGCCTGTTTGAAGAGAATTGGTTTTGAAATTTGTAAAAGAGATCATATGAAATGCATTACTCAATTAAGTAAAGGAATTTACATTTTAGTATAGAATACTGTACCATCTGCTGGATGAATATAACTAATTAAATTTGACTTGGTATGTGATTCGAACAAACAGTTGAAAAATGAAAATTCTATAACGAATTCCTCGGCAGCACCTGAAATGATAGATACCCACTGGGAAAGATTGCAGCCAGCCCTGCTCAGGTTGCAAGCAGACTTTCCATTGTCTGGCTGCAGTATGCATAATGTTTGCATTAAAAAGCAGGTCCGTTTCAGTAACTGCTCACCAGCAACACAGAAAACCCAAACGCAGTGTTTGTCTGCTGTTTTCAAAGAACTAAAAACCTAACAGGATAAAATCAAAATGATTGCAAAGCTTCCCTGGCCACAGAAAACAATGACTTCGTTCTAAAGTATACTGCCAAAATGCCTGTTTAAGAAGGGGGCAACCAGGGCTTCCCTGGTGGTGCAGTGGTTGAGGGTCCGCCTGCCGATGCAGGGGACACGAGTTCGAGCCCCGGTCCGGGAAGATCCCACATGCCGCGGAGCGGCTGGACCCGTGAGCCATGGCCGCTGAGCCTGCGCGTCCGGAGCCTGTGCTCCGCAACGGGAGAGGCCACAGCAGTGAGAGGCCCGCATACCGCAAAAAAAAAAAAAAAAGAAGGGGCAACCAAAACAATCCTGTACAAAATAGCCATTGTTTGTAAAACTGCAATTAAGTTGAAATGCTACAGTGACAAATCAGGCTAAAGCCATATAACTCTCTGGTCTTGAATCTGAGGCAATCAAAGGTAGCTGTCTCTATAGGTATTGGTTGTACCTGTCAGATGGAAGTAGTATTATGTCACCTTGTCAGGAAACCTATTAGGGGAAACTAAAGGATTTAGAAAGTGCTTTATACCAAATGTATAAACTTACCTATATAGATACTAGGATAACAAAATGTTTAGTTAAGAGAGAAACATTTCTATGGAAACGTGATTACTCAGTGTCAACTACTGAAACATCACGCTTGACTTACTCACTTTTCCTCCAGATGTTCTTTCTCTGTGTTGACACAGCCTTGGTACTTTGTATCAGCCAAATGCATCATTGATTGAGCGCCCACAAGCTTTCTGTCTTTGGTAAGAACGACGTCTTTTGAAGATCAGTCATCATTTCTCCAGGGAATTTTTGGCAAAATTAATACATTTTCATATTTAAATGATTTTTTTTTGTTTTGTTTTGTTTTGTTTGCGGTACGCGGGCATCTCACTGCTGTGGCCTCTCCCGCTGCAGACCACAGGCTCCGGACGCGCAGGCTCAGCAGCCATGGCTCACGGGCCCAGCCCCTCCGCGGCATGTGGGATCCTCCCGGACCGAGGCACGAACCCGCGTCCCCTGCACCGGTAGGCGGACTGTCAACCACTGCGCCACCAGGGAAGCCCCTTAAATGATGTGTCTTTAAAAAAAATAACAGTATATCATTTTCTTTTTTTTTTTAACAACTTTATTGGAGTATAATTGCTTTACAATGGATGTTAGTTTCTGCTTTATAACAAAGTGAATCAGTTACACATATATCCCCATATCTCTTCCCTCTTGCGTCTCTGTCCCTCCCACCCTCCCTATCCTACCCCTCTAGGTGGTCACAAAGCACCGAGCTGATCTCCCTGTGCTATGTGGCTGCTTCCCACCAACTATCTATTTTACATTTGGTAGTGTATATATGTCCATGCCACTCTCTCACTTCGTATCATTTTCTTAAAGGGGCATTTCAAAGCATTCCTTCGTTTGTTCAAACAGTTGAATGAACAGTAGCATTTAATAAGAAGGAGATGAATGAGTGCTGCTGGCTCTGGGATCCATAAACAGAGGAGAACTGGGTCGAGAAGCGGATCTATATAATTTGGTGATAAATGCTTCTGAGTAGCATATGCTTCCACTTTGGGCTGATGGTGTTTAATGAAGCACTCAGTATCATCACACTTCAGAGGAGAGTTAGGGTTGGACAGAAAAGAAAGCAGGTTTGCCTAAGAAGCGGGAGTTGATTCCAGTAGCGCCTAAATGAGGACAGAGGTTTCTCAAGTTTCATTTGTACAGGAATTAAGAATCCACGGGAAATGAGCATTTTGGAATTAACTAGCTCATTCAAATACAGAGGTTATTTTCCTCTAACCATTTCCCGTGGTATGAAAATCATGGTCATCTTGGAGGACTACATAAGACAGTGGAATTCAAAGTAACCTGTTGACATATGGGAATGATAGGAACATATGCCAAATCGAAATAAGAAGGAGCACATGAAATAAATCACTGCAAAGCTGAACACATGTAGGTAGAGCTGGCCAAATTAGACTTCAGGAAAACCAAGAAAAAAAACAGAATGAGATAAATGCTTGAGGTTAGACTCAGGGGATACAGTCATTCTCCTGAGGTCAGAAGAAGCTTCAACATACAACCTGAGCTATAGGATTTGAAGGTATTTACAACAAAATTCCATCTAGCAAAGCTGTCAAGCCTGATTCTTTAATTGTATATTTGTTAAAGACACTTCACAGGCGATCCCTGTTAAGCTGACCTGCCTGTTTACAATACGTGAACACTTAAGAATGATTTTATAAACATATATCATTTGCCAAGGTTGAAAATCTCCAACATGTTTTATAAATATGTTATCCAGGCATTATTAAAAAACTGGAACTCTTGCTCTGGTGAGAGGATTTCTGGCAGGTATCTGCGGGATTTCCTGTTTTTCCTGTTCTAACATCGTCTGAGTAGGTGATGACCACATGTCAGTCAGAAAGAATGGTGACTTGCACCTGTACTCCTTGGAAACACCATCTCATCAGACTGGGGCTCTGGATCTTCCGTCCAGTAGCCTGTCTGAGGTGGCGCTGGCCGGAGAAGAATCTTGTCATACTTTTGAAGTTTCCCTTTCAATTTGTTTTGAGCCAATCTGTCAACAGGTGTATGCTTTTTCTGCCAGGTAGCAGCAGTTAAGCCATCAACTGCTATTTCCTTGACTGCAGAGGGAGAGGAAGAGGTGAAGATGTACTCACCAAGCACAGTTTAGGTTAGAGGCAGATCTGGGTTTCTGTAAGGAAATTATTTTAACCAGTTTGGCAGTTGATCTGATTGAGGAAAATGGCATCAAGTGACATTTTTCCAGTCACAGAAAGGTAATGTGGAACACAACCTTAGAAAGAACTGTCATTGAGACCCACTGTCCCCACAGAGACTGGATACAGCCACTCCTCTCCTTGCTTAAGAGGTTTGAATTTAAATAATAGAGACACACTTTAGGTTTTTGTTATTAGGTATTTTAAAACTAGTTTCTTAGAGGCAGATCTTTGGTGTACATATTTAATTTTTTTAAAAGATACATTTTTTGGAGTTGATACAATTCTGCTTTTCTTTTCTTGATTTGATGTGACTCACCCACCACCATCTGGGAAGCTCTATCAGCTGTTGCACTTCCCTGACCCATGTTGGTTGGTTTGTTAAAGGCAGGAACTGAGACAATATTAATAATAATTACAGCTATTATTTATTTAGTGCTAACTCTTAATGTGTTCCATGCACTTTGCCTGTATTATCTCATTTAATCTTCACAAAACCACTCTGAAATAGGTATTATTGTTATTTCCATTGTACAGATAAGGAAACTGAGGCACAGGAAGTATAGTTAATATTAGAGTATTCCTTTTCATCTTTCTAACTCCAGCTAACATAATTCCTAGAACAGAGTGGTTATATGTTAGGATTACGTTGTAACCTGCCTCTGGTGTCCTGCTTTCAGTCTCGACTGTGGGTCCTACCTTAACTGACTTCAACTCCCACTCTGAGTCAATTGTTTTAAGACAATTGCTTTTAACCCCTAGCAAAAATAACAACTATTACTCAAATCTAATCTAATATGTATGATATTAGCATATTTCTTAACTTTCATTCCCCAAATTCATCAACTCACTTTAAACAATACCGATTGCTTAATCACTTCACTCATCAGTTCATAAGCTTAACAACAATTCACTGAGTGATGAAACCAAAATGTGGAGTCAAGACCTCACTTTAAATCTGGTTTCTGCCGTTTACCAGTTATGTAGTCTGAGACAGGATCCTCTAGCTACAAGAGCTGGATCTTTGGAATCAGACAGATCTGAGTTCTTAATTGCTGACCTCAGATCAATTGTTTTAATTTCTCTAAGCTTCAGTTTCTTTATCTGTAAAAAACAGGATTATTGGGAGGAGAATTAATATAAGCAGAGTGCCTAACATTGGGCTGAGTACAGAGAATGTATACATTAAATTGTGCCTATTGCTAATATGTAACTTTTCAAGGAGAACATATCTGTTGAGTCAAGGTAGATGCAAAATGATTCCCAGGGAAAGGCAAGAGTGGTGTGACCAGGGTTCCAGGGTCCACCTCCTGTCCCTGCCCACTCCTCATTTCTGTTCCAGGGACCCACTCTGTCCTGAAGGTCCAGAGCTGGGAGTGAGCAAATGGTGGGGAGGCATGAATTAGAAGGAGATCGCCCAGTACTCCTCCTGACTGGCCTACCTCTGCATCCTTTTTCAACTCCAAAAGTAATTAGCACATATTTCTTCACACTAAGCAGCTGTGTGGGGCATTTATAGATACTGCAATCCAACTCTTAGTAGAAAGTAGGCGTTGCGGTCCTCAAAGATCATTCACACGGATCTGACTGATTATGAGGATGATTGTTGACATGTACAGATGTAGAAATTATCGGTGCTTCTTACTTGAAGAGAGCCAGGTGTCTGAAAAGCCAGCCATGAATAGTCATGCATAGAAAGATAGAATGAGAAACTTTAAGGAGGAAAAAAAAACCAAAATGAGATACTACTTTTTTTTTCTTTCTTAATGGTCTCTGCTTCAGAAAATATGTAATTGATCAAAAAGAAAACTTAATTTCTCTCTCACTTTATAAATACTATATTGTTTTGTATAAGTATGGTATATGACAGTAGTTTCTTCTTAGTGTTCAGTATTCTCTAGGACAGCGGTCTCCAACATTTTTGGCACCAGGAACTGGTTTCATGGAAGACAATTTTCCACAGAGTAGATGGTGGGGGTGATGGTTTCCAAACTGAACCATGCAGGCAAGCTTCAAGCTTTTGTTCTCATTCAGTCCTCTAACAGGCCACTGGCCAAAGTATAGTCAAGGCCAGCATCACTTTAGAAAGAAGTATTAAGTATTTTCTTAATACTAAGTACATTAAGTACTCTGTCCATAATTGGGGCTGGAGGATGGCACTGTCAAATTATATGATAGAGGGTGTGTATACCTGATATATGATCCTTATCCATGTAAATAAATTCTATTGCTTTTTATGAGTTTCTTGTTTGTTTGTTTTTTAATCCTTGCTGAACTCTTACCACTGTAATAGTTGTTGTCACTTTTGGGTTTTCAAAGCAGATAATCAGATAATTTGTATATAATGACAGTTTAATGTCCTCCCTTTCAATGCTTATACCTATCATTTCTTTTTTCTTTCCTTAGAGTATTGGCCAGGACCCACTCTGTTGAACAGTAGTGGTGATAGTGGGCAACTTTGTCTTGTTCCAGATCTTACAGGGAATAAGTATGATGTTTCTCCATTAACTATAATGTTTAATGTAGGTGTTTTGTATATAATCTTATCAAGTTAAGGAAATCCCCTTTCATTCTTAGTTTTCTGAGAGTTTTAACCATAGTCATTAAATTCTATCAATATTTAATAGTTGAGATAATTATATAATTTTTCTCACTTGATTGTTAATGAGGTTAGTTACAGTGATAGAATGTCTGATGATTATCCTATAATTCCTATTTGAACTGTATTAATTTTTAAATAACCTGAAAGTTAATTTCATCTGTGTTCATTAGTGAAATTAACCTACAATCTTTTTTTTTTTTTTAGAAGATGTTGGGGGTAGATGTTTATTAATTTATTTATTTTTTATTTTTGCTGTGTTGGGTCTTCGTCTCTGTGCAAGGGCTTTCTCTAGTTGTGGCAAGCGGGGGCCACTCTTCATTGCGGTGCGCGGGCCTCTCACTATCGCGGCTTCTCTTGTTGCGGAGCACAGGCTCCAGATGCACAGGCTCAGTAGTTGTGGCTCACGGGCCTAGTTGTTCTGCGGCATGTGGGATCCTCCCAGCCCAGGGCTCGAACCTGTGTCCCCTGCATTAGCAGGCAGATTCTCAACTGCTGTGCCACCAGGGAAGCCCTTAAACTATAATCTTTTTCTGTCATTTTTACTGTCTTTATTCCATTGTGCAAGATTATGCTAGTCTGATAAAACGAGCTAGGTAGCTTTCTCTTACTTTTTATCTGAAATAACTTACAAAATAAGACTAAATTTTCTTTACATGTTTGGTAGAATTTACCTACAAAACTACCTGGGGCTGAAGCTTTTTGGAGGTAGAGACTTTTGATTGCTGTTTCAGCATCTTTAAGTGTCTTTGGACTTTGTGTTGTTTGCCCTCTTTCCCACCTTTCTTTCTCCTCTCCTCTTCCTCTTTGTCCTCCTTTTGCTGTAAACTCACATCAACTTTACTTAGCTTGTAAAGACCAATTCTTCTTTTACAGCAATCTTTACCAATTCTTTTGAACAGCAAATACACTTCTTAGAGAAATATCATACTCTAGGCATGTCTTTGTTAATTTAGATCAGCAGCTGGAGTACCTCTTGTGCCAGTTTGGATTTTAATACTTTTCTACAAATTGACTCATTTAAATTTTGAAATTTATCTGTTTCATCTGGGTATTTGTATTCATTGGGTATTCATACTTATTAGCGTATAGTTATTCATAATACTCTCACCACTTTTAGTTTCTACTAAGTCTGTGGTTGTTTCTCCTTTTTCATTCTGTATTGTTAGTTTATCTTATTTTTTCTTTATAAGTTTCACCAGAGATGTATCTCACTAAACTTTTCAAAGAACCAGCATTTGGTTATATTAATCTTCTTTATTTTTATTTTACTTTTCATCTCATTTATTTTGGCCTATGTCTTTATTATTTATGTTTGTACTACTGCTTTCTTTACAACTTCTTGAGTTGAATGATTCACTTACTTACTTTTATCTTTTATTTCCTGATAAATATATTTAAATACAATAGTGTATTTAAATGGAAATAGAGCTTTAATTTTAATTCAACACACTTAGGAATATAAGTATTGTTATGTAAGTTTAAACATTTTGTAACTTTTTCTATGTTGTCCTTTTTGAACTCAAGAATTATTTAGTATTGTTAAATAATTTTATATTTTATATGGTTTTATCTAATCTTTATTCCTTTCTTTAAGACTTAAGCTAGTTAAGTAGACAAATGAGGGCATACAGATGGTAGTTGAAAAGGGGGTAGAAAATGGATTGTAGTTCCCTGAAGGGCCAGTGAATTAAAGGAATTTGGGAATTAGATTGAGCTGGAAAGAGCTTAAAATATGGAGCTCACAACTGAGATTACAAAGTGGTTATGAAGTGGTTTCAGTTATCACTAATGACAAGGTCTAGGGAAAGCCTCCAGCATGAATACTGAGGTAGAGTGAGGACACCTTCCTCACCTGAAGAGAGAGGTCATGGTTATGGAAGGCCATGAACATCATCCTTATCCTTATATGGATAAGGAAGTCACCTAAGACTTAAGACAGGAGTAGTGTTGGATAGAATGACAGAAGCCAAGAGCTAGATCTTCAAGGAATGGCAGGGGTAGTAGATGATTACAGCAAAAATAAACAGAGGATTGACCTGAGAACCACAGCTGGAAGTGTTAAGGGAATAGGACAGGGACTGGACTAGAAGCAACAAGAAGATGCTAGGAAGACATCTGCAGTGTCTCTGGGTTCCAAAGTAAGAGGGGTGTGAGAGAAAATAGTCACCCACTGAGAAGACTGAGGGGAAATGGTGTCCTTAGGGGAAATCCAGGTTTTTGTAGAGCCTGAAGGTAAAGAGAGGGTGTAGCAAAAAGGTCAAGGATATGAGTGATTTGCTGAGGACTGATTGTGACATCTGGAGGGCCCAGTGGAAAGGTTTCAGGACCTAGGAAAGGGTGGGAGATGGGTCAGAGAAGGAAGCATAAAGAGATATAAATTATGGGAGATATAGAATGACCTGGGATTTAATATAGTGGCTGATATAAAGAAGTTACACACCATAGTGAGATTAGTCCTCCTGTTCTAACATAGATAAGAGTCATATGAGTGGTGGGGAAAGGCTTAGAAAAAGGAGGGGAGCTTATAAGAGGGAAAGTCTATAAAAAACATGAAGGAATCAAGGTCTCCTTCAGATTATTAATGTTCTTTTTATGTATGTTTATTATACTTATTTAAAATTTTTGTTCCATTTGTTTCAACAATTCTACTTCAGGGATTACATGTTGTTTAGCTATTGTCATTTAAATAAGAATTTTTTTTTTGAGGTCCAAGAGGGAAGGGATATATGTATACATATAGCTGATTCACTTCATTGTACAGCAGAAACTAACACAAAATTGTAAAGCAACTATACCCCAATTTAAATAAATAAGAAAGAATTGTTTTTATCAAAGGAGGGCCAAAGGTCAGAGGTTTCCTGGCGAATGTAGGAGAAGAGCACAAGTTCAGGGCCAGGCCACTTGTCTCACTTCAACTAGAAATTTCCTTGTCCTGGATTCAACCTTGAATCCTCGAGTACAAGCAGCATTAGCATTGGCAGGGCACTCTCCTGTGGCTGTAATCCACCAGCTCTGGAGGAATGGCTTTGGGCTTCCTCTGGCCGAATGGCCTTTATACACTAGTGTTTCCCCCTGTGTGGAACGCTCTCCCTTCTTCCACTCTTCTCTTCTCCCAGTTAACTCCAGCTCAAGAGTCACTTTACTGGGGAAACACTCCCTCCATCCCCAATCTAGACCTCTTGTTTTATACTCTCCTAGAACCTTGTTCCTTTCCTTCAGAGCATTTATCTCAATTTGTAATGACAGGTTCATTATCATGATTATTTGATTTATGACTATATTCCCACAAGCCTGTAAACTGCATGAAAGTGGAAATGGTGTCTCTTTATAGTTATCATATTATCGCCAGCATTCTGGGCAGTGCCTGTCTTGTAGCCCACACTTAATAAAGGAATGTATGAATAAATGATTTAACAGAAGAACAGATGATGCTGAGGACAGTTTCCATTGAGTACAAGCCCTTAATATGTTTTTAAAAAAGGAGGGAGGTGGTCTTGAGAACAGATTATTTGAATTAGCACTTCCTGTATTGTGTTGGGTAGCATTCTAAGACAAGCACTCATAACTTTCTTTCAATTACTATCTATAGTTTTTACTACTGTATCAAACTTCTAACCTGCTACTTGAAGGTGGGAGAATGCAAACCAATAAGAACTTAAAAGCTTTCTATATATATATATAATATATATTATATACAAGTTATATATATATATGTATACATATATATTTAATATCAAACTTTCATATGGAAAAAGCACAGAGTTATAATGTAGCAAAACTATTTTGGAAACTGCTGGATTAACTTTATTGATATGATCGATTGCAGATGGACCAATGCAAGGCATAGTATTTCAAGGTTAAGTACTGCTGTGTTCCAATTAAATTGTGGGTCAAAAGAGCAGAACATCCCCCTTTGAATTCTCTGAATTGTCAAGTCTCATCTACCCTAAACAGGTTTCTCTATGAGACAGTCTTGCTGATAGAATAAGCTTCTCAAGGGTCAAGGTGAATGGTTTATGATTAGATGGCAGCAAAAACATGAAATACATTAATTAGTCTGTAGTGTTTAACAACTGATTTTACTAAACTGATTCCATGATTCTGTCAATGCTATAGTTTGTGTGCCAAACCCACTTTGGTTTTACACACACACCCCCACCCTCTCCCCCTTCCACTCTCTGAATCTGACATTCTGTAACATCATCTTTATTATCTTGATAATGTTGTACTGTTAACTAAATGGCACTTTTGCCCATTTCTGTCAAGGTCCAATCAACATGGTTAGGCTGTTATTTAGGAATCATAATGATACGTTAGCAGTGAATAATTTTAACATATTAATTGTTTATTCCTCTGGTTGTGAGACCCTGAAGAAATTAATGACAGTAGCCTTGGTTGATTTCACATTTCTTTTAGTTGAGATCATTAGCATACTGAAGTGTTGAAATGTCACTTCTGACATTTTTCTTTGCAATTAAAGTCAGTTTATCTTATATTTGTAATTTTTTTTCAAAAGAAAATAATTAGAAAGTGAGCAGTTTTGTTCATTCAGTTTCCCCATTAGGAAACATTCATTTTTATGTTAAAAATACTCTTAATTATTGTATTAGCAGCTTCAGCAAAATCAACTGGCAAATAAAATTGATATGTGTATATATCCTATATTATGTAATATATAGTAACATAAATGCTTGGTGTTATCTTAACACCTTCTCAGAGAAATTTTAAATGAAAATCTTGGTAGTTCAGTTTATAGGACCCTAAAATTCTTTCAAAGTAACCTATGACCTGTGGAAAGAAGATCATCTCTAGACATTTCTAGACATTTTCCAGTCAGTAATCTTCAGTAAGGTACACACACTCATGCACACACACATATGTATATATACACATATATAAACACATAAATATTATATATATATATATATATATATAAAATAAAGATTGTAAAATTCCAGACATGGGAGCTGTAATACAGGCAAAGATATAATAAAATACAACTTAAAAAGTACAAAATACAATTGGAAACATAATTAAAAAGCAAATATCTGGGAGATATAATCATTCAAACATAATAGACAAGGATTAATAGACTTAATTATAAATATTTACATTAATTCATGAGAAGAATACCAAAATGCTAATATAAAATACAGTGGGGGAAGGGGGACAAAGAATTTGAGCAGACAGTTCAAGGAAGTGATACATAAATGAAAGATACTATTCACCTTCACTAATAATCAAAGAAATGCAAATTATAGTATCAATAAAACATTTCTTTAGCAAAAATAAAGATATATATATATCTAGTTCAAAAAGAAGGTAAGTCCATGTAAGTCTAGAAACAATACAAAAAATTTTTTAAGTCATAACAGACCACTATAAACTTTATGCTAATATATCCTTCAAAGAGATAGAAAATTTTTTTCAATAAAATTAAAAGGCACAAAATTAATGTAAGAAGAAATTTAAAAATATGGAAAGATAATTATTAAATACATTTAGTCACCAATCAAAAGTCTGTCTCTCATAAAGATTCACCTACGTATGAAAACTTACATGACCAAATGAGGAAATGATGGACTATTCAATAAATGGTACTAGGTAATTGGTTATTTATATAGAAAAACAATAGCCTTACCTCATTTTGTACAGAGAAGTAAATTCCAACTGGAATAAAGATATAAATGAAGAAAGGAAACTTTAAATATTTTAATGAAAACATATATAAAAATATCTTTATAAACTTGTGATATAGGATTACTTTTTAATCATGAGCCAAAATTGCAAATAATAAAAAAATATAACTTTGAATACAATAAAGTTAATTTTTTCTCTATAAATATGATACTGTAAACAAAGCAAAATGATGTTCTTGGTGATAAGTTAAACAAAATACTTATAACTGACTGACATATTATATTTAAAATGTAGAAGGTATTCTTCAATTATAGAATTTTATTACTGGCAATATAGCAAACAGAGACACTGAAAGCCTTTGGCTATAAATATATAAAAGTGTTTGATAAAGTATGTACTTTCAAGTGAATCAACAAGCCTGTGAGATAATAATAAAATGTGCCAGTGTCAGGATCAAAACAATCGTAGAACTACAGAGATATGGAGGCTCTAAAACTTCTGGCTATACTAGTCTCCTAGAGCAAAGCACTCTGGGAGTAAAGCCTTGGACTTAGCAGTGCCAGGGGCCAGATTGGAAACTGTCCTGCCAAGAGATGCTACACTTTCAGTGAAGTGAGATAAAACACAAAACTGAAAGGAAAATTGTCCCTCTCATCGTTGGCTCTAGGCAAAGGTTTTAAAAAGTCTTTCTTATGACCAATTATAGTACTGCTAGCTGGCTTTATGTGGGTGTGGTTCCTGAAACAATGCAATTTGCATACTTTTTTTTTTTTTTTTTGCGGTACACAGGCCTCTCACTGTTGTGGCCTCTCCCGTTGCAGAGCACAGGCTCCGGATGCGCAGGCTCAGCGGCCATGGCTCACGGGCCCAGCCGCTCTGCCACATGTGGGATCTTCCTGGACCAGGGCACGAACCCGTGTCCCCTGCATCGGCAGGCGGACTCTCAACCACTGCGCCACCAGGGAAGCCCCCAATTTGCATACTTTTAAATACATGAATCAAAAATATAAATAACTTAAAGTGGATCCTATAAGCAAATGAAATTTATCCCTGGAGGAAGTGTTATTGAATTCATACCTCAAAAAATTCTTACAAAAAACCAACTTCAGAAACAGATCTTCTGGTGTTGAACTTAACAGTTATATTATATGAAATAATTATTTGAATATATTTAATGAGTAAAAGATGGAAATAAAAGTGTAAGCAATGAGAGCTTACAAAAATAAGCAGAAAAGTTTGTAAAGAAACAATAAAAATCTTAGAAATAAAAAATATAGTTAATTAAGTCAAAAAACACAATTGAAGGGCTAAGCATAACTAAAGAGAAAATCAGTGAACTTTATCATCAACCACAAGAAATTATTCAGAATGCAGCACAGGGAAATAAAATAGAATCAATATGAAAGAAAGATTTATCAACACAGAAGAAGCACTGATAGGAATTCAAGAAACAAAAGAGATAAAGGAAAAGAAATATTAGGAAAGAAAATGGTGGAAATATTATTCAGAACTGATGAAAGGCATGCAACCTTAGATTCAAGACCCAAGAATTTCAAACATGATGTATAAATTAAAATTCACATCTGGAAATAACAGAGTGAAACTACAATATACTGAAACCAAATGACATCACTCAAAAGAGGAAGAGAGAAAAGAGGTTTCTTAAAAAAATTCATCAATTAGATTGGCAGCTGATTTCTCAGTTGAAAAGATGAAAGGCAAAAGACACTGGAATGATATCTTTGTATTCTTGAAATAAAATAAAATGAAAAACCCAGAATTCAATGCTTAGCAACTCTATTTTTCAACAGTGAGTGAAATATAAAGAGATTTTCAAATATAAAATAATCCAACAATTGTCTGTGACCAAAATATAGACCTAAATGATTTCTTCTGTCTCAGGAGAAATTTCTGAGACCCAAGTAAAGAAAATAAGCATGTGGGTAAACCTAAACAAACAAAAATGGGTATATAAAGCAATAATGGTAGTGTTTAAATGTGACATTAAAATTAAGATAGTATATTAGATACTAGCTATATTAAACCAGGAAGGGAGTGATTATAATTAAAGTATCTTAAAGACTTTTTATTGTTTAGAATATGAGTAAACAGAGTAATTGTAGTCTTTGTTAAGTATGCATGTCAACATTTCTACTGTGAGAATTAAAGAAAGAGAAAAAAAATACATACCTTTACATGAGTGAGAGATGGTGAAATGAGTAGAAAACCAAAAGAGAAAAATATCCTTAGTCTATTTAAATGAAATGAAGGAAAAGAGTGAGGAGGAAGGGAGGAGAGAGAGAGGACAAAAAGAAATTTAAATAAGTATTCTTTTTTTTGCGGTACGTGGGTCTCTCACTGTTGTGGCCTCTCCCGTTGTGGAGCACAGGCTCCGGACGCGCAGGCTCAGCGGCCATGGCTCATGGGCCCAGCCGCTCCGCGGCATGTGGGATCTTCCCGGACCGGGGCACGAACCCGTGTCCCCTGCATCGGCAGGCGGACTCTCAACTGCGTCACCAGGGAAGCCCTAAATAAGTATTCTTATAGTTAAATACATACACTTCTCAGCAATTTACTCATTTATTTCTTACAACAATCCTACAATCTTATGAGGTAGGTATTATCCTCATGTATATCTTACAAGTGATGAGGTATTATCCTCACCTATATTTTACAACTGAGAATCTGAATGATAAAAATATCACACATCAGTTTATTTTTTATCACCTAAAGTATTTATAGGTAACATAATAGCCTTGAATAGTCTTTAAAAAAATTGTGGTTAAAAAACACATATTATAAAATTTACCATTTTAACCTGTTTTAAGTATACAGTTCAGTATCATCAAGAATATTCACATTATTGTGAAACAGATCTCCAGAACTTTTTAATCTTAAAAAACTAAAACTCCATGCCCATTAAACAAAAACTCTTCTTTTCCCTCTCCCCAAGCCTCTGGTAACTACCATTCCATGTTCTGTTTCTATGAATCTGACTACTTTAGATACCTCATATGAGTGGAATCATACAGTATTTATCTTTTTGTGACTGGCTTATTTCACCTAGCATAGATGTCCTCAAGTTCCATCCATGTGATAACATGTGTCAGAAATTCCTTCCTTGTTAAGGCTGAATAATATTCCATTGTATGTATATACCAAATTTTGTTTATCCATTCATCTGTGGATGGACATCCAGGTTGCTTCCATAGCTTGGCTATTGTGAGTAATACTGTTTTGAACATGGGTTTGCATGTATCTTCCAGACCCCGCTTTCAACCATTCAGATATATATCCAGAAGTGGGATTGCTGGGTCATATGGCAGATATATTTTTAATTTTTTGAAACCTCCATACTGTTTCCACAGTGGCTGCACCATTTTACAATCCCAACAGTGCACAAAGGTTCCAATTTCCCCACATCCTCACCAACAGTTTTTGTTTGTTTTTTAGCCATTCTTACAGGTGTGAGGTGATATTTCGTTATGGTTTTGATTTGCATTTCTCTGATGATTACTGATGTTGAGACTCTTTTCTTTTGCCTGTTGGCCATTTGTATATCTTCTTCAAAAAAAAGTATATCCAGGTCCTTCACCCAGTTTTTAATTGGATTGTTTGTTTGAGTCATATGAGTTTCTTATATATTTTATACAGTAACCCTTTATAAGCTATATGGTTTGCAAATATTTTCTCCCATTCCATAGGTTGACTTTTCATTTTGTTGATTGTTTCTTGTACAGAAGTTTTTTGGTTTGATGTAGTCCCATTTTTTTATTTTTGCTTTTGATGCTTGTACTTTTGGTGTCATAGCCAAGAAATCATTGCCAAATCACACATGTTTCTTCCAAAAGGTCAAATGTTGAGGAGCTAAATATTCAACATAAGAAATTAGAAAATGGAGTAAATCTAAAAGAAGCAGTAAAAAGAAAATTAAAAGATAAGAGAAAGAGGGCTTCCCTGGTGCCGCAGTGGTTAAGAATCTGCCTGCCAGTGCAGGGGACACGGTTCATGCCTTGGTTGGGGAAGATCCCACATGCGGCGGAGCAACTAAGCCTGTGCGCCACAACTACTGAGCCTGCGCTCTAGAGCCCGGGAGCCACAACTACTGAAGCATGCCTAGAGCCTGTGCTCCACAGCAAGAGAAGTCACCACAATGAGAAACCCACGCAACCACGATGTAAAGTAGTCCCCCCAGCTCCCCGTCCCTCCAAGGGGCGAAGAAACAAAGACACAATGCAGCCAAAAATAAATAATAAATTAATAAATTAAAGATAAGAGAAAGAGTTAAACAGAAAACAAAATATGATACAAAAGATTAACAAATATAGAAATTGATTATTTGAAAAAAACTAATGAAATTTGCAAACCTCTAGCAGCGTAATTAAGAAACAGGGAGAGAGGGAGCTCAAAAATGAACAATATTGATCATGGAAAAGAAACATAACAAATACAACAGAATCTAGATTAGAAAGGTCTAAGAAGAAAAGAGTGTTTCACACTGTAACTCCATTTGATGTGAAAATTGTATCTCTGTTAGCTGTTAAAAGTAGAATGGTCTATGACTAACAGCAAATATTCTTAACCTTGTTTTGAATTCCAACTTTGCCACTTACTATGTGTAAATTATTTAACTTCTCTGTGCCTCAGTTCCTCATCTCTAAATGGAGATAATAGTAGTACATTCCTCATAGGGTTAAGTTAATAAAATTCAATAAATGAATATATTTTATCTGTCTTTCACGTAGGATGATCCAAGTAAGTGTTTGCTACAACTACTAGAGTATTAATTTGGGTTAACTCTAGAGGAGCAATATTCTTGTGAGTCTTCTTTTTGCTACTGTACTCTTATGAGTTTTCAATGCTTATTATCATGTCCAAGTAAAGCATGCTGAAAGGGAGAGCAGATGAAATCAAACTCAGAAATTACTTTACAGTAGTGCTTATTAGAGGTTGGAAGAGGAGGTGGAACTTAATAACTGAAGAAAAGTATTTTAGAAATTTATATCTCTGCATTGCATATCTCATTGAGATTAGGCTGTAGTAAATTTATACTGCCAGTAAATATAAGCAGTTTCCAAGTTTAAGTCATATAGTTTAAGTCATGTTCCAGTTAAAAAAAATCAAATCAATTCAATAAATCATATTTAGTTATTTTGGTGAAACTCAGCATATTTTATTTTAGTAACTGGCTGAAGAGTTTGTGTCCTGCCAGGGAGCAAGGTCCTTGAAGGTGTGACTGTGTTTTATTCAATATTATGTTGTGTTTCTAGTACAGAATGTGTCATGCACTAGTCCATCATAAATATTTGGCTAATGAATAAAGTATTAATCAATGACAGATTTCTATGCAGCATCTTAGCAAGTGCCCAAGAACTTTCTTTCTTATATTCAGCCTATGCATTTATTCTAATCATTTTTCTGTTTTACTTCTTATTTTTATCTACATCTCCAACTTACCATTTTATTCTTGCTACAGGACTGAGACTGGGAGGCAATATGTCATAGGGGTTAAAAGCACTGGATTTGAAATTTTGGCTTTGGCTTTGGTACTTACCTCTTGCATTACTTTGGGCAAGTCACTTAACTCTGAGTATCCTTTTCTTCAGGTATAATATTAGTGTGGACTTTTAGAATAAGGAATAAGATTAAGCTTGCTTCCAGTCCTCACTCCATCACCTCCTCGCTTAGGTAAAATCAATAGCACACTCTTTAATGTTGGTTTCTTCAAGTGTGTATTGGTGCTATCTTTATACATTGTAAGACTTATACAACTCTGTGAGACAGGTATTACCACTATTCCCACTTTACAGATGAAGAAACTGCAGCCAAGAGATCTTCATCCTGCTTCCTGGAGATCTATTCTGTCCTGCCATATCTCCATAAGGGTTGATATCTAAACCCTTGGCTTGGCTCCAGGGACATTCTTGTCATAGCAACATGGATAAGTAGTCAGTATCATTCCATCCCTGTACCTAGGAAATAGACATTGGAGAGAGGAGAATTCTGATCCCTGTGAGTTGGCCCAGCATTTATGGATGTGTCAGCTGCCAACCTTTAGGGGTAAATTCTCAGTGAAGTCCTTACTCTAACTTCTGGAATTTCCCAGTTTATCAACAGGAGTTAAAAACTCCTGTTGAAACCTAGGACTTCATTATGAAGTCACTTGAAATGGTGGACTTTTGAGGATAGTTTAATTATTAAAGTAGCCAGTATACAGTCTCACATAAACAACTTGGAAACTTTTTCAGGCAATTACTTTGGGTTTCAAACTGTACTTTGAGCCATTTCCTAAAAACCAGCCTTAAATTCATGCCACTAAGTTTCACTTCCAGTTAGGTTGTAGAAAGTCATAAGAGACTGTTGCTCCCACCCTAACAAAAAAGAAGCCAGATACGTTATAGTACCATAGTTTTGTAAAACCAGTCAGAGAACTGGTAAAAGGATGAGTTCCTTGTAGAAGAGAAGAGATCTCCCTATGAGCATGGCAGGAAAGAGCACACCTGGCAGAGATTGAAGGGAAAAGAGACCAGGCAAATTTTAAATGTTTCATGGCCACATGTGTACTGGCATTATGGATTTGAATCCCAAGGAGCAAGAGGCACAAAGTGAATCAGTACCTATATATCAGTTCTTTCCCATGGTGCCTTCACCCAGTGCATGATGACAGCATATCAAAGGCTAGCAGCAGGGTAGGAGGGCTGAGAAAATACCTCCAATTTGCATGGAACTTTTACCAAGTGATAGGCAGTGTTCTAACAAAGACTGGGAGGAGGGCATTAGAGCTTAGAGAAAGTCCCCAAAATGCACAAAGCTATTACTGATTGCTTGGCAGCAGCCATCAGAAAGTAAAGGCAAGGCAAAAAAACTAAGAGTGATCCCTCCAGAGGTACATTGGGCCTTTACTCGGTACATAGCCAGGATCCACCAAAGCTTTGGACAGGCAGGAGAAAATTAAATAGATCCCATCCTCATCCCTGAACTGCACCAGACCTTTATCAAATGGAATATGGCAAACCACAGATGGTGTTGGGGGAGATCCTGAGGTGCAGAGAGTAAGGGGGTGGCAGAGGTGCAAAGAAAACTCCCTGGAAACACCAAAGCTATCTGCTGGATTAAAAGCAAAGAGAGATCTCTCACAGGTCAAGGATAATAGCTGGGGTATAAAGGGAGGTCTGCAGAATCTTGCTGGTGCATAGTTCTCAAGCCTGCAGATCCTGTCCTCAAAACTGTGAACCCAGAGATAAGCTGAATCTAACTAAAGCCATAACAAAACCAGGACCAACTCAACTAATGATTAGATGTCTCAATCCCCCATGGTAACACCTGACAGAGGAAAGAATATGTCATTTTCTGGAGGTAAATATTATGGATTTCAATCTCAGGTGTTCATTTAGACACAAAGTCTGAGACACAATGAAAAATTATAAGACACCAAAAAGAAACACGGAAATGTGACTCAACAGAAAAAAAAATTCAGTAGAAGCAAACCACAGATGACCCAGATGTTGGAGTTAGCAGACAGGATCTTTAGTATAACTGCAATTAATATGGGAAAAGGTGTAGTGAAACAGATGGGCAACATGTGTGAACACACTGATAATTTCAGCAGGGAAATGGAATCTATAAAAAGAAAACCATATGGAAATTCTAGCACTGAAAAAGTGTGATATCAGAATTGAAGGGTTCATTGGATATGCTCAACAGAAGAGTGGATACAACAGAAGAATAGATTAGAAATTTAAAAGCAGGTCAATGGATATTATCTAAATTGAAACTAAAAGAAACAAAAATGGGAAAATATTTAAAAGATAATCCAAGTCTCTGGGGTCATATCAGTTAGTTTAACAATATATAATTGGAGAACAAGAAGTAAAGGAGAAAATGAATGGTGTAGAATAAATATTTGAAGAGAAAAAGCCTAAGATTTTCCAAAATTAATGAAATATATCAACCTAGGGATCCATATAGTTCAGCCCAATTCCAACTGGTATAAATACAAAGAAAAATCACATATGGACATTCCTACTCAAACTGTTGATAAAAGTATCCAGAGAAGAAAGATATATGTTTTAAATATCTTTATTGGAGTGTAATTGCTTTACAATGTTGTGTTAGTTTCTGCTTTACAACAAAGTGAATTACCTATATGTATACATATATCCCCATATCCACCCCACCCCCATGAGTCTCTCTCCCACCCTCCCTACCCCACCTCTTTAGGTTGTAACAAAGCATCAAGCTGATCTCCCTGTGCTATGAAGCAGCTTCCCACTAGCCACCCATTTTACATTTGGTAGTGTATATATGTCAATGCCACGCTCTCACTTCATCCAAGCTTCCTCTTCCCCTCCGTGTCCTCAAGTCCACTCTCTATGTCTGAATCTTTATTCCTGTCCTGCCCCTAGGTTCTTCAGAACTTTTTTTTTTTGATTCCATACATATGTGTTAGCATACAGTATTTATTTTTCTCTTTCTGATTTACTTCACTCTGTATGACAGACTCTACGTCCATCCACTTCACTACAAATAACTGGTGTGAGATGATACCTCATTGTGGTTTTGATTTGCATTTCTCTAATGATTAGTGATGTTGAGCATATTTTCATGTGTTTGTTGGCAATCTGTATGTCTTCTTTGGAGAAATGTCTGTTTAGGTCTTCTGCCCATTTTTGGATTGGGTTGTTTGTTTTTTTGATGTTGAGCTGCATGAGCTGCTTGTAAATTTTGGAGATTAATCCTTTGTCAGTTGCTTCATTGGCAAATATTTTCTTCCATTCTGAGTGTTGTCTTTTCATCTTGTTTAAGGTTTCCTTTGCTGTGCAAAAGGTTTTAAGTTTCATTAGGTCCCATTTGTTTATTTTTGATTTTATTTCCATTACTCTAGGAGGTGGATTGAAAAGGATACTTCTGTGATTTATTGTCATAGAATGTTCTGCCTATGTTTTCCTCTAAGAGTTTGATAGTGTCTGACCTTACAATTAGGTCTTTAATCCATTTTGAGTTTATTTTTGTGTATGGTGTTAGGGAATGTTCTAATTTCACTCTTTTACATGTAGCTGTCCAGTTTTCCCAGCACCACTTATTGAAGAGGCTGTCTTTTCTCCATTGTATATTCTTGCCTCCTTTATCAAAGATAAGGTGACCATATGTGCGTGGGTTTATCTTTGGGCTTCCTATCCTGTTCCATTGATCTATATTTCTGTTTTTGTGCCATTACCATACTGTCTTGATTACTGTAGTTTTGTAGTATAGTCTGAAGTCAGGGAGCCTGATTCCTCCAGCTCCATTTTTCTTTCTCAAGATTGCTTTGGCTATTCGGGGTCTTTTGTGTTTCCAAACAAATTGTGAAATTTTTTGTTTTATTTCTATGAAAAATGCCATTGGTAATTTGATAGGGGTTGCATTGAATCTGTAGATTGCTTTGGATAGTAATGTCATTTTCACAATGTTGGTTCTTCCAATCCAAGAGCATGGTATATCTCTCCATCTGTTTATATCATCTGGTGATTTCTTTCATCAGTGTCTTATAGTTTTCTGAATACAGGTCTTTTGTCTCTTTAGGTAGGTTTGTTCCTAGGTATTTTATTCTTTTTGTTGCAGTGGTAAATGGGAGTGTTTCCTTAATTTCTCTAAGAAAGATACATTACATTTAAGAGAATAGCAATAAAACCATTGCTAGCTTTTCATCAAAAATAGTAAAGACCAGAAATTAGTGGAGTGAAATCTTTACAGTGCTAAATAAAATTCTGTTAACTTAGACTTATATACCTAGAAAAATTCTTCACAACAAAAGACATTTTCTGGCTTACAAAGGCTGAGTCTGTCTCTAGAAACTCTGCATTAAAAGAAAGGCTTTAAGCAGAAGGAAAATAATAGCAGATAAAAGAGTGGATCTTCAGGAAAGAATGAAGAGAACCAGAAATATATAGGTAAATTTAGAAGACCATTTTTATCATCTTTATTATATGTGTTTGTATATACTAATTGCTTTAGAAAATTATTGACTCTTTAAAGAAAAATTAATAATTATATATTATGGGTGTATACCATATGTAGATATAAAATATATAACAAACAAGCACAAAGGGCCAGAAGAGGAAGTAAATGAAATTATACCATTAGAAGGTTATTACATTGTTCACAAAGGAGAATATTATTAGAAGTTAAACTGTCATATGATATAATCTCTAAAATACTAGTAGAAAATACAAAGTGGTATAGCTAAAAAGTCAACAGAGAAGATAAAATGGAATAAAAATATATAACTGATCAAAAGAAAAGCAGAAAAGAACAAAGAAACAAATAACAAGTGGGACAAATAAAAAATAAACCAATTTGTAAGACTCAAGCTCAACCATATAAAGAATTAAATTAAATAAATGACTTCAACTACCTATTTAAATGGCAGAGATTGTATATAGAAGACCCAACTACATACAATCCACAGGAAATGCATGTGAGTTGTATAGACACAGATGCAAAAGTAAAATGATGGAAAAAGACATATTATGCAAACAATAAATGTAAGGAAATTAGTGTGGCTATTTACACATTCAACAAAATAGAATTCAAAATAAGATGTATTGTCAGATATTATCTTTTATTACTGCTTAAATAAGAATATCTCATGATTGATTATAGAAAGCTAGTCATTTAAAAGTGTTCTCTAGAAATCTTCTGTAACAATTTAAAATATGTATATACCTAAAAACAGATCAAATTATATGACAGAAAAAAAAATAAAGGCAGCTATAGGTAAATGCACAATCATGGTTGGGGTTTTTGACACTCATTCTCAATAATTGATAGAGCAAGTGGACAAACAATGCTTAAGAATATCTGAACAACATTATGAACCAACATGGCCTAATTGACATTTGTAAGGTACCATATTCAACAATCACAGAATACACTTATTTTCAAGTGCATATGGTCTCTCTTGGAACATTTGCCAAGATACACCATATTATAGGCCTTAAACAAATCACAATAAATTTCAAAAGGCTGATATCATAAAGAGTATATTTCTCAATGGAGTTCAACTAGAAACCAGTAATAATAAGATTTTTGAAAATTAAGTAATACACTTGTAAAAAAACATGAATTAGAAAAACAAACAAACAAACCCTGAAAGGAATAGAACACATTTTGAACTAAATGATACACCAGAATTTGTGAAGTGTACCTAATGAGTGTTTAGAGGGAAATTTTCTCTTAGCTTTCACTTTAGAAAATTTGTGAACCATATACAACCATTAAAAAAACTAAAAAAGAAAAGCAAATTAATCCCTAGTACATAGAAAACAGGAAATAAACATCAGATTGAATATCAATGAACTAGAAAACAGACAAAGAAAATCAACAAAGCTCAAATTTGCTTTTTTTGGGAATATTAATACAACTGATAAACCTCTATCAAGACTGATCAAGGAAAATCAATGTATTCATATCAGGAATGAAAGAGGGGACAGCACTACTGATCCTACAAGTATTAAAAATATAATTAGAAGATATTTTGAAAACTTTATGGCAATAAACTCAGCAATCTAGATGAAATGGGCAAATTTCTTGAAAAACATAATGAAACAAAATAGATATGAAAATAATTAGAAAAGCAAAAGAGATCTATATTATTAAAGAAATTGAATTCATAATAAAAACCTTCCTGCAATAAAACTCAAAGTTCAGAAGCTTCACTCGTAAATTCTATCATACTTAAGGAAAATATAATATAAATTTTACACAAACCATTTTCAAAAATAGGAAGGTAGAAAACACTTTCCAACTTATTTATGAGACCAGCATATTTATATAAAGAAAAACCTGATAGAGATATTATCAGAAAATAAAGTTACAGATAAATATCTCTCATAACATAGAGGCAAAAGAAAACTAAGAAAATGTTAGAAAACCCTATCAAGCGCTCTCTCTCTCTCTCTCTCTCTCTCTCTCTCTATATATATATATATATCTCTAGCACAGTCTAGCAGTGTTTCCAAGGTAAGCCAGGTTCCTTTAACATTCAGAAATGAATCAATATAGTTAAGCACATTAACAGAATAAATAAGAAAGATAATGTGATTGTCTCAATAGATGCATAAAAGGCATGAAACAAAGTTTAACACCCATTCATGATAAAAACTTTAAGCAAACTAGGAATAGGAGATGTTTTTGATTGGATCAGGGCATCTATGAAAAACCTACAGTTAAAATCATATTCAATGGTGATACATTGATCATTTCCTCACAAATTAGTCTAGAGATTCAATAAAATCCCAATTTTAAAAATCCCAGCAGATTTTTAGTAGAAATTTGAAAATGTATTCTTTCATCAAAAAGAATAAAATACCTTGGAATAACCTGTACCCAGAAAACTATAAGACACTGATGAAAGAAATTGAAGATGATGCAGATGGAAAGATATACCATGTTCATGGATTGGAAGAATTAATATTTTTAAAATGAGCATACTAAAGCAATCTACAAATTCAATGCAATCCCAATCAAAATACCCATGACGTTTTTCACAAATAATTCTAGAATTCATATGAAATCACAAAAGACCCCAAATTGTCAAAGCAATCTTGAGTAAAAGAACAAAACAGGAGTTATCACACTCCCTGACTTCAGACTATACTACAGAGCTTCAGTAATCAAAATAGCATTGTACTGGCACAAAAACACACACATAGACTGATGGAACAGAATAGAGTGCCCAGGAATAAACCCACACTCTTATGGTCAACTAATCTATGAAAAAGAATGTAAGAATATACAATGGAGAAAAGACAGTCTCTTCAATAAGTGGTGCTGGGAAAACTGGACAGTTACAGGTAAAAGAATGAAATTTTAAAAGTTTCTAACCATAAACAAAAATAAATTCAAAATGGATTAAAGACCTAAATATAATACCAGAAACCAGAAGAAAACATGAGTGGAATACAAGTTAACATAAATCTTAGCAATATTTTTTTTGGATCTGTCTCCTAAAGCAATGGCAATGAAAGCAAAAATAAACAAATGGCACCAAATTAAACTGCAAGGCTTTTGCACAGCCAAGGAAACCATCAACAAAAGAACAAAATGTACTGAATGGGAGAAAATACTTGTAAATGATATGCTCAATAATGGGTTAATATCCAAAATATATAAACAGTTCATATATCTCATCATTCAAAAAACAACTCAATTAAAAAGTGGGCAGAACACATTTTTCTAAAGAAAACAGACAGATGGCCAACAGTCATATGAAAAGATGCTCAACTTCATTAAGCATCAGAGAAATGCAAATTAAAACTACGATGACATATCACCTTATACCTGTCAGATGGCTACCATCACAAAGAACACAAATAACAAATGTTGGTGTGGATGTAGAGAAAAGGGAACTCTTGTACACTGTTGGTAAGAATGCAAATTGGTGCAGCCAGTATGGAAAACAGTATGGAAGCTCCTCAAAAAACTAAAAATAGAACTACCATATGATCCAGCAATTCCACTCCTGGGTATGCATCCGAAGAAAATGAAAGCACTGATTCAAAAAGATATATCCACCCAATGTTCATAATAGCATTATTTACAATATCCAAGATATGAAAGCAACCTAAGTGTCCATCAAGAGATGAATGGATAAAGAAGATGTGGTATCCACACACACACATATACACACACAAAATTGAATACTTCTCAGCCATAAAAAGGAATGAAATTCTGCCATTTGCAGCAGCATGAGTAGACCAAGAAAGTATTATGCTTAGTGAAATAAGTCAGACAGAGAAAGACAAATACTGAATGATATCACTTATATGTTGAATCTAAAAAATACAACAAACTAGTGAATACAACACAAAATAAACAGACTCACAGATACAGAGAACAAACTAGTGATTACCAGTGGGGTGAGGGAAGGGGGCGGGGCAAAATAAGGTAACGATTAAGAGGTACAAACTGCTATGTATAAAATAAATAAGCTATAAGTATATACAGTACAAAACAGGGAATATAGCCAATATTTTATAATAACTAATGACACAGATGTAGAGAATGTACTTGAGGACACAGGGAAGGGGACGGGTAAGCTGGGACAAAGTGAGAGAGTGGAATGGACTAATATATACTACCAAATGTAAAATAGATAGCTTGTGGGAAGCAGCCGCAGGGCACAGTAAGATCAGCTTGGTGCTTTGTGACCACCTAGAGGGGTGAGATAGGGAGGGAGGGAGGGGGATGCAAGAGGGAGGATATATGGGGATATATGTATATGTATAGCTGATTCACTTTGTTATAAAGCAGAAACTAACACACCATTGTAAAGTAATTATACTCCAATAAAGATGTTTAAAAAAATAAATGGAATATAACTAAAATTGTGAGTCACAATGTTGTACATCTGTAACATATATAATATTGTATATCAACTATACCTCAATAAAATATCTACTAAAAATTATCCTAAAATTTTTATGAAAGTAGAAAGTATCTAGATTAACCAAAGTAATCTTCAGAAAGAAGAACACACTGGAAGACATTCACTACTTGATTTCAAGATTTACTCTAAAGCTGTTGTAACCAAGATAATGTGATATTGGCATAAGGATAGACAAATAGGTCAATAGAAGACATAAAGAAACTAGAAATAGAATCACACATATACTCTCTCTTAATTACCATCAAAAGCACCAAGTCAGTTCAATAAAATAAGTTTTTCCAATAATGGTTCTGAAACAATTTATTAACTTTATGGGGGGAAGAGGGATAAATCTCAATCCTTACCTCACTTTATACAGAAAAAGTTGAGATGACTCGTAGACCTAAATGTAAAAAATAAAAGCTCAAAGCTTCTAAAAGAAGATAAATAGAATATATTTGCAACCTTGAGGTTGGCAAAAAGTTCTTAGACTATACACACACAGGCACACACGTGCACACACACACCAGAAAACAGCAACCATAATTGGTAGATTGGATTTCACCAAGACTAGTAGAAAATATTTCCAAAACATTTATCTGACAAAAGCTTTTATACAAAATGTATAAAGAACTCCTGTAAGTCAGTGATAAAATACAAAAATCCAATGTAAAAAAATGGGCAGAAGCCTTGAAAAGATACTTTACAAAAGAAAATAAAAGAATGTCCAGTAAGGCTATTGAAAGGTGCCTAACATCATTAGCCATCAGAGAAATGCAAACTAAAACACAAATTAATTGTAGTAAATTAGCAATTTACTACAAATTGCTAAAATCAAAAAGACTGATGTTATGGACTGAATGGTTGTGTTCTCCCCAAATTCATATGTTGAAGCCCTAACCCCCAATGTGATGGTGTTTGGAGGTGAGGTCTTTTGTAGGTAATTAGGTTTAGATGAGGTCTTTGGAGTGGAACCCTCATTATGGAATTAGTGTCCTTATAAGAAGAGGAAGAGAGACCAGAGCTTTCTCTCTCTCCACTGCATGAGGACACAGCAAGAAAGCAGCCAACTGCAAGCAAGGAAGAGGGCCCTCACCCAAAACTGGACCATGCTGGAACCCTGATCTTGGACTTCCAGCCTCCAGAACTGTGCAAGATAAATATCTGTTATTTAAACCACTGAGTCTACAATACTTTTTTTATAGCAGCCAGAGCTAAGACAACTGACAGTAACAAATATTGTTGAAGATTTGGACCATCTGGAACATTCATATATTGCTGGTAGAATATACAAATCGTGCAATCACTTGGGAGTACTGTTTAACAGTTTCTTGTAAAGTTAAATACTGTGCTCAAAAATTCCACATCTAGGTGTTGACCCAAGAATGTTCATATCAGCCTATTCACAACAACCTCAAACTGGAAACCAACCCAAATATTGATCAATAAGAAAATGGATAAGCAAATTGTGGTATAAAACTCAGTAATTAAAAAAATTGTTTAAATTTCAGCTGTTTGCAGCAACATGGATGAATCTCATACACGTTACGAAGTCAGACAAAAAAACTGTATGAGTCATTTATGTTAAACCCAAGAATAGGCAAAACTAATCTATGCTTTTAAAAATCAGAAAGCAGGGGTGGTAAGGTGAACTGATTGAAAGGAATTTTCTGAGGGAAGGAAAAATGTCTATATTTTTATTTAGTGATAGTTACATGGGGTTGTACAATTACAAAATTGATCAACCTGAACATCCAAGGCTCTGTGCATTTTATTGTATATAACTCTGTGTCAATAATAAACAAATTAATGAACAAATAGATAACTAAAATTTCATGCTGTTGACTCATTTTGAAACAAGTTCGCCTTCAGGATATAATTCCTAAGCAGTATTTCTCCAAATGAGTAACACAGGTTACTTGTATAGAAATAACCTAAGGGCTGTGTTAAATATTAGATTCCAAGTGCTTCCCCACAACATATCAATCAGAGTAAAATGTACTAATATTGAATATATCCAAGTGTATAAACATACACACATACATGTTTATGTGTGTATACATACTGATGTAAAACCAGAGGAATTTTAATAATAATGGCTACATGCTAATGTTATTACATTTGATTAATATTTGATATTACTTGCTACATTTTAATAATTAAAATTGGAGGAAAATAACATTATTTGGCCTGTGCATCCAACCTACCAACAGCTTATTAAAATAATTTTATGAACTTCCTATTCTATGAACTTCTGTTCCTTCCTTGGTGGAAGAAGAGAAGAAACACGGGAAGAAAAGATATAATGTAACTGGCATTATGCTAATATGTTCTTTTATTACTTAGTTTTCGGTTTTATATCATGCATATAATTTAAATATCAAAAGTTCTTGAAGGCTTAAAAAAAGAAACAACGGTCCCATACCCTACTCTCTCCCTGTCTCTGGCCTATCACTTTTTATTACTTTAGCAGAGTTTTCAGAGGGACTAAAACAACTCAATACAGTTTGCTATGTTTAACTAAAAGTCATGTTATATTTTCTAGTTTAGATAAGTGGTAACCATCATTATAAACCATTATTATGTTGGATAAAAATTGATAATAAGAATGTGACCCTAAATGGTTTCTTTCTCTCTAGTAGCTTTCAGTGCCTCGCTGAGTGCTGTATGAATGGTGTCCCTGTGTGTCTCTTGCTGAGAGACTAAAGGAGTTCTCTATGTCCTAATATTTTAGTGGAAAGAGGGCCTTTCAGATTGAGCTCAGTGTTCCATTGGTCAGAAATAGTCAACACTTGTTATTCCTAACTGCCTGATTAGAGTCAGCCTGTCAGCGCAGCCTATCAGGGCATTTGGGGACACCAGAGATGCTCTGTCACATAAATTACTTCCTCCAGTTTTACTTACCTGCCTTCATTAGTTCAATTTAAATCACTGCCAAACTGTATTGAACAGGCTTCTTGCTAGACTCTTAAATCCCTGAGGGTAAGGATTCTTTCTTCCATACCTTTTTAATCTCAGGGTCTAGTACATGCTAGGTGCTTAGTAAATAGTTGTTGATTCAACGCACATATCAACAGAGCTAAAAACTGTCCTGTAGTGTATCCCCACAAAATTGTCTGTCCTTGCCATTAATCTTTAACAGAGATTTTCTACAGGATACTAATCCGTTCTATTTTTCTCACTTGTAGTCTGTGTCTTTCCATTTTGACTTCAGAGTATCATGAAAGAAGTAAGCCCTTTCCTGCCCGCCCCACTAGGTGTGTTCCCTTGCTGGGAACTGTGGACTCCAGGAACACTGAATTGCTTATAGTTTGTATGCCCACACCAGAATGTGTACTGCCTCCTTGCCTTTGGTTATGCTCCCCTCTCTGGCTGGAATACCCTCTCTTCATCCACATCCATTCTTCTGACAAATTCTTACTTTTCTTTTGGCAACCCCTCTACCTGAAAATCTTCCCTGATCCCTGGCCCTAGCAGTGTAAACTTCTCTCCTGGGTACCTACAATATCACACACCCCTCCCTGAAATATCACTCCCTGAAACTCTTCATATCATGCTACATTCATCTGCAGCATATTACATGTTATGAATCTGTTTCTCATTAGACTGTGAGCCTATTAAGCATAAAGAATGTATTGACCTCTATATCTGCAAAACACACAGCAGGTATTTAATTCATGTGATTTGAGAGAATGAGTTCTGTCAAATGCTGAGTTCACATACAAAGTGCCTATGTTACCAAACCAAACTTGGGTCCCTTCGCCCACGCACAGTAAAGCCAATCTACTGACACCAGGTTGTGGGGAAGGAAAGTGCAGCATTTATTGCAGGGAGTCAAGCAAGGAGAAAGGGCAGCTCAAGCTCAAATGACCCAAACTCCCCAGTGGCTTTCAGAGAAGGGTTTTTAAAGGCAAGGTGAAGGAGGGGGCTGCAGGGTTCATGATCAGCTCCTGCACAATTCTTGGATTGGTTGGCATCAAGGTGAAGTGTCAAGCATCATCAGCCTTCTGGTTTCAACCAGTCTAGGGGTCATGTTCTTGCAGTCATCAGTTTTCATCTGGAGAGAGTCTGCTTCCTGTAAAAACCACTTAGGAATGGGTGCCAGGCCTTTATCTATATCTTTCAGGGAACTGTGAGTTCGGTGTTTCTGCTATATGGCAGGTTTATAGTCTAAATTCGTGGCGGGTTTATAGTCTAAATTGTTACTAGCTCAACAGCTATCCTTTGTTTCTACATCTTCACATTTCGCAATCATTAACTTTTGAGTCAGCCTTTTGAGACTCAAGGGAGGCCTGGGAAACTAAGGCAAAAAGCTTTTATTTCAAAGGAAGGGGACACAGGGATGTGTATATGGTTTCACCCACAGCCTCTCACACATCGCCAGCCAGTAGTGTTAGGAAGAACATCAGATAATTTCTCTTTTTAGGTGGCTACTCACTAATTTTCTAATACTAAATTCTAGAACTTTGGGAGTAGAGTTGACATTAACATCACCAAATTCTGTTTATGACTCTTTCTACTTCTTTTATGGGGGGAGGACATTTGCTTATTTCTATTCTTCTGGAATCTCTTCTATTCTCTATATGAAGTGTCAAGATTTGGGGCTAAGATGGTAACTGTGAGTAAGGAAAGGAGGGAATAGCTATGGAAATATTCAAATGAGCAGCAGCACCGCCTGTGCATGAGGCTGAAGAAGAAGCAAAAGGAGACACAGACGCCTGCAAAACACTGAGTCTGACAACGTTCTAGGATGAGGAGACTGACCAACAGTAACCTGCCCATAGCTTTAGTCCATGGAGACAAAGGGATGTTATTTCAAGCAGAGGCCAGAGCAACAGCATGAACCTCAGACAGGGACCTAGCTTTGAAAGAACTTGTCGGGAAACACTAAGGGCTGAGAGCTGAAGTTGGTCACTTCCTTCTCTTTCGCTTGCTGCCCAGATGCCCCTCTTTTTCGAAGCTTTCATCTAGCTGACAGCTACGCACCCTTTGAGTGTCAACAAAACATTTGTTTAGAACTTTACAGTTCATGAAGCCCTTTAACATCAACAGTCTCATCAACCCTGTGCAGTAGATATGCATTTCCATTTTAGAGTCAAGGAATCTGAATGGTAATAAAGGGCAGTATTACGGGTTGAACAGAGGTATCGTGATTCTGTGTTTATTCAATTTCTGCTCTTCAACACTATGTCAGGTACTCTAAGAGACAGAAGCATAAGACATGGCATTTTGACCGCAGCGGGCTATCATCTTACTGGGGAAACAAACATAAAATACATCAAATGATTAGAGAATAAGTCAATTGTGTGCATCAAATAACTATTTATTAGTAGGTATATAACAGTATGTTAATATAGATGGTTATGTAACAACCTGCCACATTAAATCCAGTATTTCATTTGAGAGAAGAATTATTTATTTGTTTGTTTGTTTGTTTGTTTGTTTGTTTTTATTTCTGGCTGCATGACTTGTAGGATCTTAGTTCCCCAATCAGGGATCGAACCTGGGACCCTGGCAGTGAGAGCTAAGTCCTAACAACTGGACTCCAGAGAATTCCCAAGAGAAGAATCTTTTAAATATTTATTCAGTCTTAATGGCCAAAGACATAAAACAATACAGAACTGGAATATTTGTAGAGATTTTTATAGGACTTTTAGACTATATTTGACTATATAGGACCTATATCTTGAGAAACTGAATTTCTTCACTTAAAAAAAGTAAGTATTTTTTCCTTGCCTATTGCCAAATAAAATAAAGCACATGTATAAAAGCTCCATAAAGTCAGTGTGGATATAAAAAAAAGAGAAAAATAAACATATTTTAAAAATAATATATCCATTTTATGCATTTGAGACAAATGAGAAGATGGAGCTCCTGGTGTGCATGATGGAAATATAACTTTAATATACAAACTTCATGTTCATTGATTTTTTTGGTACTAAAAATTCACTCTTTAATAATAGAAGAAAATAAAAATTGATTTCAAAAGGGAGTCATTTAGTTCTCCTATAGGAAATCACTTTGACCCTGATTTAAAATAATTTTCAGAAGAGAGTCCCCTATAGAAACATGTTTTGCTTTTTGAGGATTAGTCGTTTCCAAGCAGGAGGTAAGCAGAATTTTTATAGAATAGTGTTTGTGGCCAAAAAAAAAAAGAGGTAGTTTGAGGATTCTTCTCAAATCAGCATTCTACCTCAGGACCTCAGCCCTCAACAAGGTTGCATAAAAATAGGTTTTAGTCTTAAAGACATTTCACCAAATTCCATAGTTTTTACAAACAAAATATTTTTTTTCTTATTTTGTCCTCAAAAAAATAAAAAACAGCTTTGAATCACTCTTCTTGGGTTATTTATACAACATCTTTCTTCTGCTTTCTGCCACCCGGGAGATGAAGTCTGTATTTTAGTTGAATAGCAGATTCTGAATTAGAAGAGCTTTACTACAAACAAGAACAAAGAAGGGAGGGAATGTTCTGTAAGAAAGGGCTTGGCTTAGAGAGGGAGCAGATAATTCATTTGATTTTATTTGTTAAGTTAAGCTATTCCTTTTTTCTTCCAAGGAGGCTGTATAGGAAGTGCATAAAAGTCTGGAGGCCTATCTCCAAGAGGAGAAGAGTGAGTCATCAAAGGCACCCAGTTGCGTGTGGGAATCATCAGTAGGGGTGGAATTATCAGGCCAAAAACAACTGGGCATGGCTCAGTTTCTGGAGCTGTTTCATGTCAAGGTTAACTCTCACTTCAAAGAAACCCAGCAGACGGGAAATGAAAGTTCAAGTCATCTCCCTTTGAATCTGTTTTCAAAATGGCTCATGCAGTTTGCTGTCTGGTATCTTCGAAAGGCATATTTCAAGGTTTATCATTACTATTTGCCTTTTATCGAGAGCCAATAATATGCACCGAAGATGCTCATGTACACATAAATTATTATTCTTCACTTATGAGACTTGTCCTTTGGAGAAGTATACCTAGAAAACTTGATGACTGCCACACATCCTCCATAGAAGACCAAGTCCAAATCAAGTAGTTGGAAAAAGGATAAATAAGAGATGAGAAGACTTTCAAGGAAAGATATAAGACCGGGATCTGGATACAAATTTAATGGAAGGGAGTAAATGAGCATTTCAAGGAAAAAGAGAAAAACAAGGACTTCCCCCACCCCACACTTGCTTCCCTCCCTTGTCTACAAAGTCAAATAGAACTAAACAGATTGTCTCAATTGAATCATCTGTGCCTTCTTGGTAAATAGATCTTCATCGTGTAAAGAAAACAAAAACCTCTCTGAGCAGCTTCAGACTCTGAACCTTGGACTTTTTCTGGTCCTCAGACCTTGATGGGTAAATTTGTTCTCTCCTCTTTGCTGCCACATATTATGCCAATAGCTGATAATCCAGATTTAACTAAGCCATGCGATATGAGCATGACACTAAAAACAGAGGTCACCGTAACTGTAAGCAAATCTGTTTTATCTAGTCCTACCCTAAAGGAACCAATGTAGAAGAAGTTCCCAAGAGGTATCTCATAGCTCAGTGAAACAAAACAAACACATTAAACAACTCTCCTTGCTCTTTCTGAGTGGAAGACCCTCTTACTCTTTTCTTTCAGATATTCCAGTCCCATGACAATTCTTTCTCCATGTAGCCTGGCCTGGCTCTGCATACAAACTTCATCTCCATTCTGGGCTCCAACAGCCACTGGACGAAAATGGGGAAAACCATGGCCAAGAAGATTCTAGCATTTACAAAGTCACAGGCAAGCTCCTTGATATAATCACTTTGACTCATTCAAAGTGTCTTGCTATTATTATTTTGCACAACTGAGTTAAAACATTCTTTCCTTTATGGTAAATATTTTATAATGTTAATTAAATTTTCATATAATTTTGAATAGTTAATACAGTCACGTGTTTTAAAACTAAAAACATACTAAAAAGTCTAGAGTAAAAATTCTCACTCCCATCTGAGGCTCACAGTTCTGCTTAGTTCATACCCTGCTGTACATCCCCACTGTCACCCTCAGCAAAGTAACCCTTGTTATTTACTTTCTTCTATGTATATACAGGGTTTCTTTACACAATAAATATAAATATTTATTATTATTGTATCCAAAAGATAGCATACTTCATACAGCATTTACATTTTGCTTTTTTTTAACTTAAGAATATAAATTAGATATTTATATCAAATTATAGAGAATTCCCATATTCTTTTTATGGCTCCTTTTTACCTATTAGAATGGGTGTACCCTCTCACTAGTCACCTTCATAGGGACATTTAGATGGATTCCAGTCTTAACTGTATTGCAATGAATAATCTTGCATATGCTTTATTTGGCAGTTATTCAAGTACAACAGTAGCCCAAATATTCAAAGTAGAATTTGGAGCTAAAAATATATGTATTTGTAATGTCTATTAATATTGTGAAACTGTCCTTCATGGGGTTGAACTAATGTAAACTCTCATTAAATGTAGCAGAATACCTATTTCCCACAATCTCACCAACAGAATGTATGGTCTACTTTTGGATTTTTATTTATGTGAAATTTTTAAAAAATATATATTTCATTACAATTTTAATTTTCCATGTCTTTTACCATAAGTGAGGTTGAGTCTCTTTTTATAAGTTTAAAAGTCATTTGTTCAGATGTCTGTTTAAAGTTTTTGTCCTTTTGGGGCAAGAATCAGTAGTTTTTCTTATGGATTTTGAGAGTGCTTGAAATATGAAAATTAGCTTTTTTTCAAGTAATATGGGTTGCAACTATTATTTCTGAGCTTATCATTTGCTCTGGTGTTTATTTTGCCCCATGCATTTTTATTTTTATGTATTTGAATTTGTCAATTTTTTTCTTTTATGACATCTGGATTTTGATTCAGAAGGTAGAAAGGCTATTTTCATTACAGGGTTATAAAGGAATTCTTTTTTTTTTTTTTTCTGGTACGCGGGCTTCTCACTGTTGTGGCCTCTCCCGCTGCAGAGCACAGGCTCTGGACGCACAGGCTCAGTGACCATGGCTCACGGGCCCAGCCGCTCCACAGCATGTGGGATCTTCCCGGACTGGGGCATGAACTCGTGTCCCCTGCATCAGCAGGCGGACTCTCAACCACTGCTCCACCAGGGAAGCCCTAAAGGAATTCTTAGATTGCTTTTTTTTACAGATTTTTTTCTGGCTATTTGTTTACCTTTTCAAATCTTTGGAATCAGATTGTACCATTCCAAAGAAACAAAGAAATAAAATAAATCAATAATTCCTTTGCATGTGATATTCAGTTTTCTTAATACCATTTATTGTAGAGATTATCATTTCCCCATTATATGTTCTTCACACCCATATAAAAGATTAGCTGACTGTATATGTGTGTGTTTACTTCTGGCTCTGGATTCTGTTTCATTGGTCCATGTGTCTTTTCTTAATGCCAGTACCATACTGTTTTGATTACTATAGCTTTGTAATAGAGTCTGAAATCAGGAAGTATGATGCTCTCAGCTTTGTCTTTTTCTCAAGATTGCTTTGGCTATTCAGGGTCTTTTGTGATTTTATATAAATTTTAGGATTGTTTTTACTATTTCTGTGAAAAATGCCATTGAAGTTTTCATAGGGGTTTCATAGGGATACATTTTTTTGGGAAATATAGACATTTTAACAATATTAATTCTTGCAGTTTATGAACACAGGATATCTTTCCATTTATTTGTGTCTTCTTCAATTTCTTTCATTGACATTTTATAGTTTTCAGTGTACTGGTCTTTTACTTCCTAGGTATTTTATTATTTTGATACTATTGTAAGTAGGATTGCTTTCTTAATCTCCCTTTCTTTTTTTAAAAAATTAATTAATTTATTTTATTTTTGGCTGCGTTGGGTCTTCGTTTCTGCACACGGGCTTTCTCTAGTTGCGGCCAGTGGGGACTACTCTTTGTTGTGGTATGCAGGCTTCTCATTGCAGTGGCTTCTCTTGTTGCGGAGCACGGGCTCTAGGCACGCAGGCTTCAGTAGTTGTGGCACTTGGGCTCAGTAGTTGTGGCTCACGTGCTCTAGAATGCAGGCTTAGTAGTTGTGGCACACAACTTAATTGTTCTGCGGCATGTGGAATCCTCCGAGACCAGGGATCGAACCCATGTCCCCTGCATTGGCAGGTGGATTCTTAATCACTGTGCTACCAGGGAAGACCTTAATTTCCCTTTCTGATAGTTTGTTGATAGTGCAAAGGACCATAACTAATATTTGTATGCTGATTTTTGTCCTGCAAGTTTACTAAATTGATTAATTCCGACATTTTATTGGTGGAGTCTTTAGGGTTTTCTATATATAAGATCATGCCATCTGCAGAGACAATTTTACTTCTGCCTTGCCAATTTGTATGCCTTTTATTTATTTTTCTTACCCAATTGCTCTGGCTTCTAGTTCTATGTTGAATAGAAGTGGTTAGAATGGACATCCTTGCCTTGGTCCTAATCTTAGAGGAAAGCTTTAAACTTTTTTACCATTGAGTATTATGTTAGCTGTGGGCTTGTCATGTGTGACCTTTATTATGTTGAGGTACATTTTTCTATATGTAGTTTATTGAGAGTTTTTATTGTGAAAGAATATTAAGTTTTGTCAAATGCTTTCACTGCATGTATTGAGAAATTTTGAATCCTTTATTATGTTAATGTGGTGTATCGCATTGATTGATTTCATATGTTGAACCATCTTGTAACCCAGGGATAAATCCAACTTGATCATGATGTATAATCTTTTAATGTGCTGTTGAAAGGAGTGAGACTGAACTCCTATTTTATACCACATACAAATTAACTTGAAATGGAGTAAGGACTTAAATGTAAGATCTGAAACTGTGAAACTCCTAGAATAAAACATAGGGGAAAAATCTCCTTGATATTGGTCTTGGCAATACTCTTTTTGGATATGACATTAAATATGCACACAACAAAAACAAGAATAAATAAATGGGACTACATCAAACTAAAAAGCTTCTGCATGGCAAAGAAAACAATCAACAAAATGAAAAGGCAACCTATGGAATGGGAGAAAATATTTCTAAACCATGTATCTGATAAGGGGTTAATATCTAAAATATATAAGAAACTCATACAACTCAACAACAACAACAAAATCTTATTTAAAAGTGGGCAAAGAACCTGCATAGACATTTTCTAATGGAGACATACAAATGACCAATAGGCACATGAAAATGTGCTTAACATCACTAATTATCATGGAAATGCAAATCATAGCCACAATGAAATATCACCTTACACCTGTTAGGATGGCTATTATCAAAGAGACAAGAGGTCTGTTGATATTTAAATGGATGAAAAAAGTGTGGTATGTATATCTATATATACAAGGAAAGCTTATTCAGCCATAAAAAGGAAATCTTGCTATTTACAACAACATGGAAGAATATGAAAAACATTATATTAAGTGAAATAAGTCAGACAAAGACAAATACATATGATCTCACTCATACATGGAATCCTTTTTTTAGAAAAAAATGTCAAATTCACAGAAACAGAGAGTAGAATGATGGCTGCCAGGGACTAGCGGGTGGGGAAAATGGGGAGAACTTCATCAAAGCATACAAACTTTCAGTCATAAGGTGAATCAGTTTTGGGGATCAAATGTAAAATATGATGACTATAATTAGTAATACTATGTTCTATACTTGAAATTTGTGAAGAGAGTAGACCCTTAGTGTTCTCACCACACACAAACACAAAAGTGATGACCACATGAGGCAATGGATGTCTTCTTAAACTTAACGTGATAATTATATATCCTGTTTTATTCAGTCTTTATCCAACTTGGGGACATTTTCCTTCTTTTTTATGTTCTGGAATAGTTAGAATAGCATTGAAAAATCTGTTTTTTAAAGGTTTCATCAAATTATCCCCTAAAACTTTATATAGGTTGCTCCAAAAAAACTTTTTTCCTGTTAAAATGACTGTTTCAATTTTCTCTCTACTTGAGTCAGTTTTGGTAAATTACCGTGTTAGGAAATTATCCACGTCACTCAGGTTTTATGTCCATGTTTCAGATGAAGAAACTGAAAGTGACATGCATTGACGCAGTGAGGACTTCAGGCCAGATATCTCCTCCTCCTAGGCGTCGGTTATATTGCTGATGTTGTCTTTTTAAAAAAACACACTAGGGCTTCCCTGGTGGCGCAGTGGTTGAGAGTCCGCCTGCCGATGCAGGGGACACAGGTTCGTGTCCCGGTCCGGGAAGATCCCACGTGCCGCGGAGCGGCTGGGCCCGTGAGCCGTGGCCGCTGAGTCTGCGCGTCCGGAGCCTGTGCTCCGCAACGGGAGAGGCCACAACAGCGAGAGGCCCGCATACCACAAAAAAAAAAAAAAAAAAAAACCCACACTATTTCCATTGTAATGGTACCATGAAGAGTAACGAAGTGATGCAGGATGGGGGCAGTTTAGAAGGGTGGTGAGGAAAGAAGGCATTTTAGGTAAAGCACTTAGAAGGAGCATATGCAATACAGGTAGTGATTAAGAAAGGACACAAAATTAACTTTGGTGTAAATATATTCAATTACTAATAGAAATCTGAAGATCTGGAAGCACGTTTTTGAAGTTAAAAAAAGCATTGGGCATATCTAGAAACAGCATTACATAGTAGACAAGGAAATAATTAAAATTATTTTTTGTTTAAATATTTACATTAATGATAGGAATAGGAGAAGCTGGAAACTTTTTCTTTTCTGCCTATAATTTCAACAAGTTTTTCCTCTTTCAAAAGTTAAAAACATTTTAGAAAATAAAATTCAATTTGCAAGTTTCTTCAGTCATTTATATTTGTAACGAAGAGAGGAATAAATATGCCCAATAAACAAATTGTATAAACCACAGGATGTCCTTATAGGGAAATATCCTTAAATTAGCCCCTATACCAAGTACTTCACTAGTCATATTTTTTTTCCTTTGGAGGCAATCTAAAGTTTGTACATAGCATAAACTTAGGAGTTGAAGAAAAGTTCTCAAACCTACAGAATGACTTAACAAATACAGGAAGAGCTAGAGTTTCCTTAAAGAAAAAGCTGCTAAACACCAGAATAAAAAAAAACCACACTAGAAAGACAATTATACTCCCCAGAGAAATAACTAAGGAATTCTTCAACATAAATCATATAATGAAAAATAATTATTCAAAAGAATGAGAAAATTAAATCCATACAAAACCAGAATAATTAAAATCTACGTAAGGCGGTCAGAAGAGAAGAAACAATAAGTTGTATAAGACATACAATTTTGAACCCTACTTTCATTCTAATACTTAGCACGTTATAAAGAGAGGCCTATTTTCCTTTGTTATTTTCCTTTCCTTTACTGCATCACATTTCTTTCTTCAGAGCACACATGATGTTATTTACCTTATAAGATTTAAACTCAAGGAATCTTCCCTTTTAGGAAACTTGTCTTTGTCAAGAAACTTAGAGTTGTCCTTTCAAGAACATTTTCCTTTTCAGCTATAATTTAAAATTGTCTTTAGAGAACAATCTTCTAGAACCAAGAATGCTTGTAAGGAGTTTTAGAAAGAAGCTCAAGCACTGTTTAGCTAATTCAAATACTTAAGCACTAAAATCTATAAAATAACAAGTCAATCTTGTACAAGGGAGGAAAATATAGTGTAAAGGATAAAGAATAAAACCAGATAGAGATACAGAACCTAAAGATGAAATCAGATTAGAAGTTAATATTTCCTTTTTCTCTATCTAGTCAATTCAAAGCCTCTGATTTTAAGAAATTAATAAAATTTAGGATAAATTAGAATCACTTTCTTTGGAAGAGAAAATCATCTAGCAAGAACATAGCCAGCAAAGGGCAAATTTTCAGTTCCAAGGGCTGGCACTTACAACCATACACAGTTCTAATCACATACATGCTAATAATAAGGAAGAGGTTCAATTACTATTTCTTAATAGTGGTAATAGAAGTTATTTATTGATTCCTGATGAAGTAGCCTACAATATTTTCCTTTTGCTCCATTAGAAAGAATTGTAATTACATGAAATCCATGATAATGTATTAAAGATCTCATTCGCTACTCTACAGAGCACTTAGAACGGGGTAACATTACTCTGTACATAGCAATTAGAGTGCAAGTAATTAGTGTCACTTACTGTGAGAAGCAACTGATTAATTATGTTTAGACAGTGTTGCTGAGAGAAAACTCAGAGCCTACAGCTTCTAAATTGCATGCTCTGCCGTTCAGCTAATAGAACACCTCTGCTAGCTCAAGAATCACTCCATACTTAATTCAGCCTCACTCTCTGGCTTATACAGGCACCCCTGAAGCTCTGCACTAATGCTGTGTTCATGAAATGATTGTGCATCAAAATTACAATGTGCTTTTCCCTCTGTCACATTAGGAGAGCTGTGCAGCTACAAACTTCTGGGCTCAACTCAGTGGGCAGTAATCTATTTCATCATCATAGAAACAACATACTGGCACCTCCAGCACTTAGGCAACTTTCTTCAATTAGGAAAATGAGAATCACTCAAGGGTCAAAGGAAGAGATGTGAATACCTTTGTCACCTTCTGTGAAGCGATTGTGTTGAGAAAGCATTTTTTTAAAGGGTCCAACATCTCATACCTGCATTCTACTAAATTCTCATTTACCCTCTGATATCCAGTCCTGCATTCCCAGATTGAATCTGATAATCACCCCTCTTCTGTCATCTCCATGTTTATGCCACACCAGGATGGGAAGTGAGGCCAGATGGTTATTTGAAAATGTCTCAGCCGGCTTTGCAGCTGTTCCAAAATTTGTTCTTAAGGCTGAGAAAGAGAGAACCCATCTCCACGTCTGCTGTGGGCAGGAGCAGCAGTGGGCGGTCCAAGGTGAGCATTTATTCCTTCTTACAAATCCAGTGAGTTCTCTACTAGGAACAGAGCCTGACCCACCAGAGTTATGGAGACGGAGGGCCCCTCTGGCCTGAATTTTTAGGTCTACAATTTATAAGGTTAACTAGTACATCCCCTCTTATTTAACGCTTCATTTCTTCTCCGTCTGTCACTGCCAAATTTCAGGCTTTGATGGGCCTCCATCTGTACTGTCAGCATTATAGGCCAGTCATCTCATATTTTAATTTTTTTTTTTTTTTTTCGGTACGTGGGCCTCTCACTGTTGTGGCCTCTCCCCTTGCAGAGCACAGGCTCTGGACGCGCAGGCTCTGCGGCCATGGCTCATGGGCCCAGCCACTCCACGGCATGTGGGATCCTCCCGGACCGGGGCACGGACCCGCGTCCCCTGCATCGGCAGGCAGACTCTCAACCCCTGCGCCACCAGGGAAGCCCCTCATATTTTAATATGTAGATGAATTACCCATGAATCTTATTAACGTGCAATGTGACTAAATACTGTATTGTATTCTTGAAATTTGCTAACAGGATAGATATAAAGAGTTTTCACAACAACAACAAAAAAAGACGGAGGAGAAAAAGGAAAAGGAGAAAAGAAAATGGTAACTATGTGAGGTGATGGATGTAACTAGCTAGATTGTGGTGACTCACTATATATAATGATATATATATATATATATATATCAAAACATTATGTTGTAGGTACATTTTAAATATATAGAATTTTTCTTTGTCAATTATACTTCAATAAAGCTTTAAAAATGTGACTTCTGGGGCTTCCCTGGTGGCGCAGTGGTTGAGAGTCCGTCTGCCGATGCAGGGGACGCAGGTTCGTGCCCCGATCCGGGAAGATCCCACATGCAGCGGAGCGGCTGGGCCCGTGAGCCATGTCCGCTGAGCCTGCGCGTCCGGAGCCTGTGCTCTGCAACGGGAGAGGCCACAACAGTGAGAGAGGCCCGTGTACCGCAAAAAAAAAAAAAAAAATGTTAATTCCGATTCATTGGTTTTGCATCTGGCCCAAGGTTCCCCATTTCCACTGAGTATCAGGGTCTTCTCAATGCTGTGAGCTGGCCAACCCCACTTTGAGTAGTAAGCATCTAAGTGACCTCTCTGTGTCCAGTTTTTCCCCTTCCAAGACACCCATCATATTGCATTTGGGTTAATTTCTTTAAAATGGCATTTTTCATGAAACGTGGCTCCAGGACTTTCTGTAACAGAATCGGCTGGATCCCGTATCAGACCTAATGTGTCATAACTTCTCAGGGTGAAGTCCTCAAATCTGCATTTTTAACAATCACCCCCAGGGTTCTTATGCACCCTAAAATCTGAATACTACTATTGTAAAGCAGAGTCCAAATAAGCTTAATTTTTCTTCTTGAAACATCTTTAATGGTCTCTTATTGACTATTGAATAAAATTCCAAATTTCTTACCCTGGCATTTAACTTCTTACATTTTCTGTTTCCCATGCCTTTGTCTTGCTGGTTCACACACCTAGAAGGAGGAAAACTGACATAATAAAAGTGATAATAAGAACTATCATTACTGAGGACCTATGGATATCTCATGTAATCTGTTGAAATCTCACTATCCATGTGTAATAATTTATCTCATTTCACTATCTTTTAAGCCTTTGAGGTAGGTGATATTTCCTCCATTTTACAGATGACAAATCTGAATCACAGCGATAGAGACATGTTTATAAGTGTGATAGGTTCAAAAGCTCACATTATTTTCAGTCTCCCATGTTTCTAACCCTGGAAAATCACTTGAATTTGTCTTATAAAAGGTTCACTCTCAAATAATTGTTAATATAGTAAATGCTTGTAATGGGGCTTCTCCACTTTTTGTTACCCTAAAATATGTTAATTTCTAGTGCATGCAATGAACACTGGACATATGCGTTAGAAAAAAGTAACAGTTTTGCTGCATTGATGAAACATAGTGTTTCTACTTATCCTTTTACTTTCTGAAGTTCTGTTAAATTTTATTTTCCATATTCAATATCTCAGAATAACTCTCCAGACTAGTTGCAACAAATAATACTACAAAATACACAGGCCATAAATCCACAGTAAAAACTTAAAGCCATCTGTGTATTGTTTGTCTAGTAGAGAATGTATTTATTTGTACACTTCATGTACATTCTGTTGCCGTAGAATTTCAACTAATCATAAAGAGCTGTTGTCGAATTTGAAGTAATATTTAGTGTTGTTTATAAAAGATACTACTGGAAAAATGTAAAAACTATTTTAATTTGGAGACATGAGATTGAATTTGGCCATTTTTTACATTAACACCTTGTAAACGGAGTGTATAAATCAGTCACCAAGTAGCATGTATTAAGAATCTCAAGCACACGGTGCTAGTCAAGCCACAGCGTGAATAAAGCAGACACATCTTCGTGATCTCCATTCCTAAAATGGAAACTATGATATGGCAAAGAGTGCACAGTAACAGTTTTGTATCTCTTAATGTACTATGTCCCATTTGTCATAGGATTAGGGAAAAGAGTGAGGACAGTTTACCACAAACCATTACTTTTAGTGGGATTCAGAGTTTGGGAGAATCAAAGAAATTTTTTTTTTACTGGTGTAGTATCTATAGGGTTTTCAGAAAGTACAGATGACCGAATGTTGATGGGGTATCATCAGTGTCAAGCTAAGGATTTTGAAGTGTCAGTTAGTGCTCTGTTCTGATTTTCTGAATAAACCAAAGAAAGCAAGTCAGTCAGTAGGAAGATCTTAAATGAGTTCTATAACATCACACAAGTAAAACCTAATTATTTCACACAAGCTAAGAGAAAAATATCCTCTCAAGTAGTTTTTTTTTTTAGTTTTTCCTTTTATGTATTGTCTTTTATTTTCCTTTTTTTTTACATTTTTATTGGAGTGTAAATGCTTTACAATGTTGTGTTAGTTTCATCTATACAACAAGGTGAATCAGCTATATGTATATATATACTGTCTGATCAAATAAGTCAAAGTCCAATTCTAAATGCCTATACATCAAAAATTACAAGTTATATGTAACATCATAGAGCGTAGGGGCACAGAAGCAAATTAAAAGCAACAACAATAACAATGAAAAAACCAGAGAAGCAGTTACTATAGTACTGCTATGATTTCTGGTTTAAATTATTTTCCATCTTCGAATTAGCCACATCGTTATAGCACAACAAATGCTGAGAGGTAATATGCTCGTTTCTTAAAATATTATACTGCTGCTTGCCATTCTAAGCTTCCATTCTTCTGCTTTTCCATAGGATCTTTTCTTATGAGTCTTTCACCTTAATGAAAAAAAGCAAATGAGTTTAAGTTGCTACTTTAATGGCTGAGATATAGTTCATTATTTTCAAGCCGCAGAGTAAAACTTTCCATGTACGATTTTTTTAGACATTTGACCGATTCCTTAGACTCAGGGCTTTTAAAATCAGAAACACATGACATAGCTTTGTGTGGCTATCCTCTAATAGAATTTATTTCCTCTAGATATAGAGAAATGTATTAGCTTCCAAATTTTCAGCCACTAAACTCAAAAGTTTCAAATATGTGAGTTAAAAGAGCATTAAATATTATAGGTTCAATTCTATTAAGATTCTTTGTTGGGCTTCCCTGATGGCGCAGTGGTTGAGAGTCCGCCTGCCGATGCAGGGGACACGGGTTTGTGCCCCGGACCGGGAAGATCCCACATGCCGCGGAGCGGCTGGGCCCGTGAGCCATGGCCGCTGAGCCTGTGCGTCCAGAGCCTGTGCTCCGCAGCGGGAGATGCCACAACAGTGAGAGGCCCGTGTACCGCAAAAAAAAAAAAAAAAAGATGATTCTTTTTTATCCAAGAATAGGCTATTGGAACAGGTTATCTGAACATGAATAGTAACCTTCCTTGGAGGACACCCACTCCCTTGCCTTCTATTCCAGAAAACTCATTCCTGATAATTAGGAGTGTGTCTGTCAAGTCACTGTCAGAGATGATCCAGCCCCATCAGTCTGTCTTATTCAAAGTAGTAAATTTTCTCTGGACACAGATATTGAATTTCATAAACCAATAAAAAATGTAGATGGATTCAGAACAATACCCCTATTTTCTGCTTTTCTAACTATATGTGCCCTATTATGGCCAGATACTCCCTTTGTCCTCCCAACCCCCAGTTCATAGATGGACATTCATCAATTCCTCCCTAAATCCTCAATCTTTCTCTCTTCATTCCCCTTCCTTTCTCCCTCCCTTCCTTCTCTCCTTCCTTCCTTCATCCCTTGTATCAGTTCATATTCCCTTTAGACTTTACATACTTTATGACACTTTCTGTGGAAACTGTCTACCATTAATAATTTAATGGCTGGTTGTAATAATCACCTGATTGTACATGGACCTATAACAAATCCTATATTAAACAGCAGATTCCTAATAAATTGACTTTTCACTCTGAAGGCTATGAGCCGTTAACATTCATTTTTGGTCTGAGGCATCATTCTTAAAAGGGAGATCATTCAGGGATTTACCACTTTAGGAAAAAAAAATGGAGTTGGGAAGTCATGTTAACATATGAAAGGAAACCAGAAAATTGTTCTGTTGGCAATTCTTTCCATAGATGTATATGTATATAACCATGAATATAATGACATGGAGACCGACCTTCATGGCAGCAGTCATGAAATTAATAGTCAACCTAATACCTAAGATATCAGAAACTTGGTGGCCATTTAATTGAGTCTAACAGAAAGTATAATTAAACCCACACAGACTCAGTTCTTGCTAAGCGTGGACCCCCCCCCGTTGGAAGTTATTCTTTCCATACAAAATGAATACTACTGTAGCAGCTTGCAAAGTAGCAGGAGAGGCCAGTACTCTCACTCATGAGTAATTTGTAGTGGTCATTTTGAGCTACAAACATCCTTAGGACTGGAACTGAGAAAGTCTGAGAATATTTTACAACTGTAAGAAATAAAAGCCTTGATATAGAGAAACGACTTCCTTGCTATAGAACAGAATGGGACACAAATAAATAAATAATTTGGAAAATAAAATACAAGAAATTTGCACTGGGCCAGCATAGAGAACACAAATTCATTTCCAAACCCTACTATATACTATTTATAGGTTGTTTTATTTACTTATGGTCCCAATAAGGGCATGGACTCTCAAGTCAGATGGCCTTGATTTAAATTATTTCTCCACCACTTCTAGCTCTGTGACCTTGGGCAAATGGCTTAACTTCTCTGAGCCTTCTCATCTTTAAAATGGAGATAATAGTACACAGCAGCTATAAGATCCAGCAGCAGAGATGTTATTATGTTATTATTTTTTAAATATATTTTGAACCCCTCTGATTTACTTTACAGGTTTATTCAGTGAAAAAGCAGAGATCGTTTGAGGCAACACATCACAGATGCACGAGCAAGTACTGATGGAAATGAATTAATGTACCACGTTCATCACAACTTTGCACAGCACATAAAACATATCATATGCTCTAATGTGATATCTGTAAGTCATTTATAATGTCTGTTGTGTTTCCAGATATTAAGGTCACCTTCTCTGTCTCATGGAGTTTTTAGAGAGATTAAATGTGTTCAGGTGTCAAAGTGCTGAGACATCTAGGCCATGGTGAGCACTATATAAGTGCTAGGTGTTATCACTGTTATTTACATGGAAAGGTGGACTTAGTTTTTACTCTTTATTGTGGTTTTAATAATATGAGGATGTTTAGACTGGTTTATCCACCTGACTTTCGCAGTTGTTATTCTAGAGGCCAGAATGGGTAGATCATAGGCGTGGTCCGTCTAATAGAATGCTACCCTAACCGAGCATATTTTTCACTGGTGATCAAACGTGTTGCCATTGCATAAAATACCATTTGTCATTAAGATGATAACAAATCAAAATTTTGTTCATTTCCATGAGGCACTTAGCTGTTTATTCAAGGGAAGCACCTCTTAGGCCCCGAACAAGAAGACCAGATGAATTCTCTGTTATTTGTGGACTCTGTGCAGTAGTGGTACAAAGTGTTATTAAACAAACCAGTTGTGTGTAGCTTAACACATGATTCTGGGATTGCTTTAAGTCACACTCTTAGCAGGTTCCTGAAGCAATAAAACAGGTAAAAAAAGGACCAGGCCTTTAACAAGTGACCTTTGTAGCTGCAAAAACTACTCCACCCTGAATCAGCGAAAACAGAGAAGACCGGAAGGCAAAATGGACAAAAGTATGATTGAACCACAGGGCAATCTGGCATATGTAAGACTCCACCTTAACTGACATGGTCTTTAATCATCAGGGGTGGGCATTTTGTGGTGAGTTTTATAGTGACTGGAGAATGCTTTTTTGCTTACTTTACTTTGTGTCTCCAGAGACTTGTCAGACAATACCGTGAAAATGTTAAGACTAGATAAATCTAAAGAAGCTTTTCTTCCAAAGCATGTGTGGTGGATTATCTCATTAGCTCTTCTAAGGAAATAGCAATCTAAATTCAAAGAAGTTTGAAAATCTAAGCACCCTGCATTCTAAACACCCGTTTTACAGATTCACAGGGCGTATTGATATAATGAAGTTTCTGGTAAATTCTTTTGTGAAGAAACCTAATTTTGTTTCACCCAGCAGTTTCTAATCATATCTGACAGTGGAACCTTTCTGTTCATTTAACAGAGATTTTTATTCATTCATCATGTTCCATAGGATAGGCTGGGGAAATGCTGCTCTGGAAGTGAACTTCTGGAATTTGCCTGGAGTCACTTATGGAACACCAATATTCATAGCAGCAGGAACTGAATTAAATCTGCCTTAACTACCTGCCCTTCAGTTCAGAAATGATTCCAGAATCACTGACCACCTCAAACCTTCCGTCCTTTCAACTGCCACCCTTTGTGCCTGGCTTATTTGATTTTGCACCAAGATGCCACTACTTTTGCCCAGTCCTCTTGGGACAAAAACTTGACTTCAGACTTTTGGTTTCCAGTCCACTTATAAGGAGCTTGGAAATGGCCACTCTGTCCTAACACGTAAAATCTGAACAGACTGGAAAATAAATTCTTCTTGGATCCATAAGTCAAGGGAGGACACAAGGCAAAACACTGCTCCCAATATTGGAGAGTCAGAAGGGAGCACAGAGTCATGGCATACCAGAGCAGACACTTGGGAGCAAAAGCCTTCTGGGGTAGGAAAACCCGAACTGTCACTGATGAACTGCTGGAAGCTCAGTGTGGACAAGTCTGAGAGTTAAAAATTGCTGGGGTACCCAGTCATAAAGAGACTGCCACAAAATTGTGAAATTTACTTCCAGATGCTCGACCTGATTCCCACAGTAAATATCAGAGAAAAATCGCCTCCCACTCTGGAAGGTGAGGGGAAAAGGAACCATTTTGAAACATGCCAAAGCATTCTGTTGTTCTTAACAAAGCCTGCTCTCAGGGGAAACTAGTTAACTAGAACCTAACCTGCTGGAGTATTACCAGAGCCTACGTGACTTGGGGAGGGGAAAGACCCTACTCCAGCCCACTCCAGCCATCCTGTCCCACCTAGAGGGAGAAAGAAAAAAACTAAGAAACACCTGTGAAGTTTACATCCCGGGAGCATAGGCTCACTAAAACACTGATACCTAATCCTAGCACTATAACATGCTTCCTCACCTCCTGTGAAAGACAATGTTAGCAGAATGAACAGACAAGCCACAGGCTGGGAGAAAATGTTGGCAAAAGACATCTGATAAAATATTGTTATCCAAAATATACAAAGAACTCTTAAAACTCAGTAAGAAATCAAAAAACTCAATTTAATAAATGGCCAAAGACCTTAACAAACGGCTCACCAAAGAATACACACAGCTGACAAATAAGTATATGAAAAGATGCTCCACATCCTATGTAATCAAGGAAATGCAAATCAAAACAATGAGATACCCCTGTGCACCTATTAGAATAAACTAAATCCCAAATATTGACAATACCAAAAGCTGGTGGGAATGTGGAGCAACAGAAACTCTCATACATTAATGGGAATGCAAAATGGTACAGCCAACTTTGAAAGATCGTGAAAGTTTCTTACAAAATTAAATATACTCTTCCCATACGATCCAGTGATCATGTTCCTTGATATTTGCCCAAAGGAATTAAAAACTTATGTGCACACAAAAATCTGCACCTGGATGTTTATAGCAGTTTCATTCATAATTACCAAAACTTGGAAACAGCCAAAATGTCCTTCAGCAGGTGAATGGATGAATAAACGGTGGTACATCCAGACAATGAAATATTATTCAGAGCTATAAAGAAATGAACTGTCAGGCCATGAAAAGATATGGAAGAACCTTAAATGAATTCTACTAAGTAAAAGAAGCCAACAAGAGCAAACCCTAAGATAAACTATGGGCATTGGGTGATTATAATGTGTCACTGTACATTCATCCTTGGTAAAAAATGTACCTTTCTGGGGAATGATGTCAATAATGGTGGAGACTATGTATGTGTGTGGGCAGGGGAATCTTTGTACTTCCTTCTCAATTTTGTTGGAAACCTAAACTGTTGTAAAAAAATGAAGTCACTAATAATAAAAAATAAACAAAACTTGATGTCAAAGTACTTTTGACGTATATTTTGGCTGATGAGAAATCTGCTGTCAGTCTAGTTGTTGACCTTTTATAGGGCACCTGTCTTTTCTCTCTGATAGCTTTGAAGATGGTCTCTTGATGCCTGATGTTCTGAAATTTCATTTGGATGCGTCTTTGTTTAGATTTTATTCATTCTACCCTTCTCTTTATGTATTATTTCTGCCTGAGAATTTATTTTTCTTCCAGTTCTGGAAATCTTCAGCCATTATCATTTTGACAGTTTCTTCACACTTTCCATTATTTTCTACTTTTGGGACTTTTATTAGAACTATACTGGAGCCTTTCCATCTAACCATCATTTCTCCAGTTTCCTTGTTTTTCTTGTTATCTCCCTGTGCTTCATTTTGGCTGAATTTTAAGTACTATCATATTTTTTCAGTGAGTAGATCCAGTTTAAAATTCCTATCTATTGAGCTCTCCAATCCAAAAGCTATCTTTTTTATTACAAGGATTTCTAACTTGTTACTTTTTACCTTAATTTATAGCTATCTACCAGTATTTTATAATTCATTTTTATGGTTATTTTCCTTTCTTTACCTGTTTGATGATTAACATACGTTTAAGCCATTTTAAAATTCTATATTACTTTCATTTTTGTCAAAAGTGAATACGACTCCTTTTTATCGATTTTGTTCCTCCTCTTCCTTAATGTTACATCTTCTGTACGTGATTGGAAAGTTCACTTTTGGGCTCATAATTGGTGGAAACTACTTACCATTCCATTCCTCCCCATCCCCTTTTATGCCTACTGGTGGCCTCTGTCCCATGGTTTCATTGGAGAAGTTGCAGATTTAGTCACTGAATCAGCAGGTGGTTTGGCCCAGGTGCTGCTTGCTTAGATGCTGCTTCTTTCTCCAGAAGCTTTCAGAAGCCACGGCCCCAGGCAACAGTCGCAGCATTCTCTGATCTCTTGTCAAGGGTAGCAAAGTCCTACAGCAGCCCCAGGTTTCCTGTCATGAACTTGGATCCAGTTCCCCAACCTGTATATGGTGCTTTTTGTCCTTGTTACCCTGTAGGAATCCACCTCCCAGGCTCTTTTAGACCTAGGGTCCAGCAAGCCCATGGCTTCATCCTCCATGCAGCTTGTGTTTGTTCTGTTTCTGGTTCAAAGAGATATTAACTTAAAGATACACCTGTATCTCTTTTCATTTTGGTTCTAGTAATTTATTTATCATTGCTATATGTTTGGGTTTGGATGGAGAGATTTTAAAACCTAAATTCATAGTACTACCATGACCAGAAATCTTTGAAAAATTATTTAAACTCAATTTAAGTATGTGAAAGGCTGTTGCCCAACATAAGGTTGTTTGATAATTCAAGTGCCGTAAATAATTGTCAGGAACCTGTTGTTGGTGGTGTCAGGTTTACAATGGATGATAGAAAAAGTTATCTATAAAAATAATAAATGTTTTTTCTTTGGAACGATTTAGGGAAAGCCAAAGTCATTGACCAATATGTTTTTATTGGGTGATCATGTGCCATATACTACAAACATTTAGATCACTTTTAAATATCTTAATCTATTGTATGTCACCAGACCTAATTCTAAATCAATTTTTAATGCAAAGAGTTTCTAAATATGTTGTTTGAATATATCCAAGCTAACATAAAAATCACCTCTTAGAACCACAGAAAAAAGACTTTCCAAAAAACAGATTCAGTTATGAGTGGGAAAATCAGTGAAAAATTATAACATGCATGAATTCCTTGGGTAGTTATTCTACTCACATTTCATAGTCACGAAGTGGTATGAAAGGACTATCTTCTACCACTCTATGGGAGAAAGACAACATAGTTGGAAAGCAATAGCTGGTGACCAGAGAAGGAGCTTTAGAAATTATGCTCTTCAAAGCTTGGAGGTAGGTGGCAAGAAAAATTCAAGTTGCATTTCTGTTTACATAATTAAAGGTGTATGATTTCCTTAGAGAGGAATCGTCAAAGAATATTCAAAGGAGTCTGTACTCCATTAATTGTTAAAGGTTGACAAAAGTGGTTGTGGGAATTTTGGGCTCCCTTGATAATCGCTGGAGCTTTGTTAGTGTATGTGTAATGTACATCATTGTTCTTGCATAGTGAGCAATCGGTTTCTCATTGCCATCTGGCATTCTCTGGTTAAACACAGATGCAACACCATAAGGCAAAATACCAGTGGTAACAAATAATAGTTAACATTTATCATAATGTCTAGCACAGAACCAGAAGCCAGTACCTGCTTAACGTCTCCCAAATCTCTCTTAATGTTTATTGTTTTTGTTTTGCTTTTGCTTTGTCTTTTTTTTTTGACGTCAGTAGACAATGAAGTGGTTCAGCAATGATCAGATATTGAAGAGAAAAAGACGGTAGAATTTTAGTAGACCTGTCTTTGTTTTTGGAATCAGCACACTTTCTTGAATAGGGTTAATTTATGGACGCTGTCATCTAAAAAGTGTTTTTAGAAAGTTTTAGTTCCCTTTATGATCACAGGGCCTAGAACTGATTATTGGCATCAGAGATACAATGATAAACAACAAGGACATGAAAACCCTCATATGTGACATCCAAACAAATACCCTTTTTTTGGAGATGACCTGCAGTTGGCAGCATGACCAAGACATTTTAAAATTACAGCATCGTAACTGTAGTTTTGAGGAAGCAGAACTCATTTTCATCTTCCAGAGTCATTTGAAATTCTGTACTGAAGGAGCTTAGGTTATTGCTTTTATTCTGGAAGATAATAAGTGGATGTAGCCATATACCAAAAACCAATTTTAAATACACTTGGCCATACAACATTTATTTTTCTCCTGAAAAATGGCATCACATTGATTGATGGTAGTAGACAGGTACAGAAGACGAAGCTGTTTGAGTGTCCTATTCACTAGACAGATGTGTTCTCACAGTCACACCTTTCTATGAGGCTTTTGTGTTGACAGCAGGGGCACAACCCTTCAGATATGTGGAAATGCTTAGAGACCATTTTTTAAAATTAACAGCAGAAGTTTTTCTACAATGTTTTCCTTATAGCAAAAGGTAAATTTATAATCTTGAGGTGGTTAGAACAAGACAAAATGACATTTGTAATATTTAGTTCCCAAAAAAATACCTTGAAAAACCTGTAAAAAAAAAATCCCTATATGTACTTATGCTCTTCTACTGATATAAATATCTTGAAGACAAATTATATAAATAGAAACAACATCCTTTTTCAATAACCCTCTAAAAGACCAGGAGGCATACCTGATTGTTTTAATCTCCTTCCTTCCTTCAGGTCAAAATCTTTCATAGTCTTCTTGTGTGATATTTGTGTTACATCAAGATCCAAGGAGATTTTAGCAACCTTGTAGGCAATACCCTAACTTCACCATTCCCTGACCTCCTTAGATGGAGATCTCCTCTGTCCAATGTGATAGCCACTAATCACATATGGCTACTGAGCTTAGAAATGTGGCTGGCTCTAATCGAGGATTGCAAAGTGTAAAATACAGTCCTGATATCAAAGACTTAGTATGAAAAATGAATATAAAATGCCTCATTATTGTTACATATTATATGTATTGTTATATGTTGATTATATATTGAAATAATAATATTTTAATATATTGGGTTAAATAAAGTATATTATCAAATTTCACCTGTTTCTTCTTACTTTTTTTAGTATAACTAATAGAAAATTTAAAATTAAATATGTAACTCACACTATATTTTTTATGGATAGTGCTATTCCAGAGAACTACTACATGATTAGGAATGTATGTATGTTGGAAGCAACCTAAATGTCCATCAAAAGATGAATAAAGAAGATGTGATAGGGCTTCCCTGGTGGCGCAGTGGTTGAGAGTCCGCCTGCCGTTGAAGGGGACACGGGTTCGTGCCCCGGTCCGGGAGGATTCCACATGCCGCGGAGCGGCTAGGCCCATGAGCCATGGCCGCTGGGCCTGTGCGTCCGGAGCCTGTGCTCCGCAACGGGAGAGGCCACAACAGTGAGAGGCCCGCGTACTGCAAAAAAAAAAAAAAAAAAAAGAAGATGTGATATATATATACACAATGGAATACTACTCAGCCATATAAAAAAATGAAATAATGCCATTTGCAGCAATATGGATGGACCTAGGGATTATCATATTAAGTGAAGTAAATCAGACAGAGAAAGACAAATATCACATGATATCACTTATATGTGGAATCTAAAAAACATGATATAAATGAACTTATTTACAAAACAGAAATAGAATCACAGACATAGAAAATAAACTTATGATTACCAAGGGGGATGGGTGTGGGGGGGATAAATTAGGAGTTTGGAATTAACATATACACACTACTATTTATAAAATAGGTAAACAACAAGGATGTACTGTATAGCACAGGGAACTATATTCAATATCTTATAATAACCTATAATGGAAAAGAATCTGAAAAAGAATATGTATATATAACTGAAGCACTTTGCTGTGCACTTGAAACATTATAAGTTAACTATACTTCAATAAAAAATAGTATCAGAATTTTTTTTTAAGTTTTCAATTAAAAAAAAGAATGTATATGTGTATAAGTGTTATACACATTTCACATTTATCTTCTTATCCTATTCTGAGCTCATAGCTTTTATTTCTTTTAATTCTCTTTATTTCTCTATTTCTCCTTATCAGTCATCTTGATGCTTCCTTTCAACTCATCTTGAACCCAGGAATGATCTGACCTCCAGTTTCTCCAGTTCCTGCTATTCCCATGTGCTGTTATCTTTTCACCATGTGCACTCCACAAAATCTGACTTTAAATCAATGCTACACTCATTGGTTTTCTTTATATGCATACAGAGAGAACAGCAATAACTATGTAAATTGGAACTTCTACAAATTCAGAGCACAAACACCACGACCCTCTGCTGCCTGGCAATCATGTAACTTGTGTCTGATAAGCAATCTTTTTCAATCCTCTCAATAACAGCTAAATCTCTATAATTGCATTCATTGTATTCATTTACTGATTTATTATTTTTTTTTTTGCCTCACCAAGCTTTTATTGAATTGTCCTTTTTATGCAAAGAGCAGGAAATAAAGTAATGAAAAAAACACAGTCCCTTGTTTCAATGAATATATAATCTCATACAGTATTTGCAAAGCATTTGGAATACTTTCAGCTACATAGTAAGAACAGTAAAAGTGTTCATTAAAATAATATAGTGCACACAATATAATCATTACTATAATTCAGAAGAAGGAGAAACTTAATAAGGATTAGACAAGTAATTAAGTCAATCTGAGCCTTCTTGGAGTGCGTGGTGCTTGTCAACTTTCCAGGCAGAATGGCCGTTTCTCCACAGTTATAAAAATGGTTCTAGAGCTCAGGATAGAGGATTAGATTTAAGATAAAAATACCAAAATCCTCGAAGTTTAAGTCATGGTTAAATATTTGATAAAATCATCAAAAAACAGTGAAAATGAGAAGAGGATCAAGGGAAAAGCTTGGGGATATTAAGAAGTCAGTGCAAAGAAAGGGGCTTCCAAAGGAAACAATAATAAACACACAAAAAAAGATGCGCCAGAAAGGTAGGAGAAGATCTCTACAAAACTGGTTCCTTCCCATTACCAAATGCTTAGGTCAGAAGTCTCCTCTTCAAGGAGGTCTTATCTCATCACATCATCAAAAATAATATACACACCTCCTCAATAACTTTTTATTCCATGCTCTGGTTTTATTTTCTTCATAGCACTTTCTACTTTCGAAATTAGCATACTGATTTACTCATTTACAGTCTATCTTTCCTAGCTGAGAGGTAAGCTCTTTGAAAGCAAGAATGTTGCCTGTTTCGTTAACCAATGTCTCCCCAAAGCCTAGGTTTATGTCCTGCTCTTGGTAGACATTAACTGAATATGTGTGAAATTAATGACAAAATAAGGAAGAAAATGAGAGAGAGGGAGGAATCAAGAAAAGGGAGGGCTTCCCAGGTGGCGCAGTGGTTGAACGTCTGCCTGTCGATGCAGGGGACGCGGGTTCATGCCCTGGTCTGGGGAGATCCCACATGCCGCAGAGCGGCTGGGCCTGTGAGCCATGGCCGCTGAGCCTGCGCGTCCGGAGCCTGTGCTCTGCAACGGGAGAGGCCACAACAGTGAGAGGCCCACATACCGCAACAAAACAAAACAAAACAAAGAAAAGGAAGGGAGACCAGATGGAACAGCCACTACTTGACAGAGCTATTGTTGCCACCTGGGTTCACAGCCCTAGAGTGTCAAATATTTCAATTTTCTGAAAGAAGCCAGAAATCCAGATATTTACCATATTTCATTGTTTCTAAAACATTTTTTCACACTTTAACAACTCTGAAATTAGGATGTGTCTTCTTAGATTCAATGAAATTAAGGATGTGAAAATTTCTGTTTTAAAATCACAAAACACTGTTTAGGTCAAGAAAAACCTTCTATTGTCTTGAGTTATCTGTTACCAAATGGGATCATGGACTCAAAAGTTTTTTTTTACAACATCTTCCTTGCATTACTCTGTCCTCCAGTGGTTTTCTATTTCATTCCTCTCAACAATGAAAATGTTAAAACATGGACATTGGGCACAGTGGCCAAGTCATTATTATGGTAGTTTACTTAAGGGCTTAGTAAGCAGAAAACAAAACATCTCATTATTCTTCACTTCTGGACAGCATACAGTGTGTGCCAAATGTTATATATTGCATATATGCAGATACTTGGTCTTTGACTTTAGTTCTAATCATGGGGAAAAAAATGAAGAATAGAAAAAAGAAAAAGAAAAAAGGGAAAGTATCACCAAGGTGCTTTTGTCTGGCATTCACATCTTTGGCTAGTGAATACATTTCTAGTTTACTTTCAGTCTATTTTTCTTTGAGGATTGTATAAACTATTTCTTTATAACCCTTACCATATGCTTAAAACTACATAAATGAAAAAATATATATAAATAAATTCCACTATGCTAAGAAAGTAATTGGGAGAAAGAGTTAAAATGTACTTAAAAGTTCCAATATATAAAGGGAAGAATACAAAATCTACATGATTCTCATTTTACTTAGGACAAGGGAGTGCAAGAAATGTAATTTTCTATAAGAAGAAAGCACTGTTGTTTTTTCCTTGCCTCTTCCCCTTTCATATTGATGTTTATTTTTAGTAGGAGATACTAGTTGAGCTCTAGCTGATGTACTGTGCTTACAAAATAAATGCAAAATGCCTGTTATTACCTTCTTAAATACAGGCAACAGCTTCATATTTCCACTTACTAAGAAAGGCCATTTTGATCTCATGATGTGTTTAATAAAAAGCACATAGCAGTAAATGGTAGTGTTGGGTTCATGTGTTGACATAAATCAATTTATAAACTCTAGGTTACATTTAATGAGTATTTTACATTTTGCAAATAGTACACTGAGAACAGGTCAGACATTGCTGCTTTTTATTTCATCACATTAATGTCAACAGTGAGCTTTGATGTGTTATGGTGTTAAATCACCTCTAAGGCCTTAACTTACCATGGAACCATCATATAGAATTTAGGCAAATAAATCTGAGAATGATTTACTGACTAGCAACTTCTACTTTCTAAATTACAAAATGCAGAATAATATAAAAAGGATTAAAATGCAGTATTTAGTATATGCATTTTAAACGTAAATAAATTTCTATAGGAATCAGAATGTTAAGGAAGGACAGTTTATGTTTTAAAAAAGAGTGCAACTTTTAAAATAATTATATTTTAAGTAATACTTTTAATGTAAATGTAGAGGATGACATAGGATTGAATATTTCATTTGGTGAATTTATGTGTGCTCCCTAAACATGGTGTCCGCAGACAATGAAAGGAGAATTTCAGGGATAAACAGGAACTATATTATATGGCAAAGAGAAAATTAGATAAGATTAGGACTTTAAGCAACTGAATTGAATAGAGTCTGTGTGTAACTTAGCATGGAGTTCAGATCTCAGAATCTGGAGTAGGACATAGAATTCAAAATCTACCTTTGCTATTCACTTAAAGTGTGACTTCAACAAGACCCTTCACCTATCTCAGACTCATCTTCCTTACCTACAAAAGGCAGGTAATACTATTTAATTCACAGGGTTGTTTTGAGGATAAATAAAACAAGCAGGTTCTCGTGGTACCTGGTTAGCACACAGTAAAACTAATCACTTGTCGTGAGTCAGTAATTTATTCAACAATAAGTATGTAGTGCTTCCTTTTTGTGGAAGATGAATAGAATATATAGGCTTTTATTTTGAGAAGTTCAGAGTCTGAAGGGAAGAAGATGTAAATGAATAATTACAGTAAAACAGAAGTATGAATAAGGTAAGGGGACCACAGAGGACCCCAATCAGTCTTGAGGCATCAAAGCTATCTGAGCGAGTACCATTTTTATTACAGTCTTAAATGAGGAGTTTGTCCAATACCTAAGATGAAGGTACTCATGGGGATTAAGAGGAGGTAGTGAGGAAAATTTCCAATAGGACAATATATGAGAGGGGTTAAACTCATGGGTTTAACCATAAAATGTATGTGGTTCAGAAATATTGGAGCATCCTGAGTTAACCATTTCTAAGACCATATTATTAAGTGGTATATTTCTTTTACGAAGTAGTAGTGTAGGAATCACTGTTTCATTTAAGTCAGCAAATATTTATTGAGCGTCTACTATGTGGAGGCTAGGCTCTCAGAATACAATGGTGAGCAAAATATGCCCTTGGGAACCTTAAAATATAGTAGGAGAGATTGACATTAATTTCATTCAAACAATTTTAACATCTTTTTTTTTTTTTTTTTTTTTTTGCGGTACGTGGGCCTCTCACTGTTGTGGCCTCTCCCGTTGCGGAGCACAGGCTCTGGACGCGAAGGCTCAGTGACCATGCCTCAAGGGCCCAGCCGCTCCACGGCATGTGGGATCTTCTCAGACCGGGGCTCGAGCCCGTGTCCCCTGCATCGGCAGGCAGACTCTCAACCACTGCGCCACCAGGGAAGCCTCCAATTTTAACACCTTTAAAGGAGAAGTTCTTGGTGCTAGAAGAATCAGAGTTCTATTTTGATATGTGATTTGGCCATTGTCTGTTTGTATTTTCGATCTGTCACATCTATGTTTTTTCAAAACAATAAATAAACCAAAACAGATATCAGTTATGAATGGACTGAAATAAATGAGCATGATACAATTGACCTTTGCTTGAATATGCACTTTTATTAATATTAAGCAACTCAAAAACTCAAAACATCAGGAAGCAAGGAAATCCTGAGTCCCACTAGTTCTATATTGACAAGGTAGAGCAAATACATAAGAACCTATGGTACTTTGTACCCAACAAGAGCAAAAATGCTTACAACAAAAATATTTTATGTTTTTCTTTTACCTATATCACAAATTAGTTTATTATCAAAAAGTTGAGGGAGAACGTTTTTTACATAGCAGAGTATATAAGGACCTAAGAACAACTTATAATTACTGCATCCTGCCTCAAATTTGATTTAATAATTTATATTTTTTTCCTACACAGAGTGATAATTTCTAAATATTTTGTGCATATGTTAGAGCATCCAGCTTTGTTCCACACTCATCCTTCAAACCCACCAGCATATAGATTTTCAAATTATTGCTGAGTTCTGTATTAATGCAGAATAATTTTATACATTTCTTTTGGATAAATTTGTACTTTGAAATCTCTCTTTCCCTGGGGGTAGGCTTTTGCAGACGTCTCTCTTCTAGCTTTCCCCCTACCCTTTCTCCATAGGGCTCTTCCATATCTGTTTTCCAAGGTGGAGTGCACTTTTTAATCACTCAGCTGTGGAATCATATTCATGAGGAACTACCTGTCCCATAAATGGTTTCTTTCAGTAACTTCTTTTCTAACAGAAATTCAGGACTTTCTACAAACTGGATCATTTACCTTTTTTATTTTTTAAAGAACTGATTAAGTTTGAAGTTCCTCACAAAAATATTACTTGGATTTTAACCAGCTGAAATCTAAATTCTATCTAAAAAAATTGAAATGATTAGCATGAAAAGATCATTATGATGATAAAATCTTCAAATTTCAACACTTATTCAAATATATCATTAAAGATGAAAAATATTTTCTGACATTCATTATGAGTTTTCTCTTGTTGGGTGGTGATTGAAGAAATTCAAAGTTTCTTGAGCCTGAGCTATGCGAGATGTACAAAGGATGTTTTTGCTGCTTCTGTGTGTGACACATTGCCACCATGGAAATAAAGAATTCCAGACCAACTGTAGGTTGACACCAATATAATTAGATTTGAGCTCCCCAAGGAACAAATTCTCAGTGCCTGGTAGATGAATTAGCACATGAACTATTCTTTCCTCAACTCCAGAGAATGATTCTCTATTTTATCCCATTGGAAAAGACTCCTTAGGAAAAAACGTTGTGGTTTGGGGGTTTTTTGCTTTTTTTTTTTTTTTTTCCTGTAGCAGTTTACAGAATTTACTTAAGGGCCACAACTAGGCATCAAATCTAAGTTCCACCATATAACTTACTTTTTTTTTTAATACAAATTTATTTATTTATTTTTGCTGTGCTGGGTCTTCGTTTCTGTGCGAGGGCTTTCTCCAGTTGCGGCGAGCGGAGGCCACTCTTCATCGCGGTGCGCGGGCCTCTCACTGTTGCGGCCTCTCCCGTTGAGGAGCACAGGCTCCAGACGCGCAGGCTCAGTAGTTGTGGCTCACGGGCTTAGTTGCTCGGCGGCATGTGGGACCTTCCCGGACCAGGGCTCGAATCCCTGTCCCCTGCATTGGCAGGCGGATTCCAAACCACTGCGCCACCAGGGAAGCCCAACTTACATATTTTTAAGACACGATTGGCAATTTGTTCCTTCCCCTCCCTGCTTTTCACCTACAAATGTCAAATGTACACACCAACATGTACCTGATCATTTTTTTTTTTTTCCCTTCAAATCAAAGGGAGTTTCCCTCCTCTATTCAAAGGCCATTTCTTTGCCACATGAGCAAGGTCCTACCACCTTTGACTCCTCAGGGACCTCACTTCATTTTAAATCTCTAACTCATGCTTCTTTAACCTTCTTAAACATTTAGTGTTTCCCATATTTATTTTAAAAACTCAGTCCTGGTCCTACATCATTCTCTTACTAAACCTACTCCTCTTCATATCCAAAAAATTTTATGGCATTTTTTCATTCACTCAAGAACATTTGTATTGACCGTCTGCTTTGTACTGGGAACTATTTATTGTCTACTATGTGCCAGGTACTATTCAAGGCAAGATAGAAAGATTCAAACAAAAACACAAAGAAAATTTGGAAAAGAACTAAAATATTCTAGAAATTTAAAAAACTATAATGGTAAAATAACATATGAACAGCTAAAGAGCTAGTTAAACTTAGAGACAGAGAACTGGAAGTTGAGCTCATATTTTCATACTTCCCTTTAATTTCTTTCAGCATATTAAGTAAATCTTTCTCTCATAATTTCAATTTTTAATATTTGAGTCAGATTTTTTTGCTCTGTTCCAATGCCTTTAACTCAGCGACTTATTTCCTTGTGTTTTGTGATTTTTGAGTGTAAAATGTTCATTTTCTTTAGAACTTTTTAAACTTTAGAAACAGTGCTCCTGTAAATATAATTCACCTTTGCTTCTGAAAATGGACTTTAAACCAAACGAACATAACTTTAAAGTGAATTTTAATCCTCAACTTTCACAGAACATACAGGTAGTATTGATTCAGGTTATAAACTCATTTGAAGGTTGGCTTCTGGCTATGAATTCTCAAGGATGCTTTGTATTATCCTCCTGACAACATTTAGGCCAAAAAATGTCATTTTCCTCAGTGTATCTTTTGCACAATTTGTTTACTTCTGATACTGTATTGTCCTTCTAGGCCCTAGTTTTATGTTGAGGTCCCTAGTTAGAATCTTAATCCTGCAAGGGCCTTAATCCTTATCAGTTCTCCTCTTTCCTTTCCAGCTATCAGTTGTAGAAGCTAACGTTTTCTTGAGCTCAGCTGAAACACTTAAGGCAAAAGCATTCTTTGGTATTTAATTGTCTTACCGAACTTTTACTTTATTTTTGGCTTCTGAAGATTACTTTTCATTCTAATTCAGCTATGTATTTAAAGTAAAACACTTTAAAATATATTTTATTTAGCAGTTTTTCCCATCGGGACATTTACTCAGAGAGCTTATTCTGTCATATGCTAAGATCTAAAATTATTATTTTGATTCTTTCTTGTTTGAGTTAGTCATAAATTTTTAAGGTCAATCCATGTTCCTATATCTCACCTAAATGTCTTCTGGCTGGAATGTTTCTCACAATGGTGCTGGAATATCTGGTAATTCATATGGGAAAACAATGAATGCCCACCATTATCTTTCAGTATATACAAAAATTAATTGAAAATTGTTTATATGCCTAGATATAAAATATATTAACATAAAGCTTCAAGAAGAAAATATAGGATATTATCTTTGTTACTTAGGGTAAATAAAGATTTCTTAAGACATATAAAATTGAAGAAAAAAAAAGATGTTAAGTTTAATAAGAATTAAGAACTTCTGCTACTAAAACTAATTCCCTTGCTCAAAACTTTGTAATGTCTTCCCATTTACCTTCACGTAAAATCTAACAAACACCCTCTGCCATGCCTTAAAGTCTCTGCATGAATTGACCTCTTTCTACCTCTCCAATTGGTGTTGACTGTCGTATCAACTATATAAAACTTTTTCAGTGTCTCAATCACACCCCACTACCTCATGCATCAGAGGCTTCACTTACGCTGTTTCCTTGTCTGAATGTTTTTCCTCTACCCTACTCCTTTATGTGTCATTTTAACATGATTTCTTAGCAAAGACTTCCCTGATCTTTTTTTCTCCAATCTAAATTTGTTCTTCGTTATGATCCCTTAAAACACTTTAAATATCATTTGAAATATTCGTTTTTTCCCTTTACCACTTACACAATTGTATATAATTTTATATTCATCTATTTATCTGTTTATCTATCTACCTGTCATCTATCTATCTAATCTGTGATGTACCTCAGACTATAAAGAACTAAAGAAAGGCTATAGGTTGTAACGTATATCTGTGTCACCAAATACTGTAAATAGAATCACAGACTGCTTGAATAATGGCAGTAAGTAGAGAAGCCTAGGCAGCAACCCATTAAATCTTATTTACATAATGGTAAGCCCTGGTTAAGATAAGTCCTTCTTTTCTTAGGAACAGAGGTAACACCAGAAGGTCAGTGTTAATATTTATGCTGAGCATATAGTTAAGAAGTAAGAGGCGTTCCCCTCTCCCCGCTTCCCTCCTTCCTTCCTTCCTTCCTTCCCTCCTTTATATATGTATTGAGACCTTACTATCTAGTAATACTTGGAACTTTGCTATATGGGGGAATCCTAATCCAGGCCAGATAGGGGGAAATCAGAGAACACCTTCTCGAGATGTGCATTACCACATCTGAACATGGCTAGGAGGGTCATTTGAACAGTGAGATGTATAAATCATTGCTACACAGAATTTTCAGTCATCTACAGAGACAATCTTGCTAGGACTATTTCTTTACTGATTGACTAAAGCAATTGATTGCCCAAACTAGAAAATGTGGCATTTCGTACATAAGCATTTGTTTACGTCATAGAAATTGTCAAGAATCTGGGTCCTTTTGTAAATACTTGCTGTAATTTTGCATTAGGCACCTGCTTGTTGGAGATTATTTAATATGTGACTCCTTTGTCTAGAACTGTATCAACTGCAGGTAGTGTATCACAACTCAATTCAGTAATCATTAATACAACACCTACTATGCTCCTAGCAATATGAACTCGTTTAGATAATAGCATCTACAATAAAAAACGACAAATATGAGTGAATGAAAGTCTTACTTGTTTAAATTTTAAAATATTTTATAGAACTGCTTTATTGGCAGCTAAATTACCTTAAAAATTGCCTCTAGTTTCTACGGTGCTCATGCGTAGCCATACCTAACTTCTAACACTGGAGCACACAATATTGATAAAGCTTCAAAGGTTATAAAGATAAGCAGTTCTATTTGCATTTATTCAATAAAACTGTTAAGAAAAACAGGTTTTCCAGATTATAACATTATTATTTTCCAAAGATTTATTATATTTAATTCAGAATACTAAACTCTGCTAAAGAGACACCTATCAAGTTAAAACATATTTTATGCAAAGTTTAATATGTGATTACCAAAATAGATTTACAAATAGAGCTGCATTTCAGCTTAGTCCCTTTCTCCTTTAAATTGGTAATCATTCTTCTGTCAGTGTTTAAGTAGCATATACTATATGTGTTCATATTTACTATAATTAGGGATATCCAAGGCATTAATATATATCAACCTGTTTTCAAAGAATCCTTATAATTTATAATGCTTAACCAGGTAGAAGTAATAATTGAACATATCAAATAGGATAGCAATATAATAAATATACTCTAGAATATTAGAGGTCAATGACATCTTAGGAATCATCAGAGTCAACATTTTCCCCATGTGAATTATTATCAAAATCAGAATCTCCAGGCATATAGCCCTAGGAAACATTTTTTGCTGCTGTTGTTATTGCTGATGTTTGGTTTAGTTTGTTTGCTCTTTAATTTCCCCAGAAGTTTCTGATAACTTGCCAGGGTATAGCTATTGATTTCTTCCATTTTACAGAAAGGAAAGCTGAGGCTGACATACAGAGGAGAAAAGCAAAGAAAATTCACACTTACTGAGCAACTATAAAGAACTGAGCACTGGTACTGGGGTCCCGTATTTCCCTTAACATACAATTCCCTTACCAACTATGTGAAGTAAATCTTTTTTGGCTTTCCTTTCTTTTTATTTTTGAAAATGACTATACTGAATTTGTAAATAAAATACATACTGTTTGTAAAATTTCAAAAAGTGCAAAATAATGTAAATTAAAATAATCTTTATTGATTATCTTATATTCTCCGTCCTGAATACACACTGTTAAAACTTTGAGGAACCATCTTTTGGCCATGTATTCATGTACACATTCATATGTAGATAAATTTGTAGAACTATTTTTACTTGGAATCAGACTATAAATGCAGTATTCTAACATGCTGAGTGTTTTTTTTACTCAAAAATATGTTAAATATGTCAACAAACATATTGAATATAAATACCTTTACCAACCCCTAGCAAATGGAAACTTAAAATGTTTGTGATTTTTTTCCTGTTTTAATATATATGATCATCACCTTTGTGCATAATGTATCATTCAAAGGTCAATAGGTGTCAACTTTCATGTTAAGATTTAGACATAATTGATTCAACTTCTATTCCACAAATTATGGGAAATTCAGTGCTTCTCCAGAGATTTCTGTGTATTCCTAGGGGATGCTTATTTTCATCATTACTGGTGGGTTGAGTTCCTTTTTCCACTGATTTGATTTAATGAACATTTCATCACTCTGCTTATGTTCGTCCTCTTCTGTTCAGAGTCAGAAATCCAGTCTTCCTGAATATCCTCCAAAAATCTCCTACACACAGAAATCATTTGTGTGAGGCATTGAAGATTTGGGAAGATGAAGGGAACTGCATCACAGCACGGCAAACAATCCACGCTTCATATTATGCATTAATGTTGCTAAAAATGTCTTGGTCATTCTAAGTTCAGATTCCAGCTTCCCATCATGCTACTCCATCCCTCATCCCCACACAACTGTTGATTCCTGATATGTGACAGATGGCTTTCTCACTGGTACCTCCCCATCCTCAACTTGAACAAATTATTATGGTATTTTCTATCAGACAGTTCCCTTTCTTAAAGGATAGGCGATTACTTTCAAAAATGGTATGATTATGTCCTTTGGGTTAGTACATTTTCATACTGATACACATTTTTTGGCTCTTGTATGCTTAACTTCTTAGGGAAATTTCTTAGAGTGAAGCTGTTGCATAAATGGATATTTGCCATTTACATTTTAATGCACATTACCAAACTACCATTCTGAAAATTTGAACCAATTTTTATAATCCTTGTTTTTCAGGTGGGCTTCAAATCAGTAGCTCTATTGCCCCAGTCACCAAGCTAGTGACTTAGTAGACTGGATATTCAAAATCAGGTTTTTCTCTGTCCATTATATCTATAAACATTAATTGTGATAACATATGAACGTCAAAGGTCCTCAATAATATATCTAAATACTAAATGGAAAAAGTATACACTGTCATTGTCATTACTACAATTTTTGAGTCTTCACTAGAGTATCCTTATTTCTCTGCTTTAATCTTGTAATGCTTACCACCAGCACTCTTATACCACCTATCACAGTGGAACAAAACAATTTCAGACACATGGGTAAAATCTACCACGTATCCTCTGAGCTTGTATTGGTCCTTTCCTAAAAACTCTACATTTTCCTTAACATCTTGCAGATTCCTTTGTAAGCAAATTACTCCAGTTCTCTACACACTGGTTCTGTGTCAATTCCTATGGAAAATTTTTCTTCCATATTGCTTTTAAAAAAATTAATGAAAACGGTATCATAAGTGGAAAGAGCTCAGTCTTTAAGTTATGATTCTTCTACTTACTAGCTATCTAATATTGTGAAAGTAACTTTAACTCTCTAATCCTAATATTATCCATCTTACAGGATTTTTGTTAAGATTAAATAAGGCAACAATATGTCAAAACAGATCCTAAGGTCCTTGCCATTTAATACATATCAATTTCCTCTCTTATCTTACCTTTTATGTTTACTATTAACTGTGCTTTTGTTCTTTTAATTTAACAATGATTAAGTTCCTTAGGCATGGAGTAAAAATACTTTTTCAGGATATGATAAGACAGAATGGTAGAGTAGACATAGCATATAACTAAAGTCAACTACATCTAGGTTTGCATATTGACCCTTTCACCTCTTAGCTCTGTGATTTTTGATAAATTATTTAACTCTTTATATGTCTCTTTCTGATGGAGCTAATAAAATCTCCCTCCTAGAGTTGTTGTCAGAATTGAACCTAAAAATGTCCCAGAGAAAGTTATGTGTAGTTGCCTGCTTATTCCCAATATCAGCAGCCTCACCTACCTAATTAAATGAATGATGAAGATTTCCTTCCATTGTGTTTAAAGTGTAAGCTCATACCTAGAAATAACAAATTAGTCTGGCCTATTAAAATACTGTCTTTACAATACTTACTTTAACTCTTCATTTGATTGAATATGTATCTCAGGAACAGAATATCATAATTCCTCAAAGGTTTCACTTCACAGTAAAGACATGCATACACAATTACAGCAGAGCTGATGAATGAGGAACTGAGCAGGGACACTAACATTTTATTTTGGGGCCCTGGTCTCTGACATATTGGTCAAAATATGGTGTAATCCCTTACCCACCTAAGATATTAAAGTAGTCATGATAACCAATTTTTGCAAACTGATTAAAAACAGGAAAGAATAGGGTAAAATAAAATATTTGAAAAGAAAATTGGTGGTGTAAAATGTCTTCCCCTTTACTCTATTTGTTGAAGTAAAGCAACTAATTTCCACTGGTGTCATATCCACTATCTGCTCACTTAGGAGTCACACTCTTATGGGGCCAAAAGAACTTTGCTTTTTGCTTTGTTATAAAAGGCATAACCTATTAAATTAGTAAGGTTAAAAATGATTAATAGAGAGAGAACATACATTCACTGTTGAGCTGTTTTAAGAGACTGTGTGTGTGTGTGTGTTTCATCTTTCTCCTGAACCTCCCCTATAAAATACCATTCACTGTGAGAAAGAAACAATAATGTCTTCACCTCGGCCGTTGCCTTTGGGGCTCTGTCTTGAATCCCCAAAGAGCCTGTAAAAAGTGCCCGTTGTCTGGATGGATGGAGAGCAGTGTGCAAGTGTTATTATCATGGACACTTTAGGGAAAGTGCTCAATCTGTTCTTGTGTCACTGGTGCAAACCCATAAAATTTGAGAGTGGTGGTCCTACATGTTCATGAAAAATAATTGAAGCAAAGCAATTAAGTCTGGAATGATGACAATGGTCTGGATCTCAAAATTGATATGCTGTCAGCTTTGAGGTCCTCACAAAGTTGATAGTCATTAATATCAAAGATAGGTTATGACAACTTCCTCCGCTACAACGACAACAAACTAGTTAGGGTCTCAATGAAAACAACAAAGTGACCCTGAAACAAGAGCATTAAAGCAGATGACAGAAAGAACTACTGTATATTTCTAAGCAGCAGTCAAAGAAAAACTCTGCCAGGAAATTTCAGAAATGAATAACTTGTTTTGCTTAATCTCAGACCACCTACTGAAACAATACATGTTTTTTAATTGCTAAATTGTAGAATTAATTCATTCTTGCTCATTTTTATTTCCCTTTTAATGAGGAATCCAAGACTTCCAGAAATCAGAAAAAATGATTAATGACACAATAATTGCCAAATATAACTTAATAATTACTTTTACTTCAAGTGGATTTATGTTTTATCAGATATACTAAGTAAATTATTTGACTTCACAATTTACGTTTCTTGTTTGTGACACAGAGAAGCTAAGTCGAAGTATGTAACTCCCTTTATCTTTGAAGAATTTTTACCATGAAGCAAAATGGAGCTTGAATAGAATGTTACATTGAGAGAGAGCATACAGTCACTGCTCAGTACAGCTGAGCAGAAAATAAAAATCTATACTAGAAAACTTGAAAATAACCCAAATACATTTTTTTTGTGATTTCATTTTTATGACATAACATTTGGAAAAAAAATCTTTAAAAAAAAAGTTGGTATGCTCACCAGGGTCCTAAGGGAACTATCAAAAATTGATTCCAGCCTGTTAAAGCAGTAAAAATAATTTATTTAAACAATTTTGAGACATACTCATAATTGTATGGAAGGCTAGAGATCTAGGCCCCCAAATCAAAGACAGCTGGGTAGCTAGAACCCCAGGCATATCATGCCACACCATTAGCCAGTGGGGGAACAGAGTTGCACCACTGAGCATTGGATGTCTAGCTTGTCTCACTGGTACAGCTGATGCCACACCCTGGACATCACCTTTGTAACTCTGGACACTCCTGTCACTTAACCACTAGAAACTGAAGACTACTTCTAACATCAGTAACCCAAAGGAATTTGCCACTATCTCTGCACAGGGGCCTGGGAAAGTGAGTAGGAAGCAATTTTAGATTCTGTAGTAGGCGACAACTAACTTCTCTCTCCCCATAAAAAGCCAACAAATATCCACTTCAGTCCATCCTAGCACAATATTAAAATCATCCTCTTTTCATACTTCAAATTTTTAAAATTATGACTTTCTAACAAAAATGCAAACATTGCTCATACAAACCAAGTGCTCTCACCCTCTCAACAAATGGAGCACCTCAATTTCTCATTAGGGCAATGTTCAGAATTTGAAAGTGATGTCTATTCCTCCTCTAGTCCCATCAAGATGCTGATTCAATCATATCAACTAGTTAATAACTATCCCAATATGTACCTTATATACAACAATGAAATACACATATGTGTTGTATATAAACTTATGTACACACACATGAATATATACATACATCTGCATGTTTATATATGCATGTAGACATACACATACGTGTGTGTGTATGTATATATATACACATACACATAAGAAGTGACTACAATTGTCATTTCCACAGTTTGTCATAGGTATTAGCTGAATATCTGACTTCCCTTTTCTACTTTATATTCCAGGTTCCTCTATCCTTGATATACATTTCAGTTGGTTAGGGATCTAAGCCTCTTGTAGTAGTCTTCAACTTTTACTACCAGACATGGCAGTAAAAGGAAGTATCCCCAGAGAATGACCTGTGTTCCATCCACAGTCCTTCCAGCCCCCACTGAGTAGCAACAATCTCATCTCTTCCTGATAGTAAGGATAAATTAAATCTGCTTTTGCCTATTCAGTCAATGGTGTGAAAATTCCCAAATGATAAGTTAGCAGTTTTATTTTCCAGTTCAATAGAGCCATTGGGTTATGTCACTCGGTGAAAAAATAAGACAAAAGAGCGAAGAATTTTAGGAACAGAAAGCAAAAACAAACATTTTGTGAGTGAGTTATTTGGTATGATATGAGAAATTCTCCCCAAGTCTACCTTTTAATTCTCAGACTCTTGTGTTACAGCTACAGAAGAAACAGAACCACTGGTTCAGAACATATATCCTTTCCTGCAGGACAGCATCTCAACCTCACAGGGTCCCCAAATGGTGAGGTAAATGAGTCTTTTACAAAGCACTCAACCATTCTGTAAGGCCAGCTGCTTATGGGAAATGGAGTCTTCATAAGAACAGTGAATTTATGGGCATTAGCTCTAGGTCTTGAATCTTTCATTGTAAAGCGAGGAGAATACATTTGGTACAGGATATGATGATGGTATACAAAGCATTAGCAGGTCTGCTGATAATGGTGCTGGAAGAAGTATGGTAAACAGGAGGAGCAAACTTCATTTAGAATAAATATCTTCTAATGAGAACAAATTGGAATAGGTACTTGCACCCATGAAGAAAGCATTCCATTACAATCAACCAGCCACCGGGTAACTAACTAGCTAACTTAACAAAATGAGAATTCATGGCAGGTTGCTGCTGTTTGCAAAATGAGAAGTCAGTGATGGCAGTAGTTGAGTCAACCTTAGTGAAAGCAAGTCCTTTTACTTTAGTCCATGCAAATCACTTATCCTTAAGAATATGACCCTTTTCATCAAGGTCCTCTGTTTCTACGAGACACAATAATAGATTTCTTTGCATTTGGAGGCAATGTATAATACATAAAGTATAATACTTTACCTTTGAGCTGATTGGATTGGATCCAGAGCTAGAGGAGGTCTATGTAGTCCAGACTGCAATGCATGACCTTCTGCTACTGTGCCATGAACCCACTGTCAATGACTGTGAAATGGGGCTCAAGGATATCTACAGAATTTGTCAACAAGTGTGAGCTTTTTGGTGGGCATTCACATGGGACATATTATAAGATGATTCTAGGAGTTTTATCTCCATATCTCTTCCTAAAAGTTCATGAGTCACAGACTTAATATTTATATGTATCCTTGATTTAGACCATCATATCTCCTTCCACTATAAGAGAAAAAAGAGATACTTCAACTGATTTTTTATACAGGTGAAATATCACTTCTTCATTATTTACTATGATCATAATTTAATGGGGCTCTAATGTATCCACAGACCATTTTCAGCTGGTGCCAGAATACCACAAAAATATATTTGTAAAATAAGCCAGATGAATTATTCCGTCTTCACTTCATTCTCATCATAGAGAATGCCCCCATGAAACCATAAGTTGTGTTCAATAAGGGCTGGCAAAGCAGATATAGAAAGGCAAGAAATTTAAGCAACTGATTCATGCATATATTTGTTTCTACAGAACCAGTTCAGCTCCAACCTCATTTTTTTTACTTCTACTTGTTGGCGAAGTACAGCTTGGAATGTTTGACTTTATGTCTATGTAGATTACAGAGCATCCAGTTCATGATGGGCACTTTGGATTACATAGTCATATAGTTAGTATTCAATGTATACCAGGTTAAAGTTTTTCGAAAGCAGATACTTGCCAAAGAATTTAAGGCTGTGCTCTGAAATCCTAAGACCCTCCACTATGCCATATTCTTCACATGGTCTTTTAATCTGCTAGAAACACCATGAGAACCACTGAAATCTCTGTGTCAGGTGAGTGGCAGAACTGCATCCATTGTCGTCTGAACCACTTTTTCTTTCTATGGACCCAGTCAAAACCAGCATTTCAGGCTAAAGGTAAAAATATTATATTTATACCTCAGTGTAATACACCTTGCCTCCAAAATGCAAAGAAACTCATGGATTGCTATGGTGCTTAATGGCACAGTAGCAACTTCTTAACTTTAAAGGGGACATCTTTACATGCTTTAGTCATATAGACTGGAGGTTGGCAAACTACAACCTGCAGGTCAAATCTAGCCTGCCATTTATTATTTTTAACAACCTGTGAGCACAGCTTGAAGGGATAGCACTGTAAGCCATGGGTACCTACAAAACTTTGGATTGCCAGTGAGTCTTTTGTAGACAGCATACAGTTGGATCATGCATTTTTATCTACCCTACCAATCTCTTTCTTTTGATTGGAGAGTTTAATTCATTTACATTTAAAGCAATTACTGTTAGGGAGAAATTTCTTTCTCCTTTCCTTTTGTGTATATTCTATGGCTATTTTTTTGGTGGTTACCATGGAGATTTCATTTAACATCTTAAAGTTATAACACTCTAAGTTGAATTTATACCAGCTTAACTTCAATAACATACAAAAATTCTGCTTCTTTACAGCTCCATCCCCACCTCTTTTGGTTGTTGATGTCACAAAATTGCATATTTATATATTGTGTGCCCTATCACATAAACTAATAATCCTTTTAAATGTATCAGTCTCTTAAATTATGTAAAACAGGATTCAGATATACTAACAAAAGTTACAGTAATGATAACTATAATTTCCCATGTATTTACCTTTATTTCTCCATACAGCTCCAAGTCATTGTCCAGTGTCTTTTCATTTTTCTCTGAATGATTCCCTTCAGCATTTCTTGCAGGACAGTCTAGTAGTCACAAACTCCTTCAGCTTTTGTTTATCTGGGAATGTCTTAATTTCTCTCTCAATTTTAAAGGACAGTTTTGCTGGATATAGGATTCTTCATTGACAGTTTTTTTTTTTTCTTTTAGTTCTTTGACTATATTGACCCACTGTCTTCTGGCCTCCAAAGTTTCTGATGAGAAATCTACTGATATTCTTAATAAATATCCCTTGTGTGTGATGACTCATTTTTGTTCTGCTGCTTTTAAGGTTCTGTCTTTGTATTTGGCTTTTAAAATTTTTATTATGTTTCTCAGCATGGGTCTTTTAGTTCATCTTAAAGTTCATTGAGCTTCTTGGATGTTTATATTCACGTCTATCATCAAATTTGTGAAGTTTTCAGCCATTGTTTCTTCAAATATTCTCTTTATCCTTTATTGTCTTCCTCTCTTCTCTTTTTGAGACTCCCATGGTGCATATGTGATGGCATCCTACAGGTCCCTTAGGCTCCGTTGGATTTCCTCACCATTTTTCTTACTGTTCCTCAGCCTTGATAATTTCCATTGTCAAGTTTGCTGATTCTTCTGTCTGCTCAAATCTGCCTTTGAATCCCTCTAGTGAATTTTTCATTTTGGTTATTGTACTTTTCAGCATTTTTTTGGTTTCTTTTTAGATTTTCTCTTTATTGATATTTCTATTTTGTTCATACATCATTTTCTTGACTTCCTCTACATATTCCTTTAGTTATTTGAACATCTTTAAAATAATTGTTTTAAAGTATTTGTCTAGTATATCAGCCATTAGGTCTTTCAGAGATAGTTTCTGTAGATTATTCTTTTTCCTTTGAGTAGGTCATACTTTCCTGATTTTTGTATGTGCGTTGCCTGCCACGTGGCTTGGGGTGGTGGTTGAGGTGAAGGGTAGCTTCTACTGTACTAAGAGCTAAAATTGACTGAAATTAACTACAACTTACCATCCAAGTTTTTCCCTGGAAGTTGCAAGCCTTCAGCAGCTCTAGAGTTTCAAAATAGTTACATCTGACAGTGCAATTTTTTTTCTAAGTAGGGAGATATTCCTGGTGTATCATATTGTCATCTTCAGCTAGTACTAGCTTTGAATCAAGGTTTTAGTCAACAGACTAAGTAAATTAAAACTACTTTTAACTGTTTAAAATTGTGCATGGAATCTCTGATAAGTGTTCCTACATGTAAAATTCACCCTGAACTAATGCTTTTTCCTCATTTGTTTAGCATCCTTTTAATCCATTTTCACAACTATGCCCCAGATATTTACTGATGTAAATTAGAATTCTTTGCAATTCTCCTTAAGCTTGATTTTGTAATTTTCCTCCTTTATTAGTTGCCTCTTTTTTTACAAGAGCCATACTAAGAAGTCATGATAAAATGATAGTCTACACCCTCAAGGAGTTTACATCTGATGTTATTCCTTGTCATTATTTTGAGCTCCCTAAATAAATTCCATACCTAAAGGCTGCAAATTGTCAGCCTAAAACTGTGGTTTTTAAATGAGAAAGACTTTGTGTCCTAGGAGACATTTGGTAAAGCCTGGAGATACTTTTGGTTGTCACAATTAAGGGTGCTACTATCATCTAGTGAGGAGAAACCAGGGATGTTGCTTAACATCCTAAAATGCACAGGGCAGCTCTTCTCTCCCCAACAATGAAGAATTATACATCCACAAAATCAATTATTCTGAAGTTGAGAAACCTTGATTTTAAAATTGCAATTGGCTGTCTTCATTCCCCTTATCAAGAATATTTTACTGACTGCTTTTTTTCTTTCTGATTTCAAAAATATGGAACACTTCACAAATTTGCTTGTCATCCTTGTGCAGGTGCCATGCTAATCTTCTCTGCATCATTCCAGTTTTAGGATATCTGCTGTTGAAGTGAGCACCTGACTGCCTTTTAATTATCATTCAAAGCATACCTGAGGGAGTTTGATCTCTCTGATTCTTAATGACAAAAGTGCAAATGACATTTTCCTAATCTATACTTTAAGTAGTCCCTCAGTAAACTTTCTCTCTTTAGATTCTATTGGATAGAAGTTAGTTTTAAAATAATCTATTTCACCATAACAATTGTGCTTTGACTTCAGGAGAGACATATATATCTTAAAATCATAAGGGCAGATCACTAAATAAACTAATAATTAGTCTTATGTTGAAGCAAAATTTCTCTTGAAAAGTTAATAGTATCAACCTAACATTACTTTTGCATTCTTTATTTTCTTAAAACTATATAAAATACTTACCTAGTGTGTTATTTTACTCACTTAAATGAATGAAAAGAATAAAATCCTTATTACTATTATTTCATCTTCCTATAGGTGTTTATTAATACTTTAAGTTAATTCCTTTTACACTCAGACTAATACTCATCATCATCTCTATCTTCTGTTTCTATGACTTTCTAACTAATAACCTGTTTAATATTTTTGTGGGTATGCACAAATCAGATGCATAGGTTCATCAGACTGTTGGATTTAAGTTATATATGTCAAGCCCTATTTTAAACCAGACTTAAAGTCCTCATATTCTTCACAAGATCTTTTATATCTTATAATAAAAAAGATAATATTATTGCAACTTAAAGAATTTCAAGACACAACTCTACCCACCACCAGTCCCTCCCAGCGGGAAACCTGTGCAAGCCTCTTAGATAGGCTTATCCACCAGAGGACAGACAGCAGAAGAAAGAAGAACTACAATCCTGCAGCTTGTGGAACAAAAACTACATTCACAGAAAGATAGACAAGATAAAAAGGCAGATGAAGGAACAAGACAAAATCCCAGAAAAACAACTAAATGAAGTGGAGATAGGCAACCTTCCAGAAAAAGCATTCAGAATAATGATAGTGAATATGATCCATGATCTCGTAAAAAGAATGGAGGCAAAAGATTGAGAAGATGCAAGAAATGTTTAACAAAGACCTGGAAGAATTAGAGAACAAACAAACAGAGATAAACTATACAATAACTGAAATGAAAACTACACTAGAAGGAATCAACAGCAGAAAAACTGAGGCAGAAGAATGGATAAGTGATCTGGAAGACACAATGGTGTAATTCACTGCTGCAGAACAAAATAAAGAAAAAAGAATGAAAAGAAATGAAGACACATTAAATGCAACAACATTTGCATTTTAGGGGTTGCAGAAGGAGAAGAGAGAGAGAGAGGACCCAAGAAAATATTTGAAGAGATTATAGTGGAAAATTTTCTTAACATAGAAAAGGAAATAGCCACCCAAGTCCAGGAAGCATGGAGAGTCCCATACAGGATAAACACAAGGAGAAACACACTGAGACACATAGTAATCAAACTGGCAAAATTAAAAACAAAAAATATTATTGAAAGCAGCAAGGGAAAAACAACAAATAACATACAAGGGAATTCCCATAAGGTTAACAGCTGATTTCTCAGCAGAAACTCTACAAGCCAGAAGGGAGTGGCATGATATATTTAAAGTGATGAAAGGGAAGAATCTACAACCAAGATTACTCTACCCGCCAAGGATCTCACTCAGATTCGATGGAGAAATAAAAAGCTTTACAGACAAGCAAAAGCTAAGAGAATTCAGCATCACCAAACCAACTCTACAACAAATGCTAAACGAACTTCTCTAAGTGGGAAACACAAGAGAAGAAAAGGACCTGCAAAAACAAACCTGAAACAATTAAGAAAATGGTCATAGGAACATACATATCGATAATTACTTAAACGTGAATGGATTAAATGCTCCAACCAAAAGACACAGGCTTGCTGAATGGATACAAAAACAAGACCTATATATATGCTGTCTACAAGAGACTGACTTCAGACCCAGGGACACATACAGACTGAAAGTTAGGGGATGGAAAAAGATATTCCATGCAAATGGAAATCAAAAGAAAGCTGGAGTAGCAATTCTCATAGCAGACAAAATAGACTTTAAAATAAAGAATGTTACAAGAGACAAGGAAGGACACTACATAATGATCAAGGGATCAATCCAGGGAGAAGATATAACAATTATAAATATATATGCACCCAACAGAGGAGCACCTCAATACATAAGGAAACTGCTAACAGCTGTAAAAGAGGAAATCGACAGTAACACAGTGCTAGTGGGGGACTTTAACACCTCATTTACACCAATGGAGAGATCATCCAAAATGAAAATAAAAAAGGAAACAGAAGCTTTAAATGACAAAACAGACCAGATAGATTTAATTGATCCTTATAGTACGTTCCATCCAAAAACAGCAGATTACACTTTCTTGCCAAGTGAGCATGGAATGTTCTCCAGGATAGATCACATCTTGGGTCACAAATCAAGCCTCAGTAAATTTAAGAAAATTGAAATCATATTAAGTATCTTTTCTGACCACAATGCTATGAGATTAGAAATGAATTACAGGGGAAAAAACGTTAAAAACACAAACACATGGAGGCTAAACACTACATTACTAAATGACCAAGAGATCACTGAAGAAATCAAAGAGGAAATAAAAAAATACCTGGAGACAAATGACAATCCAAAACCTATGGATTGCAGAAAAAGCAGTTCTAAGAGGGAAGTTTATAGCTATACAAGTGTACCTCAAGAAACAAGAAAAATCTCAAAAAATAATCTAACCTTACACATAAAGGAACTAGAGAAAGAAGAAAAAACAAAACCCAAAGTTAGCAGAAGGAAAGAAATCATAAAGATCAGAGCAGAAATAAATGATTAGAAACAAAGAAAACAATAGCAAAGATCAATAAAACTAAAAGCTGGTTCTTTGAGAAGTTAAACAAAATTGATAAACCATTAGCCAGACTTATCAAGAAAAAGAGAGAGGGGACTCAAATCAATAAAATTAGAAATGAAAGAGGAGAAGTTACAACAGACACCGCAGAAATACGAAGCATCCTAAGAGACTACTATAAGCAACTCTATGCCAATAAAATGGACAACCTGGAAGAAATGGACAAATTCTTAGAAAGGTATAACCTTCCAAGACTGAACCAGGAAGAAATAGAAAATATGAACAGACCAATCACAAGCAATAAAATTGAAACTGTGATTAGAAATCTTCCAACAAACAAAAGTCCAGGACCAGATGGCTTCACAGATGAATTCGATCAAACACTTAGAGAAGAGCTAAACACCCATTCTTCTCAAACTCTTACAAAAATTATCAGAGGAAGGAACACTCCCAAACTCATTCTATGAGGCCACCATCACTCTAATTCCAAAACCAGACAAAGATACTACAAAAAAAAGAAAATTACAGACTGATATTACTGATGAATATAGATGCAAAAATCCTCAATAAAATACTAGCAAAGAGAATCCAACAACACATTAAAAGGATCATACACCATGATCAAGTGGGATTTATCCCAGGGATGCAAGGATTTTTCAATATATGAAAATCAATCAGTGTGATACACCATATTAACAAATTGAAGGAGAAAAACCATATGGTCATTTCAATAGATGCAGAAAAAGCTTTTGACAAAATTCATCACCCATTTATGATAAAAACTCTCCAGAAAGTGGGCATAGAGGGAACCTCCCTCAACATAATAAAGGGCACTTATGACAAACCCACAGCAAACATCACTCTCAATGATAAAAAACTGAAGGCATTTCCTCTAATATCAGGAACAAGACAAGGCTGTCCACTCTCACCGCTATTATTCAACGTAGTTTTGGAAGTCCTAGCTTCAGCAATCAGAGAAGAAAATGAAATAAAAGGAATACAAATTGGAAAAGAAGGAGTAAAACTGTCACTGTTTGAAGATGACATGATACTGTACATAGAGAATCCTAAAGATGCCACCAGAAAACTACTAGAGCTAACCAATGAATTTTGTAAAGTTGGCAGGATACAAAATTAATGCACAGAAATCTCTTGCATTCCTATACACTAATAATGAAAAATCTGAAAGTTAAATGAAGAAAACACTCCCATATACCATTGCAACAAAAAGAATAAAATACCTAGGACTAAACCTACCTAGGGAGACAAAAGACCTGCATGCAGAAAACTATAAGACACTGATGAAAGAATTAAAGATAATACCAACAGATGGAGAGATATACCATGTTTTTGGATTGGAAGAATCAATATTGTGGAAATGACTATACTACCCAAAGTAAACTACAGATTCAATGCAATCCCTATCAAATTACCAATGGCATTTTTTAGACAACTAGAACAAAAGATCTTAAAATTTGTATGGAGACACAAAAGACCCCGAATAACAAAAGCAGTCTTGAGGGAAAAAACGCAGTGGTAGGAATCAGACTCCCTGACTTCAGACTATACTACAAAGCTACAGTAATCAAGACAATATGGTACTGGCACAAAAACAGAAACATAGATCAATGGAACAAGATAGAAAGCCCAGAGATAAACCCACGCACCTATGGTCAACTAATCTATGACAAAGGAGGCAAGGATATACAATAGAGAAAAGACAGTCTCTTCAATAAGTCGTGCTGGGAAGACTGGACAGCTACATGTAAAAGAATGAAATTAGAGCACTCCCTAACACCATACACAAAAATAAACTCAAAATGGATTAGAGACCTAAATGTAAGACCAAACCTATAAAACTCTTAGAGGAAAACATAGGAAGAACATTCTTTGACATAAATCACAGCAAGATCTTTTTTGAGCCACCTCCTAGAGAACTGGAAATAAAAACAAAAATGAAAAAATGGGAACTAATGAAACTTCAAAGCTTTTGCACAGCAAAGGAAACCATAAACAAGACGAAAAGACAACCCTCAGAATGGGAGAAAATATTTGCAAATGAATCAACGGACAAAGGATTAATCTCCAAAATATATAAACAGCTCATGCAGCTCGATATTAAAAAAACAAACAACCCAATCCAAAAATGGGCAGGAGACCTAAATAGACATTTCTCCAAAGAAAACATACAGATGGCCAAGAAGCACATGAAAAGCTGTTCAACATCACTAATTATTAGAGAAATGCAAATCAAAGCTACAGTGAGGTATCACCTCATACCGGTTAGAGTGGGTATCATCAGGAAATCTACAAACATCAAATGCTGGAGAGGGTGTGGAGAAAAGGAAACCCTCTTGCACTGTTGGTGGGAATGTAAATTGATACAGCCACTATGGAGAACAGTATGGAGGTTCCTTAAAAAACTAAAAATAGAAATACTGTATGATCCAGCAATCCTACTACTGGGCATATACCCAGAGAAAATCACAATTCAAAAAGACACGTGCACCCCAATGTTCATTGCAGCACTATTTACAATAGCCAGGTCATGGAAGCAACCTAAATGCCCATCGACAGATGAATGGATGAAGAAGATGTGGTACGTATATACAATGGAATATTACTCAGCCATAAAAAGGAACGAAATTGTGTCATTTGTTGAGATGTGGATGGATCTAGAGACTGTCATTACAGAGTGAAGTAAGTCAGAAAGAGAAAAACAAATATCGTGTATTAACGCATATACGTGGAACCTAGAAAAATGGTACAGATGAACCGGTATTCAGGGCAGAAACTGAGACACAGATGTAGAGAACAAACGTGTGGACACCAAGGGGGGAAAGCCGTGGGGCGGTGGGGGTGGTGGTGTGATGAATTGGGCGATTGGTATTGACATGTATACACTGATGTGTATAAAATTGATGACTAATAAGAACCTGCTGTATATAAAAAAAAGAATTTCAAGATTAACTTCTAGTCAAATCCTCCTTAAAAGATTTATTTCCTCAAATGAAGAAAGAAAGAGATCAAATAAAATTATGATGCTCTCTGGGAAAACTTAGTGCTGAAAATGTGTCAATGGATTAATGGTTGCTCCAGAGGAAGGTGTAATTCACATTCCGAGAGGAGCAGCTGTTCCGTGATAAATGTACTCAGATTACACTTCAGGTTTTTGATACCAGACAGCACACCTGATTGACATCTAGCAAGAGTTGATCAGATTATGTTTTTGGTTTTCGTTGCTTTTGTTTCTTACTATTCCCTAGAATGGAGCTAGTTATATTAAACTTAAGAGCCTGATCATTATTCTCTTCACATAGCAGTGGTATTTTGGCTAGTATTAATTTTGTTGTTAAAGATACAGCTGTTGTAGAAAATATTTTGAATTTTTAGTACCATCTGGTGCGCTGAAGGAAGAAGTAATGCTCTAAACATTGGCATCGATCCACTTTCTAAGTGGGTAATACTAATGCTTTGAAAAAGGGGCTGTCAAAATGAGAGATGAGAGAGTCATTAATCTGAACTGTTTTCATCTTTGTATCTCACTACAAATACTGCAGTACACCAATTAAAATAAACATCTTGTATGTGTGCGTGTTAAAAATCCTTCAGAGTAGTTTATCACTTACATGTAACATTGACATTATTAACAGTTCATGTCCAGAAATTTAAATGTCACAATAAAATAATAAAAACTGAAATGGTAACTATCAGTGAGGAGAGAAGATGTGTCAGGTTGGCCTACAATTGTTAAAAGAGGCAATAAATTGGTACTCAGAGTTAAATTGGTTTTCCCCTCCATCATTCATTATCATCAGATACTTCTTCAGATGTCCACTGAATTCTCATTTTCCCCACAAAACAGGTATTGATTTAGTATGAACTAAAAACATGCAATTACTTATGACATAATTTATTTTGCTTCAAAGAGTTGGGATCTTTTTTTACAAAGATTGTTTTCAGCACCTGAAAGTTCCCCAGAGATCAGAGTATAGTATAAGTATAGTATAAGTATAGTATAGTATAAGTATAAATAAGATAGTCAAGTAATTTGCCTAGGATACAAGTCTAAATAGGGTACTAAAACTTCATTGGGGCATAATACATATAATAAAATGAAGACAATGTGTATATCAGAAGTCCTTATAAGTGGCAGAAGAAACTTTTGATAGGACAGACTGGGTGTAGGGTGAGGAACATTCTTAAGGCGCTTGCTTAAATAATAGGTTACTATTAATGTTAATTTTAAAACAAGTGCATTGGATTTGCTTACAAAGTGAGATATGATGTGGGGATCCAAGGCTGAATTTTTAGAGAACATCTTGAATGATAGTGGTTTACTTCTGTTCATTTCCCATGCAACTTTCATTCCCTTCTCCAAATAAATGGTAAAAACATACCTAGAAAGTGTCTTCTTGAACAAGAACAAAATGATTAGCTTCCCAGGGCACTTACAGATTTCATAATAACCCTGAGTCAGAGAGATATTCCATAAATTGTAAAGTTATACTGCAAGTTCTTATAGGCTAAGGGGTACACTTGAGGTTTAAAGTGCTATGGAGTTTCAGAATAGGCAGACTTCTTTATAGTTGGTCAAATGGGCTGAATGAAGGAAAAAGCATCCTGGAAGAATAAGCATTTTAGCTAAACCTTAAGAGGATTTCATTCATTGATTTTAATGAGATGTCCAGGCAGAAGGAAAATATGAATTTTCAAACAAAAGAAAATTCAGAATATTTGTGTAGCAGCAGGTAGTCTAATGTTGAGCTACGAACACCTTGCAGGAGAATAATGTGATGTAAGATTGTAAGGATTGAATGTAAACAGGACATGGAAGAGCTTAAATGGTGAGTGTGACTATTTATTGGGAAACTTCCAAAATTTTTTGAGACAGTATACAGCATCATGGCCATGGGCGGAAGGACAGATGTTGGCAGGTGATAATGAGAGAGTAGAAGTGGGTTACACAGTCTAGGTGGCTACTGCAGTGATTTTAAGTTGCTGATGGTTAAGAGTTGATGGAGATGCGAATAAAAATAAATGAAAATGGAAAGACAGAGACAAATATAAGCAAATTTTAGAGATAGAAGCAATAAGACAGCAACAGAGCAGATGTTAGAATTCTAGTGAGATGGGAGAATTCAAAGAATGACGGAACATCTACAACATGAATTGGAATAAAGTAATCAGGAAATAAAGATGCCATGGAAAAAATGAGGGGGTGATGATATGAGTAGAGTTTGGTACGCATTAAGTTGATTTTAATATAATTTAACATCATTCACTTCTTTGTAGCATATCATGAAAGAGGGGCACCTTGGCGAAATAATAATAACTATAATTTATTGAACAGCTATAATTCATCAGTTATAATGTAAGATGTTTCACATATGAAGCCCTCCTAAAACCAAAACAACTCTGGAATATAAGTGTTCATTCATCCCCACTTTAAGATGATGAAACTGAAATTCTGATAGGTTACATTATCTGATCAAGGTGACATAACTGATAAGGAGGGCATGTGGAATTTGAATCTACGTCTGTCTGACTTTATTAAACAGAAGAATGAAAATACAATGGAAAGAAAATAGCCTTGGGAGACTAACAGGGGAATATTTGACTTTAGAAAGGGGGTTTTATCTCTCTAAGGTAGAAAAGGAAATAAGAGAGAAATGAGAGACTGAGCAATTCTATACAGCGTAGATAGCACATGACGTAGTCTTCTGATTGATGACCAGGAAATTGTTAAAGTTGTAATTGTAGAACACACTTGATTTCAGAAACATTAAATCCTGAAATAATAGGCATCTTAGAATTGAAACTACATTGTGTCAAACTATATACTATATGAGCTTGTTTATTATTTTAAGACTGATATTGTCTATGACTAGAAGGAAGCTTCCTTCTGTTCCTTACTTAATAGACTTTTTTTCCATTTTTGTTGCTTTTAAATAGAAAGAGATGCTGGATAAAATTAAATAATTCTCTTACAGCTAAGCATGTGTTTATTATTTTCTTCTTTTACTTCTCCAATTCTGCCACCCACTTACAGTCAATCAATCTTCAAGGCTTCCCCATTTTACTTCCTCCTAGATTATTTCCTAAAACTCTCCATTTTTCCCATCTCCAGTGCTGTCATCCTTCCTAGTCTTGAACACAGTCTTGCTGTTTTACAAACTACTCTCTACACTGAAGCCCTTGTGATTATTTAAAAGTGTAAAATCTCTCTCCTATTTAAAACTCTTCAATAGATTCTCACTGTGCTTTAGATAAAGACCAAATTTTTTTAAATGACCCAGATTAAAGTCTGTGTGAGCTGGGCTCTGCCTGTATTTTCAGAGTCGGGTGCAGACAGTCGGTATCTCAGAGTCATGTTGCCTTTGTGGCTGTCTTTTCTATTCAGAATCATGAAGATTGGATATAATCATGGGCTGCAAAAACAATACAATTACTGTCGATTTACCCTGGATTTTTGACACGTTGTTTCCTCTTTACTTCCTAGGGGGGACGCCAGTTTTGGTCTTTAAAATGTACATTCATAGAAGTTTCGATTAGAACTCAAGGGAAAGAGTTAGAATTGGGAATTGGAGCCATGAACCAGCATTTCTGACTTTCCATATTAAACTAGAAATCATTGTTTCAAAGGTCTGTTGTAGGTTTACGTATTTGGTGAATATGCATTAAATAGCACTCAGAGAAAAATTGAGGCAATGATTTCAGGGGAGTTAACTTTCTTCTCTCACCACACTCCTCTTTTTGGGTTTTATTTGAGTGTCAGATTCAAGGTACACAGACTGGAGATAATCATATTCCAGAAACAAGCCAACATAGAGGTTATGCTCATCTAAGACCTGTATTCTGTATACATCAGACTTTAGAGCTCGGTTGTATGAACGAGGATGTTATACATTCAGGTTATTACATCTTATTATACAACTTACGTATAACTTGAACTCAAAACATAAAAGCATCTCATTTTTTATGTGGAAATATTTACAATCTGTACAACCCGAGACATTTACTTTGTTCTATGTTCAAACTATATTCTGAGGTTTAAAATCACCAGAACACAAACTATGTTAGAGAAACATAACTGAGAAACCAAATGTAAGGCATCAGGAGAATGGGACTAGAACAATTTGACCAAAGCTTAAACATTTTTTGGAGAGAAACACAACACTGAATTGAATTTGCCAGAAGAAGGTGAGGTAACTAATTAATTAGACAACACTCTCTCAAGAAAGCCACCACCTTCATGCTGTCCAGGTTGGGCAGGGCTTTTCTTTGCAATGACACTTCTGATAACACACAATTTCCCAAACTCCCTCCTTCTCCCCAGAAACATATGTGTTTTGTGCTCCATTCATTCTAGATGACTGTCAACTAATCTTTTAAACTAAGCAATACAAACATTTAAACTGGTTCTAAAAGGTTAATGTTATTCCTCCCATTAGGGCTGAACTGCCATAACTCAAAGAAGTTACTCTAATGGTGCTTATTATAGACACCAAGGCAGGCTAGAGAGCGATTAGGGGTCTTCAATCTATCGGTGCCCCTTAAATCATACACATAAGCAATTGCTTAGGCAGGCTATGGAAAGTCACCCAGACCTTTTTGTTCAAAACTCTATTGAACACTAGGTGCCTATCTTTGGGTGAGTGCATGTACTGGAGATAGAGAGCATTGTTCCAGAGGATAGGCCAGCTAACATGCTGTCCTACCCGGGACCAGAAGAATGTACTACTGCTGATATTGCACGATTTAGGGGGAACTACGGAAATTTCTTCTCCTACTGGCCCGAAACATACCAATGACAACCCAACCTCCTTCCCCCACTTGTTTGTAACTGAATATCAAATTCTAGAACTGAAGTTTTATTAAATGTCTTCTTCGCAATGAAAATTCAAATCCAAATCTTACATTTGTAAACACCTGGGAAGACAACACATTAGATTACCAACAACAGAGTAGTATCGTGAGAAAATTAGGTATCTAGAAAGCAGGTTGGAATATGCAGAGTATGTCTCTATTTTCCTACCTGAAGTATTTCTCCTCTGCCTAAACTTTGAGGCCAATATAAAATGAAATGTCCTCAGATCCTTGGAGTTATCAGAGATCCTCAGAGAACAAGGAAGAGGTGTATGTGGTGTGTGTGTGTGTGTGTGTGTGTGTGTGTGTGTGTGATGCACAGAGAGGAAGAGGAGGCAAGGGACAGCCTACACATATTTGAATTTTGCTATCTGCCAAATCACTCTGCCTCTTAATACCACAGAAACAAGAGCTACCTCTAGAAAGTCCATATAGAAGATCTTCTAACTATCTTAAGAAGCCTCAGCCAGGGCCCAGAGACAGAAAAATAAATATAAGAGTTTAAGTGCAGTTAGTTTCATGCAGAAACATCAGCTTAACAGGGACAAGACATGAAACAGACCTATGGTTCAAACATACCACTGAGTATCCAGACGATTTCCTGTAATGAGCTTCTTGGATATAAATAGCATAGTAATACAAATATACATACTTTTTACTAACACCACTTTAACTCTTTCTGGACTCAGCTTTGTAATAAATCTGAAAATGCAATGCATTTGGTTAAGGAGAGTTACTTTTGGAAGCTTAATGAGCATGATGGCTAACGGGGACAATGCTTTAAAATTCCATTTAGGGACAAAATAATATTAAAAAGAATGTGCTTTTTTTAAATTAATAATCCCTCTTTTTTTTTGTATTTTACACATAGACAAATCCTTCAGAAATTAATGTACTAAAAAAAGGCAACCAACAGTTAGCTAACAACTTGATTACCATTCTTAACCAGATTAAGCTGATCTTATTTAATAAACACATCATTAGTTTAATCATGATAATGAGTGACTGCAATGGTCTTTTGAATATTTACTAGAAAATTTAGAAAATTATTAGATGATGAAAAAAGACAATTTTAAAAGTTTCCATTTAAAACACAGAAAAATATTGTTACCATTTTGATGTATTTTCTTCTAGAATTTTTCTCGTGTGTTTGACTGTACAGTTGGTATTCTGATTGTAGCTGTTTCTTTTTGACTTGCAATCCTCCTAAATTTAACAAATAGATTCTTTTAATTTTATGAGACAATTGGGGAAATTTCATCACTAAAAATATATTTGATCATATTTAGTAAATAATTGTCCATTTTTAACGTAATAATGTTATTGAAATTATGTACAAGAGATAAAAAGTGAATGTTAGTAGTTGGATGGTATGATGCCTTGGATTTGCTTTAAAATAATCCAGAGTGGGATGACGTGATATAGGCTAGGAGTTAACAGTTACTGAAGATGAATGACGGGTACATGGAGGTTTATGACAGTATTCAATGGAAAGTTTAAAATATTTAAGTAAGTAATAGGCTATGATTTGTGATACTATATGTTTTATATAAATATGTTGGCATATATATATTCATAAACACCTTGGTTTAACTTTAGTAACTATATAACTTAAAATTTCTGTACTCATTTATTTTTAAGCCAGTTTAACTTGTTAAAAGCTGAAATGGGTGTGTAATGTCACTCACACAACTCTGTTTGGTTAATTTTTTTCTAAGGTTTTTTGCTGTTTGTTTTCCTTTATCCTGAAGTTAACTTATTCATTCTGTTAATACATGTCATTGTTCTTTTTTCATTTATGTGTATACATTTTATTGATGTCTCTCTAGTCCTGCTTAAGTTTTTTGCTTTACATTCCAACTTCCACATGTTTTTCATTTATTTGTCCTTGCTTGATAATTCTTGAGCATCCATCATTGTTCTGATTGTTGTTGTTTAACATTCTCTGACACTTTGTCTTTAGAAAATCTGCTTAAGAAGCATATATTGGATTGGCCAAAAAGTTCGTTCGAGTTTTTCCATATGATGGCACAGAAAATCCCGAGCGAACTTTTTGGCCCACCCAAACAGCTGTTGTTGTTGTTGTTGTTGTTCTTTGAAAAAAATGAATATGTTTTTATTTAATTGAGGAATAAAATTGATTTTCTCTCAAATTCTAATTGTAGGTCTCATCTTGAGTTTTCTTTTTTTACTCATTGGTATGTATGTGTGGATGCATACACACTCACACATACAAATACATACACACAACATGTGGACCATTTATATTTTCCTTCAAACTCTGCAGAAATTTGGTAGTTATATAAACTTCTTCTAGTTCTACTAGTAATAAAATTTAAGTCCTATAAAAACATTTTTAAATCTTGTTTTTTATAAATTTGAAAGCCAGGAATGAAAAGGTTTGGGTTAATTCTACCCTATATAAGATGAGAAATCCAACATATATTTTTCTCCCTGTCCACACCCTACCCATTACTATTCTTCGTTGATGTAACATAAGCTTTGCTTTCAAAATATTTTTATTAAATTGTTTACACAAGAGAGCTTCTCTTTCCTGTTGTTTTGACTTATAATTCACTTCTGTAGAATTCACAATAACAAAAATATTTAGATAACATGTTTTATTGATTTAATGTTTGTCTGTAATTTTACATTATGGCATATATATCTTCTATATGAAATATTATAGTGTGTATATTGTAAAACATTATAAAACACAGAATTCCAATCTCACCTTATATTGTTTATTTCTAAATCTATAGTACTAGTAGAATTTGTTTTCTTCAAATGATCCTATGAGAAACTAAGAGAGGAAGGAACACTTCCTTACTCAAACTACAAGGCCAAAATACCCTGATACCAATAGCATTCAAAGACATTACAGAAAAGAAAGCTACAGGCCAATACACTTTTTGAATTTAACTGCAAAATTCTTAAGAAAATGTTGCAAATAGAATCCAGAATAAGTTTTAACATTACTAAGTAGGGTTCATCCCAGGGATAGTTTTATAGGTTGATAAAGAATCAATGCAATTTAACATTTTAACAAACTAAAGAAGAAGAAAATATATATATATATATATATTATTTTCTAAGTAAATGTAGGAAAACCTTTTTGCAAAATTCAGCACTCATTCATGATACAAAATCTCAGTAAACTAAGAATACAAGGAACTTCCTCAACTTGATAAATGCCATCAAACATAAATCCACAGCATCATACTTAATGGTTTTTTTCTATAATCAGGAACAAATCAAGGAAGTTAGCTCTTAGCCTTTTCACTCAATATTGTACTGGAATTCCTAGATGGGTTGGAAAGTAGAAGTAAAACTATTTTTGTTCAAAAACAATATAATCATCTATGTAGAAAATCCTAAGGAAATCACCAAAAGAAACCCATTAGTAATAGTAAGAGAGTTTAGCAAGTTCATAGAATGTAAAATTAATATAAAACCCTTTTTATTTCTAGGTACTAGCAAAAATTGGAAATTACAAATTTTAAATACCCTTTAGAACAGCATCAATAATATGAAATGTGTAGGAATAATTTAACAGAATATGTGCAAGACCTGTATACAGTACATGATAAAATATCATGGAGACAAGTTAAAGATCTAAATAAATGGATAGATCATGTACATGGATTGGAAGACTTGATATTGTTATGATGCCATTTATCTCTATTATGATCTATGGATTCAATTTAATTCCAGCCAGACTCCCAGAAAGCTATATTATAGAATTTGAAAATTACATCTAAAATACATAGGGAAGGAAGTATGTCAATTAAGATGGTGGACTAGGAAGACACAAAACTCCCCTCACAAACACATTGGAAATACATCTACACGTGGAACAATTCTCATTGAAAACTTAACAGTAGACTGGCAAAAAGACTCCTGTACAACCAAAGCTGTAAGAAAATCCACATGGAATTGTGTAGGAGGGGAAGAAAAGCCATTGGATCAAGACCTGTGCCCCTGGGAGAGGACTCAGAGGAAAAGGGAGATTATACAGGTAGAGATTCTTCTTGGGGTTGCAACAGTTTGAGACAAATATTGGGATCCCCAGCTCTGTGGTCTGACACAAGGAAGATGAGCCTGGTTGGTGGGTTAGAGAGCTTGTGGAACTAACAGGAGGAATATGGGAAGCCAGGACTCCACTCATGAAGAGGGCACATATCCTTGCTTGCTCCCAAAGAAGGGTGGAGGGGGCAGATTGAAAATTGCATTAGTGGCTGGTAGGTTTCCCACAACTTCCCAGGGTGGGCCTCTCCCGAGCCAAGTGAATGCTCGAGCTCCACTTGGGAGCATGACTGTGAGACACAGAAGCAGGTCAAACCCAAAGTGTTATCTGAGCAGCATGGGGGAAACCATTACTGGCAATTACATGGACAGTGCATCAGAAACATTCCAGATGGCTGACTGAGAACCACGACAGTCCGTGTCATGACACACAAAGAGTGCGCACACCAGCCCCTCTTGCTTCAGCACTGCTCCCCTCTGGGATGAAGATGCCAAATCTGGTGGGGGAGAACACACTCTTAAAGGGAACAGACCTGGTTCAGACCCAAACCTCATGGCTTCTGCTTCAGAACCTTGAGACCCACCTCTGCCCCCAATAGGGCAGTCATGGCCACTGAGAAGAGGAAAAGCTCCAGCTCATACCTGCCTCTGACCTTAGCCCCTGCTTCTCCAGACCTACCGCCCACCAAGGCGATAGCTGGCAGCACACCGTGAAGAAAAATGTGACTTGCGTTCATGTTAAATCCAGCTCTCCCACTGAAGCCACTGGGCACACAGAGACTGTATAAGGATGCTCCCAGATAAGGACACAACTTCAGACTGTCATAAGAAACTGTTTCACTTAATTTCACAAAGAAGAGAAAGTTAAGCAAAATGAGAAGACAGAGAAATTTGTCTCAATTGAAAGAGCAAGAGAACTCCTGAAAAAACAACTAATAAAAAAGAAGTAAACAGTTTACCAGATAAAGAATTCAAAGCATTAGTAGTAAGAATGCTAACTGAATTAAGGAAAAGAATAGATGAACACAGTGATAATTTTAACAAGGAACTAGAAAATATTTTTTAAAAGATCCAGTCAGAACTGAAGAATACAAAAACTGACATGAAAAACACACTAGAAGGAATTAATAGCAGACTAGGTAATATAGAACACATAAGTGATCTGAAAGATAAAATAATGGAAATAACCCAATCAGATCAGAGAAAGGAAAACAAATTTTAAAAATGAGAACATTTTAAGGGACCTGTGGGACATTAAGCAAACCAACATTCACATTATAGGGGTCTCAGAAGGAGAAGAGGGAGAGATGAAGGTTGAAAATGTACTTGATAAAATTATGGATGAAAACTTCCCAAACTTGAAGAAGGAAACATATTCATGTACAGGAGGCACAGAAGGTCCCAAACAAGATGAACCCAGACCCACACCAAGACATATCATAATTAAAATGGCAAAATTTAAAGAGAGAATTCTAAAGGCAGCAAGAAAAAAACAAAGAGTCATATTCAAGGAAACCACCACAAGGCTATCAGCTGACTTCTTTGCAGAAACTTTGCAGGCCAAAGGGAGTGGCATGATATATTCAAAGTGCTGAAAGGGAAAACCTGGAACCTAGGATACTCTACCAGGCAGGATTATCATTTAGAATTTAAGAAAAGAGAAAGAAATTCTCAGACAATCAAAAACTAAAAGAGTTCATCAACTAAACCTACCCTAAAAGAAGAAAAGGAACTTCTCTAAGTGGGAAAGAAAAGGTTAAAACAAGAGATAAGAATCTAGAGCAAAGGAAAAAAATCCCACTACTGAAGACAAATACATAGTAAAGGCTGAGGATCAACCACATAAATAAGCAAGTATGAATATCAAAAGACAAAAAATGGTAAAATCAACTATAAGTACATTAAACAGTAAAGAGATAAACAAGATGTTGTAAAATATGACATAAAACAATGCAAAATGTGGAGGAGGGGAGTATAAAATGTAGATCTCTTAGAATGCACTTGAACTTGCAGAACTACCTGTTTAAAACAAGTAGATATAGTTATAGGTCAACATATATAAACCCCACGGTAACCACAAATCAAAAACCTACAAAAGATACACAAAAACTGGAGATAAGGGAACACAAGCATGACACTATAGAAAATCATGAAACCACAAAGAAAAAAACAAAAAAAAGAAAAAAACACAGAAGAACTACAAAAACAAACAAGAAAACAAGTAGTGAAATGGCAATAACTACATACCTATCAATAATTACTTTAAATGTCAATGAACTAAATGCTCCAATCTAAAGATATAGGCTGATTGAATTAAAAGAAAAAACCAAGATCGATCTATATATTGCTTACAAGACACGCATGTCAGAGGTAAAGACACATGCAGGCTGAACATGAGGGGATGGAAAAAAATATTTCATGCAAATGGAAACAAGAAAGCTGGAGTAGCAATACTCATATCAAACAAAATAGACTTTAAAACAAAGGTTATAACAAAAGACAAAGAAAGGCATTATATAATGATAAAGGGATCAATACAAGAAGAAGATATTACATTCATTAACATATATGCACCCAATATAGGAGCACCTAAATATATAAAGCAAATATTAACAGACATAAAGGGAGAAATTGACAATAATACAATAATAATAGGGGACTTTGATACCTCACTTAATTCAGACATAAAATCAATAAGGAAACAGTGTGGTCTTAAATGATACAAATGATAAGTCCAAATGATTATTGGACTTAATAGATATCTACAGGACATTACATCCAAAAACGGCAGAATACACATTCTTTTCAAGTGCACATGGAACATTCTCCAGGATAGATAACATACTAGACCACAAAACAAGTCTCAAAATTTATAATTTTTTTCTGACCACAACAGTATGAAACTAGAAATCAACTACAGAAAGAAAAAAATGGGGAAAAAACCAAACGTGGAGACTAAACAACATGCCCCTAAAAAATCAGTGGGTCAATAAAGAAATCAAAGAAGAAATCAGAAAATACCCCAAGACAAATGAAAATGGAAACACAACTTTCCGAAATCTATGGGATATAGCAAAAGCAGTTCTAAGATGGAAGTTTATAGCTATAGAGGTCTACCTCAAGAAACAAACAAACGAAAATCTCAAATAAGCAACCTAACTTAACATTTAAAAGAAGTGGAAAAAGAAGAACAAACAAAGCCCAATAGGCAGAAGGAAGGAAGTAATAAAGATCAGAGAGGAAATAAATAAAATAAAGACCAAAAGAACACAATAGATTAGATTAATGAAACAAAAAGCTGATTTTTAAAAGATAAAAAAAAAAATGATAAACCTTTAGCCAGGCTCATTAAGAAGAAAAGAGAGGGGACTCAAATAAAATAAGAAATGAAAGAGGAAAAATAACAATCAGTAGCACAGAGATGCAAAAAATTATGAGAATACTATGAACAGATATAAGCCAACAAATTGGACAACCTATAAGAAATGGACAAATTTCTAGAAACATACAATCTGCCAAGACTGAATCAGGAAGAAACAGACAATCTGAACAGACCAATCACTAGTAGTAAAATTGAATTTGTAATTTAAAAACTCCCAGCAAATAAAAGTTCACGACCAGACAGCTTTATTGGGGAATTCTACCAAACATATAAAGAAATAATACCTACCCTTCTCAAACTATTCCAAAAAAATTGAAGAGGAAGAATAATTTGCAAATTCATTCTATGAGGCCACCTTTACCCTGATACAAAAACCAGACAAAGACACTACAAAAAAAGAAAATTGCTGGCCAATACCTTTGATGAATACAGGTGTAAAAATCCTAAGCAGAATATTAGCAAACTGATTTCAACAGTATGGAAAAAGGATCATACATTTTGATCGAGTGGGATCTATTCCAGGGGTGCAAGGATGGCTCAATATTTGCACATCAATGTGATACACCACATTAACAAAAGGAAGGATGAAAATCACACAATCATCTCAATAGACACAGAAAAAGCATTTGACAAAATTCAGCATCCATTTATGATAAGCTCTCATCAAAGTTGTTACAAAGGAAACATATCACAACATAATAAAAGTCATTTATGACATACACAGAACTAACATCATACTCAACAGTGCAAAACTCAAAGCTCTTCTTCTAAAAACAGGAACAAGACAAGGATGTCCACATTTCTATGCCCACCACTTCTATTTAACCTAATATTATAAGTCCCATCCATAGTAATCAGACAAGAAAAAGAAATAAAAGACATCTAAATTAGAAGGGAAGAAATAAAACTGTCACTATTTGCAGATGATATGATACTATGTATATACAGAAAACCCTAAAGTCTCCACCAAAAAACTGTTTAGAACTAATAAAGGAATTCAGTAAAGTTACAGGATACAAGATTAATATACAGAAACCTGTTTCTTTGCTATACAGTATTAATGAACTATCCAAAAGCAAAAGCAAAACAACAAAAATCTCATTTAAACTCTTACCAAAAAGAACAAAATATCTAGGAATAAACTTAACCAAAGAGGTGAAATACTTATACTCTGAAAATTATAAAACATTGATGAATGAAATTGAAGATGATACAAAGAAGTGAAAAGATAGCCCTTGCTCTTGGATTGGAAGAATTAATATTGTTAAAATGGTCATACTATCCAAAGAAGTCTACACATTTAATGCAATACTCATGACATTTTTCACAGAACTAGAACAAATAATCCTAAAATTTATGTGGAATCATCAAAGACCCCAATTGCCAAAGTTATCTTGAGCAAAAAGAAAGAAGCTGAAGGTATCACACTCCCTGACATCAGACTATATACTACAAAGCTACAGTAATCAAAACAATATGGTTCTGCACAAGAACAGACACATAGATCAATGGAATGGAATAGAGAACCCAGAAAAAATCCCACACTTATGGACAATTAAACTTCAATAATAAAAGCAAGAATATACAATGGAGAAGACAGCCTCTTCAATAGGTGGTGCTGAGAAAACTAAAAAACTAAATGTAAAAGAATGAGTTAGGGCTTCCCTGGTGGCGCAGTGGTTGAGAGTCCACCTGCCGATGGAGGGGACACGGGTTCGTGCCCCAGTCTGGGAAGATCCCACATGCCGTGGAGCGGCTGGGTCCATGAGCCATGGCCACTGAACTTGTGCGTCCGCAGCCTGTGCTCCGCAACGGGAGAGGCCACAACAGAGAGAGGCCTATGTACCGCAAAAAAAAAAAAAAAAGAGAATGAGTTACAACCATTCCTCACATCATATACAAAAATAAACTCAAAATGGGTTAAAGACTTAAAAGTGAGACATGAAACCATAAAACTTCTAGAAGAGAACATAGGCAGAACACTTTGACATAAATTGTGACAATAATTTTTTGGATCTGTCTCCTAAGGAAAAAGGAAAAAAAGCAAAAATAAACAAATAGGACCTAATTAAAAGCTTTTTCACAGCAAAGGAGATCATCAATAAAATGAAAAAACAGCCTATTGAATGGGAGAAAATGTTTGCAACTAATATGACCAATAAGGGATTAATATCTAAAATATATAAACAGCTTATACAGCTCAACATCAAAAAAAAATAAAACCAATTTAAAAATGGGCAGAAGATCTGAATAGACATTTTTCCAAAGGAGACATACAGATGGCCAACAGGCACATGAGAAGGTGCTCAATATTGCTAATTATCAGAGAAATGCAAATTAAAACCACAAAGAGATATCATCTTACACCTGTCAAAATGGTTATCATCAAAAAACCACAAGAGCTTCCCTGGTGGCACAGTGGTTGAGAGTCCGCCTGCCGATGCAGGGGACACGGGTTCGTGCCCCGGTCCGGGAAGATCCCACATGCCGCCAAGTGGCTGGGCCTGTGAGCCATGGCCGCTAAGCCTGCGCATCCAGAGCCTGTGCTCCGCAACAGGAGATGACACAACTGTGAGAGGCCCGCGTACCGCCAAAAAAAAAAAAAACCCACAAATAACAAATGTTGGCGAAGATGTGGAGAAAAGGGAATCTTTGTTCACTTTTGGTGGAAATGTAAGTTAGTGCAGCCAATATGAAAAACAGTAGGAAGTTTGCTCAAAAAACTAAAAATAGAACTGCCATATGATCTAGCAATTCCTACAACTTCTGTGTATATAACTGAAGAGAACAAAACACTAATTTGAAAAGACACATGGACCCCAATGTCATAGCAGCATTATCTACATGGAAGCCAAGATAGGGAAGCAACATAAATGTACATCAGCAGATTAATGGATAAAGAAAACGTGACATATATATATATATATATATATATATATACATGCGTATAAATGTATATAAAATGGAATACTACTCAGCCATGAAAAAGAATGGAATTCTGCCATTTGCAACAACGTGGATGGTTCGAGAGTATTATGCTTAATGAAATAAGTCAGAGAAAGACAAATATGCTACATTATTATTTGTATGTGGAATCTTAAAAATAAAACAAAAAATGTATGTAACAAAGCAGAAATAGACTCACAGATAAAGAAAACAAACTAGTGGTTACCACTAGGGAAGGGAAAGTGGGGAAGTGCAAGATAGGGATATGAGATTAGGAGATACAAAGTCCTATGCATAAAGCAAATAATCAACAGGATATATTATACAACATAGAGAAATATAGCCATTATTTTACACTAACTTTAAATAGAGTATAATTATAAAAATATTGAATTATTATGTTATACACCTGAAACTAATATAATATTGTAAATCAACTGTACTTCAATATAAATTCATGCATACATACATACATACAGAGGGAAGTGTGAAGAACATAGGATAGCTCTTTTTCAAACAATTTTGAAAAAGAAAAACAAAGTTAGAGAGTGAATGTTGAAAATATTTAGGAAGTACAGTGTGAGTATAATGAACAGAGATGGGATTTTACCTTAGCCCATTCCCCATCTCACTACGTAACTCAATAAACATTTAGTGATCTGTTGATTCAGTTCAAATGCCCTTGACTGAGTCTATGCCCTATTGCTGAGTACTGCCCGTGTGTTACTTAGAGGAATATGCCCCATCAGCACTCTTTTTTTTTTTTTTGCGGTACGCGGGCCTCTCACTGCTGCGGCCTCTCCCGTTGCGGAGCACAGGCTCCGGACGCGCAGGCTCAGCGGCCACGGCTCACGGGCCCAGCCGCTCCGCGGCATGTGGGTTCTCCCGGACCGGGGCACGAACCCGTGTCCCCTGCATCGGCAGGCAGACTCCCAACCACTGCGCCACCAGGGAAGCCCAGAACTCATTTTTTGTAAATATTTCACTTTCTCTGAAATAGTTATTGAACATGTCACCCTTATTACCTCTCATTTCATAGGACAGAATTAACAGGAGAGTGAAAATGGGAATAAGACTCAAGATGGTTGTTTTACTCTGGGATGTAGACATCTGTTTGCCTTGGCTTTTCGTAGGCAGCAGTTGGCTATAATGATAATGTTTTGTTCAGTTGACATTATCTCGCAGTTCCCTTCCTTGGAGAGAGTGTCGTGGGCATCGCTCTGCTGCCTCAGACTCTTCCATCCAGGCTCCTGGTCTCCAGCTGCTGTGGCCTTAGCACTCTCCTTTGACCACTTGTTCCCAGTTCTCCCCTTCTTTCCCCTCCCTGCTCAGGTGTATTTCATCCACAGACCATTTACTGTTGAGTCTGACAACTATTTTTTTCCCTGAGAAAAATCTAAGTGCTTTTCTTTCTATGAAATGATTTTCACAGATTAATTGCTTCCTCTTTTATTATGAAGTTTCTTGAAATGTCAAATGTATTGAAGACCATAAGCTCTTTAACTTCCTTCTGTCTCAGGGAAATAAGATTCCCAGCAAACTGCAGGCTTCCTCTACCTGCTCTCTGCTCTGACAAAACGATTAACTTTTCTCAAGTAGATGAGTGATGATTCAGCAATTCCTACAGAAAGTAAGACTCCAGTCTTCTTAAAAATCCACATTTAGCCATAAAATTTTTTCACCTTCCTCACGAATATGATATAGAAAGACATTTTTGAAACTATCTTTCTTTCTTGCTTCAAGTGAAATTATGAATCACAAAATTTATTTGTATATTTCTGACTGGTAACTAAAGTTAAATACGCACACACACACACACACCCATCCACACACACACACACACACACACACACACATACACTTATATCCAATATGAATAGCTTCATACTTTTAGTTATAAGTACAATCACAGTCCTTTTATTTTTTAAATTTCTTTGGTCCTTATATGCCCTATTAGCAGGAAGTCCAGTATTGTACCCACTTGTTAATTGTCTAAAAACTCTAGAGGCTATTGTAAAAGGCTCACTTCATTTTACTGACAACAAGACCACAGCAATCTGAGCAAGCCACCATTTCTTTATTTCTCACTACCATGTGCTGTTTTATTCTCCTAGACATCCTGACAGACAGTACTTGTCTACTGCTGTGAGGGATGATTCCATTTCCTTGTAAATTCGTAAAGGGTGCCCCACACATGAGCTCCCAAGTTGCAGATTTTAGCACTCACCTCTTTCAGTTCAAATTTGCAGCAGCTACCACTCATGGGAAATAGAATCCTCATACTCCTTTTCTTTCTGGCAACCACACGCATTCCACTGGGGCCATCCCTTATTCCCAGAACTATTAGAACTCCTCTTCAAAGGGACACTGCCTTCAGCAACCCCCAAGTTATTTCCTGCCCTTCCTTGCACCTTGGTATCACTGGTAGCTTTTCTCTTTGAGAAGGAAGCATGCGCACGCACACACACACACACACACACACACACACACATTTAATTTCTGGTGGGGCAATGCCTTTGATGGGCTATCTCATTCTTAGAAACTTACATGGTATTATATAAGTATGTATTTTCATATTTACATACATATGTATAATATAATGTATTTGTATATATGTGTATGTGTGCTGGTTTGAGCTCATTATTTGACTAGAAAATACCCATTAATTGAGTACCTATTATGTACCAGACACTGGATACAAAGATTAATAGGGTGCAATATAATCTCTTCAAGAAACTAGAAAATTAAATAAAAAAGCAATTATGATATTGTATGGTAAGTACTGTTTCAGAGTTATGCATGCAATATAGATATACTGGGCAACATTCAAGGATGAATTTTACAATGGAGGAGGAAATTCAATAGAATTATGTAGCTATCAGCAGATTGTACTCCATAATTAGGGCGGAAATACACTACTCGATTTCCTTCTTTTGTCTTGGATTCCTGATACACACAGAGTTCTTTTGTGGTTTTAGTTTTAGTTTTTTGTTTTGTTATTAAGTTTTATTTCTAACAGCACACATTATATTCCAATTTAGTTTCATGCTTATATCTTTGTTTCTGGTATAGAGAAAAGCATATAGTATAATCTCAATAAATACATATTTTATAAAGTTTTAATGAATGGACAGATCACATTTTTGGTAATGATGGTGTAGGGAACACGTTTGCAGAGGGGTTGGTCTAAATGTATTCAATTTAATTGAAACTTCTAGCACAATTTGTTACATTCAACAAGATCATTTATCAATACATGGGCTGACCTCCACTTAAAAATAGGAAGTGTTGCATGGCTCTTCAATAACAAGCCTTGAGAAGTAAGCTTATCTTACTCTTTTTTCTTTCATGTTGGCATTCATAATTCTATATAACACACTTATAGCAGCAACCACAGTAGATGCTCCAAATGGGGTCAATCCCATCCACACACTGACAGGCGAATTGTTCAGAGAATTTTGGCTATTATTATTGGGTATTTTGACACCTGAAATTTTGATAAAAATTGAAAAACTTGGTATATATAATTAATTTTTTGCTAACAAAGGAATTATTATTGCTTTAAAATGTATTATATTTTGAATCTTTATTAAGAATGTTTAAATCAAAAGGAGGAAGAGAGAAATGGTAGAAAAAGCACTTTATAAGGATTTTAATATATTTTTTGGAACTAAAAATTACTGGCCTTAGCTATCAGTTAGCTGTTGAGCCTCATTCTACTTGTGTGCGATTGTGTATGAGTATGTCGGAGACCATAATACAATAAAAAATAAACTGAAATGAGTACATGATAATCTAGTAGAACTTGAACACAATTTGAATGGAATAAATAATATAAAGATCTTCAGTGATTTTATGGTGTCATCTGGGATGGGGTAGGAAGGATTCTGGGAAGAGATCAGGCTAATTCTGACTGCTGCAATCCTTAACCAAATGTCCAGAGTTTGCTAACAATTTTCAAAATACGAGAATAAGACGTCATATTTTGCCTGTCATGGCTCCACTTGAAAACCTCAATTTGATGGGTAGCATTGGAGAAACATTGCTGGGGAAACAAGAAGTGTTCTAGTCACCAGCATTAATAAAATGAGTAAGTCAGAATAGACATGTGCAGGCAGTCTTGGGGGCCTGTGAATGCACCAAGCTAGAAGAGAAGACACTTTTTGGCAAGATGAGAAAGTATGGGCAACATGTCTATAGAACTTGCAATAGAGCCTCTAGGAAGACACCAATAGTGATATTTACCCAACATCACTTTTAATTCTTTTTTATAAGCTTGCTGGTGTTGTTTTTTCTTTTTTTAATTGAAGTACAGTTGATTCACAATTTTGTGTTAGTTTCAGGCGTACAGCAAAGTGATTCAATTATTCACATTTTTTCAGATGATTTTCCATTATAGGTTATTCCAAGATATTGAATATAGTGCTATACAGTAAATCCTTGTTGCTTATCCATTTTATACAAACCACTTTTAATTCTTTTAATTTTCTTCTTTCTCCTAAGAAGAGGTAAATAAAAGGCATTTGGCAATTGTTTTGTTTTGTTTTAAAGTAACAGCGATCTTGTTAGACCGCAAGTTTGACAGTGTGGGCTTGTATGTCAGGTTCTACGAGTTCAGCTTTGTTCTTTCTACATGGGAATAATTCAGGGACTTCCCTGGTGGCACAGTGGTTAAGAATCCACCTGCCAATGCAGAGCCACAACTACTGAACCTGTGCTCTAGAGTCTGAGACCTGCAACTACTGAGCCCACGTGCCACAACTACTGAAGCCCACATGCCTAGAGCCCGTGCTCCACAGCAGGAGAAGCCACCGCAATGAGAAGCCCATGAGACGCAAGGAAGAGTAGCTCCAGCTCGCTGCAGCTAGAGAAAGCCCGTGCACAGCAATAAAGACCCAACCCAGCCAAAAATAAATTAATTAATTAATTTTAAAAAATAAATGGGAATAATTCAAAGAAACTCCTTGAAGTAAAGCTCAAAGTGAGGCCAGCTTCCCAAAGTACCAAGAAATATTATTCAGAAAAAACAAAACTGTAACATTTGGTACAACTTACTTTGCCCAACTTCTTGAACCATATTAGTTTTATTAGTATTAAAAATTATAGTTGTGTCAGTTCTGCAGCTGATAGTGGTCTGGTCCAAACCAGAGTCAGTGGCAGCTGCAAAAATAAGGAAACATCTTGTCTGTTGCCACAAGAGGATTAGAGTGTAACTCATAGCAAGCCTGCTCTATGCAGACTCCCTCAGGTTTATCATGTAAAAATCAAAGTCACATGTCTACATGAGCCATGTTAGCTGAAAAACTTCCAGCGTAACAAGCTGAGAAATGTAACCACAAAAACCATGAGGCTTTCTACATTTAAAGGACAAATGAGTGAGGCATTTTTTTCTTACAAGGCTGTTTCTACTACAGAAGCCTGTCCTATTCCTGCAGCTCTTAATTGCCTCCTTGCCCCTCATCAAAGATTCCCCAAGGAGACACTGGTTAGGGAGGTACTTCCAACAATACAGACCTCTCCTCCAAAAGCAGTGCATTCTGCTCTTCTTCAGCCTCTGCTGCTAATTCATAACCCCAAACTAGTGTTTTTCAAATGGTTTTGAACCCATAATCGAAGCAAGAAATTCATGTTCATCCAGATCCTGTACATACATATATAAAACTAAAGCAAAAGCTTCATGTAAAAATATTTACCTTTACTGCAGATAATGAACTTTGATAATTTCTATTTTATTCTGTTTAATTTTGGTATGGCTGCTGCAGACCACCAAATTGACTTCATTACACACAAATATGTCATGACCCCCCAGTTTATAAAGCACTGCCAAAGTTCAGTACATTTCATGTCCAGCTGTGCATAAAAATCACCTGGGGAGTCTTCTCAAAACAATAAGCCAGGGCTGGGGAAGGGGCAATGGAGAATGACGCCACTAAAGGAAGGCAGACAATTTCTGCCAATTATTTGCTGTGTGACCTTGGATAAGTCACTTAACCTCTCTGAGTTTCAGTGTCTCCACCTGTCAAATGATGATAATAATAGAACCTCTCATACAGAGTTGTTGTGTGCATGAAATGACATAACACAGCAAAACACTGCTTTACGTATGAAACGTGGTAAGAAGGCATTAATATTATTCTTAACAATCTTGCAACCAAACTATTTCTCTGGTTGGGTTCCATTACTGATGTCTAATGGGGATTTTTCACAATATGTCATAATTTGCCTTAAATACTGTGCCTTTGCTTGCATCAGAAGTGGATTAAAACTCAGTCATCTCATTAATACCTTGCCTGGCTACTAAATCGGAGGTACCTAAATAAGGTAGTTATGAGATGACTAAATCCTAACTTGACTTTGGCCCCCACTAAAGGTATTAATAAGGTGACCAGGTTTTAACCTGTTCTTGGCTTCATGTATATGGTTTTCAAAGCAGGTGAGAACCCGTTTCTAAAAAGCTATTAAAACATCAAATCATGAGCCTAGTTTGGGCTTTTTTTTTTTGAACACGAATGAGAGATATAAAGGGAAGAACCAGACAGAGTTAATTAGAAACCTCTAATCTTAATCTTTTACATGGTCTTAGACCAGTTTTTCTGAAGAGCTATAGTAGATTGCAATTCACATTGTTTAAGTAACTATTTGGGCTTTTCCAGTGATTTATATCAATTTAACACAATAATATCCTAAATCCATAGGTCCTAAATTGAGCCAAGTAGCAAGCATTTATTGAAAAACTAACACTGACCACACTAAATTAAGTACTATGAGGATACTAAGAAAATGTAAAAGGTATTCTCTTCCCTCAAAGTACTTACAGTCTGTTTGGGAGAAACTCTTTTAAAAGATAGTACAGTTGGGCTTCCCTGGTAGCGCAGTAGTTGAGGGTCCGCCTGCCGATGCAGGGGGCACGGCTTCGTGCCCCCGGTTCGGGAAGATCCCACATGCCGTGGAGCGGCTGGGCCCGTGAGCCATGGCCGCTGAGCCTGCGCGTCCGGAGCCTGTGCTCCGCAACGGGAGAGGCCACAACAGTGAGACACCCGTGTACCGCAAAAAAAAAAAAAAAAAAGGTAGTACAGTTGACCCTTGAATAACACGGATCTGAACTGCGAGGATCCACTTATACGCAGATTTTTTTCAATAGTAAATACGACAGTACTACAGGATCTGAGGTTGGGTGAATCCGCGAATGTGGAATGGCGGATACGGGAGAGCAGACTGTAAAGTTATACATGGATTTTAGGATCTGTGTTTCTAATCCCAGTGTTGTCCAGGGGTCAACTGTCTATTAATAGAAATTTGAGGCATAGTAAGGCCAACAGATCAGGGGATGATTGCCACTGAAAAGATAGTTTGTTACTCCCACTTCTCACACAGAAAAGTCATGCAAGGTCATGGGGGCCACATGGAGAAGAATCGGTGACCTGGCAGGAAGAGGGGAAACTGGGTGAGAGGCTTTATTGTGGCTCCTGTGGGAAGGAACAGGGAGGCTTAGGATTAGCTAGTTTGGATAATTTTAGGATATTTAAGACACAGGAGCTGTCACTAGTTGTCTGGTACCCGGCCCAGTGCTGATTAGAGCAGGTGGATAGTGGCTGGAGTGTGAGAAACTGATAAAGGAAGTGGTTGGAGTGTGGACCCTGGATTGGTTGGTTTGCATTTGAAAAGCACTCTTGCAGGTGTGTTCTTTACCATCGGTAGGAATTGGCTAAACCTGGGAGAGACAGTCCCTCCAGGGTTAGCAAGGCCCCAGATGTCAAAGCATCAGAATACAGAAAATAAAAGACATGCTGAATACAGAAATAACTCAAAACTTGGTAAGTATTAACAACACAGCGTACCATTAATACGTGTATAATACACAAAAAGAATTGAAGAATTGAGAGAGATGGCTCTCAGACTTGGCAATATGCTGGAATCTCATGGGGAATTACCAAAGTACTGCTTTTGAGACCCCATCCCGGATTGTGACTTTAATTTGTCTAGGGCGCAGCTGCACATCAGGATTTTTAATGTGTAACCTAGGTTAAAAAGCACTGATTTAGAGCAAGAGTGAACAGTACAGGAGGAGACAGGCATATTTGGACCATTAATATCCTAAAGCTGGCCAGTTTATGCCTCATCTTCTGCAGTAGAGAGGAGGGAAAAGAGGATAGGAAAATAATAATGTTGTAGAGAATAATGGATCTAACATGTATGAAGTAACTGCTACGTGTCAAGTCCATTTTAGGTACTTCAAATACGATATCGAATTCTCTCCCTAGAACGATAAGAGAAAATATAATTTAAAATTCCTTAATTTTACTGAAACTGAAATTCTGAAACAGTAAATGATATGCCTACAATCCACAGCTAATATGTTGATAAAATACATGTATCTTCTCTTCCAAATTATAATCTAGTTATTTCCAAATTATAAAATAGTTATTTTTTAAAGAGGAAATAATATTTTCTCCCCAAGTAACCAATATTTTTCCTATCTAGTAACCCAGACATAAAATGTTTTCTTTATATCCAATTTTAAATACTTCTTGCCTTGACCAAATACAAATCGGTTTTATTGCAAAGAAATCTGTGAACCCTGACATAGTTGATATTTATAAACTTTTTCTGTCTAGCATCTTAATTTCTGTTAGGCTTCCGTACCATCCCCATCTCATTTGGTTATGGCTAGACTGGGAATGACAGTAGTGAGAGTCGTAGGACTGGGGGTTATTCAACCTTGGTACTCCAATATTTTATCTATAATGATTGGTCTAAGGGATGGTCACATGAACTAAGCTGAGCTAATCAGAGTGCTTCCACTGACATTCCAAATGTAGATGCTGGAGAGAGAGTGAATCTATTCCTTGTGGATTGTAGGCTATAAGCATAGAGACCTGAGCTTCCTTGAGATTCTGAGTAAAGGTATGAGAGAATAAGGCCAACGGTAAGAGAGATGAAAAAACAAATAGATGTTTAGATAGATCCAAGAGATGGATAAGCTTCTATTATTGTTTTAGCTTCTGGATTTAATCAGGCTTAAATGCAAACATCTCCACACACGGACTTAGTATTTGTACGAGCCGATAAATTTTCCTTTTACTTAAGACGTTTTGAATTGGATTTCTGTCACTTGCAACTGTCACTTACACAATCAGATGTCTCCAAAAAATATACATTACTTGGGACACAGTCCTGTTCAAGTTAATGAACATATACTCAAGAAGAGTTTGAACTAGGATGTGCTTTTCTTCTTATGTGGACAACTATTGCCTTGCAGTATGCAGGTTCTCCAGATTAAAGTGTAAAATAAGACTGTACTACAAGTTCAAAATCTATGATATAATGGCCCATTACAGACAAAGACTATGATCCCAATGACAAACCAGTCAGTCAGTCAAACATCAGTTACTAATCATCTGCTGTGTGTCAAAAAATGTGAAATGTACTAGGAGGTTCCAGAGGTGTACAGGGAGGGTCCAAAGATAAAAAGAACACATCACTACTCTCAGGAAGCTCACTGCTTGTGGGGAAAATATGGACCCAAAATAACCAGTGCTATAAGGTAATCAATACATGGTAAGTTGCCAAATGAGCAGTATGAAAATATTTTAGGGCTACATATGTTCAAAGGAATGAGCAATAGCTGTTGGATGGAAGTGGTCAGGAACACTTTTTGCTTTTTTTTTAAAGGAAGTATAACTTGACCAGTGCCTTGAAGAATGGGAAGATTTAACAGAGAGATTACCTTTGCCGACAAAGAGAAAATCCCACATAACATACTTGGGTATAGCAAGAGTCCAGTAGCAGACCAAAGGAAGTAGAATTTAATGCAGCAGAAAATCATCTCTTTACCTCTACTCCCATAGTGTTGTTTCTTGGTTATTATTCTTTAAAATGAAAAAAAAACAGATTTATTAAAAACATAAGTCACATACTAATTCAGACAGTGATTCTTGCCCGATAGAGGTTTTAATTTATTTAGAAATTTCAGAAAATAAACAAGTCTTCGTTTTGATTAATGGCTATAGGACAGAGCATCTATCTCAGATTAAGGAAAGTTAAAGTAAAATTCTTAGAAAAAGTAGCATCTAAACTAAAACTTTAGTAAAGCCTGAGTAGAAGTTAGCAAAGATTCTGAAATGAGAAAAAGCATACATGGTGAATCAAAACGTCAAAATGGTGATAGTGAGGTACCTGAAAGTGTAAAAAGGGCCACAAATGAACTTAAACTCTATGGAGAAAAAAAGTGCCATTCAGCAGCTGTGCTCCAAGAGTGTGGGCCTCTGGGGTTCCCTGAGATATTTTCAGAGAGTTCATGAAGTCACATAATTTTTTCAATAATACTGGTACACTATTCGCTTGTAATAGCTCATTTTCTCATAAGTGTACAGTGAAGTTTTCCACTGTACATTTGAGAAATCTACATAAAAGAATGAACCAGTATGTTCCAAATAACAAATCATGATGTTACAAAAATTATGCATAAAAAATACATTCAAGGTATAGATGGGTCAATGTAACAGACTGCAAAACAGCTCATGAATATGGTTTCAGATTCAATAGGACAATTAATCTTTAAGAAACAACCACTTTTTGAAGTTTGATGTAGTGTTAAAGAAGGATATTCACAATGATCTAAAATAGCCATTAAAATGCTTCTCCTTTTTCCAACTGTGTGAGACCAGATTTTCTTCATATACTGCAACCAAAATCACAGATCACAATGGATTTAATGAAGATGCAGATATGATAATCCCACTCTATTAACCCAGACCTTTAAAAGATGTTCAAAAATGTAAAACAATTGTACTCTCATAGCTACAGTTGATCTTTGAACAATGTGGAGGTTAATCCTCAGTATAATTTATAGTCGGCCCTCCATATCTGTAGTTCCTCTGCATCTGTGGATTCAACCAACCAGACTGTGGATTACTTTAGTGTTTACTATTGAAACGTATCTGTGTGTAAGTGGACCTGTGCAGTTCAAACCATCATTGTTCAAGGGGCAACTGTAATTTGGGGGGGAATATAGTTATTCTGCATAAGAAAATGTTTATTACTCTTATTTTAAAAATAAGTTAATAAATATTTTATTTTTTTCTGTTTTAATTTCTAGTAGAATATATATAGACAGATAGAAGCCACATAAGCCCTTTAGGGTTCTTAATAATTTTTAAGAGTGTAAAGGGGTTCTGAGACCAAAAGTTTGAGAATGGTGGCCACAGAGTGTATCATGGGGATTCTGTTTCATCTCTTTTTGCGATCTCTTCTTTTCTTGATCCTGTGTGTTTGCTGAACATTCAGTAAGCTCTCTCAATAAAAGTTGAGTCACTTCTTTCCTTTCATTTGGCCACTGTTTCCAACTGCCCATTGTTGTAAGCCTGAATGAATAAACGGATCTTGCTTTCACATCACTACTGCCTCTTTTTGTCCTGAATCCTCATTTCCCATTGATAATGTGTCAGAAGTAATAGCTGCTATTACGACAATTGGACAACTGAAGAGAATCGTGTAAGGATCGATGAGTAACATGATCAAATTCACAAATGTGTCTGTTTCTCGGCAAAGCTCTCTGTCTGGATGAAAAACTTGCAATTGACTGGGGAGACAGTGCTGCTTCCCTGTGGTTTGGAGTGTTCTACATTATAAGAGGCAAAACTTTAAGAACATAAAAACATTAGAATATTTGAAGGCAGCAAAATTTATGACTTCTCCAACCCTGAACCAAATACTCGTGGAAAAGATTATAATGACTAATCCCTTATCTTTAGAAGAAAAAAAATTCTGATTTCTTCCTTTGCTTTGAAGTTTCTGATTATTTCTTGCTGTTTGCACCCCATTTTGATCTTTGGATAAAGATGCTGTCCCCGGGTTCCTTTTCTTCTGAGGTCCACCAGAAAAATCTGAAGACTTTTACCAGGATTTTATACTTAACACTTGATGGCTAAAAGATTTCAGGAAAAATGTAAACATCCACTCAGATGCAAAGCTCTATGACCCTCTGCAGGAAGGTGGTCTGGACATGGAACAGAGTGGTGCTGGGGGCCAGAAGTGACAGCTACATCAGGAACTTAGAGAAGGCTCTGCCTCTCACCTTTCTCCTGGCCTGAAGCACTGCTGTTCTTCTGGGCTCCAGCCTCCTTTTGGTGGGCTGGTTCAAGGGAGGCATTAGGTTGGCATTCCCTTGAAAAGGGAACAGGCTTCTCCTTGGAACTGAGTTGAGACTGTTCCGTTGTTTTCAGTTATAAATTTTGGCAATTTTGACCCCCTGTTATCAGTCAGAGGACATCTTTTCAAGTCCAAATCTAGCATGTGCCTACTTTTGATTTGAAAGAAGTCTTTCTCATTCTTTTTGAATAATTAGCATTATTTTTAAATGTTTGCTTATTTCAGATTGAATTAAAATCAAGTTCAGTAGAGAAGGATTTTTATGTTTGTTCTTATTTGAATTTGCTAGTCAAAATCCCTTTAAAGTGATGTGCATAGTAAACTTCCAAAAATTATCTTTTCCTGCTTGCTTTTATTTATAAAAATGATATGTCATAGCAATGTTATAGATTATTTTTACATTTTTTCAATCCCTTTAAAAATGCATTAAGGATTATTAAAGTCAATCCTTTAACAACTGAAAAAGTTATGTACAATTATATATGAAATACACGAGTGCCCTCTCTTGTCCACTTAAAAGTAAAGCAGTTTTAGTAATCAGGATTTTCTCTCTTTAGTGTCAGGAAACCGAATCAGCCATCTCTAATAATATAAGTTATTTGTCTTCCTTCTTTGAAAATTTGATGTATAAATATATGATATAGCTCATTGAGAGGAATTTATTAGAGGATAATGAATTTTAAAGTGAACACAGCTTTTCTTACAAGTTAGAATGATAGCCTTTATAACACATTGATACCAGTTTTAATCCACTTTTCTTAAATCTCAGAGGGTACATTGAATTCAAGTAAACCTAACTTTTAAAATGAGATTCATTTTCATTTTGACTGAAACTATTGCATTGTAAGCAAGTTCTAATTTCCCAGAGAGTTAAATCTGTAAATAATAATGGTCTGGTTTTCACTTTTCTTTACAACTGAAGGGAAGGCAACACAAATATACCTATTGTTTGGAGCCAATAATTCCTCATATTGCTGCTCAGTGTTGGAGCTGCACAAACAGACATACTATAGGGCTATGAATTGTAAAGAACATTTACTTACCTTTTCTATAGCCCTACTATTTTCCTCAAGAGGTACTGAGCCAGGCAAAATGTACATAAGTCTTTGTGCTTCATCTGAAAGACCAAACTGGAGTAGAGATTTCAGGATAGAAAGACCTTAGATCAGAAGAAATTCAATGCTACCCTCAGTGAGGATAATAAAGAATGCTCTGGTAAGTGTCAGGAATCTTAGACCATTTCAATTGCAGCTCCTGAGTAAGAAAGCATTGGGCTCTGTACTGTTGCCTCCTAGAATCTCAAATGAGATAGTCTTCACCATAAATCCATCACATCCTGTGTAAAACATTTCCTGAAGGCAGGAAGGGAAGTTATATTTATGAGAGGGATTTTTGCAAGAGCAGCACAGGTTTCTAAGTGTAAGAATCTAGACCCTCAACTCTTATCACGCACTCCACCAGGATTTTACAATTTTGTCAAATGTGCTGATTGCCATATGTGGTACCTTAGTGCTACTGCCACTGCAAACCTTGTAGTGACTTCCACCAGGTGGTAGATATACTGCTAAAGGACTGGGTTGGTCCACACTGAGTCTAGGAAGAGAGTCCCTCAATAGGTGGCTGAAGCTCTTTGCAGAGTCTAGGATCACATGTTCAAGGATGATCTGATGTCCATTTCCTTCCCCATATGCTGTGAATGATGCTGTCTGAATACTTTCCATATCCCAGTTTGATACAGATAGAGTAGGATAATTAAATAGTTAGCTTAGAAATCCCAATAGGAGATTAAAGACAGAAAGGGAATTTTAAGAGAGTTTGGGAGACAGTTGTAAGCTAACGACCACTCAAGGAAAGAATCCAGTAACCAAGCAGCAATCTACATATGTACTTAAAGTACAAGACAATAGATACGGGGTCTGAATCTTGTTACATGAAGTAAGGGAGTTACTGGTCCTTAAAGAGTAGCATTTCTGCATGTAGCCAAGACAAGAATATAGGCGAAAGGGGAAAGAAACTAGGTGAAAGGGACATTGTACTGAAACCTGAGATGATTACCATATTTTAGTATATGTTACTACCCTTCTGCTAATATACATATGATTTAAATAGCGCCATGATAGTCCCGGTTGGACCATATAGGGTCAAAGGAGGAACTAATGATGTAAGCCTTGATGTCTACCCAAGAATGAGGAAGAAGGTGGTCTTCTCCCCTCCCCACTTTTTCTTTGATCATAAAAATGCAGCCCTCTCTGTTCTCAGGGCTGCTGTGCTCCCTTGCTGGCCTGCTTGTATCTTCACAAGCATCCTATGCTAATAAACTCACTCTTTGCCTGCCTCTTTGCCTCACACCGAATTCTTTCTGCGACAAGACAAAAGAACCTGAGCTTCAGTAAGTCCTGAGACCAGGTAAGTGGTTTCAATTAAAAGACAGTGGGTTTGGGCTTCCCTGGTGACGCAGTGGTTGAGAGTCCGCCTGCCGATTCAGGGGACACGGGTTCGTGGCCCGGTCCGGGAAGATCCCACATGCTGCGGAGCGGCTGGGCCCGTGAGCCATGGCCGCTGAGCCTGCGCGTCCGGAGCCTGTGCTAAAAAAGACAGTGGGTTTAAGTCTCCTCCTAAGTCAGGGACTGTGTGTTCAAGTCCCATTCTGTGGTGCGGCTAGCTTCTAGTCCCATCCAGGAAGGAGTGCAGTTTCAATTTCACTAAAGAAGGTCTGAGACCTAGATCACTGGTCACCAGAATTGAATCTGATGTTGTGCCTTTATCAGGAAATTCCATTCAGTAACTAGGGATATCTTCACAACTACCCTAAAAAACAGAACCTGTTAAACCATCACTATCTTACCCAGAGTGGTTAAGTAACTTCATCCATGGTAGTGGCTAAATTTACTAGATGGAGCTGGAATTTGAACCCAGAAGCCCAGCTCTAGAGTCTATGCTATACATTATTATAGCCCTTCTCACCACACAAAATCTTACCTATTTTTCAAGGCTCTATTCATAAACTACATCCTTTCAGAAGCTTTCTTGTTTCGCTTAGATGATCATAATTTCTTCTGAACTTCCATAACACTATCTTTAATCTTTCTCTAATGTCAACTTGCTGCTGGTGGTTTTATTATTTATCTATTTAAGTTTTTTCTCTCTAAACTGTAAGGTCATCGAGGTAGTAGCCCTATATAATTCATTTTTGTAGGAAAAGGCACTTACAAATTTGCTGGTAATGCAAGAAACAGTTAGCATTTTATATAAAGTTGGTGGATTTATAACCTCTCAACAATGTATTCATTTACTCTCCCAATATTTATTGAGATCCTAATGATATGGCAGGCCTATCTCTAGCAGCTACAGTGATAAATAAGCCAAACTGCAGACAAATCTTTAAGATATAACTAATGGTTTAAATGCAATAAGATTTCTAGTCACAAGTCTTCAATTAATGCACAACCTTACTATTAACAGTCAGGTATTAATAGAAAAGTAACTTGCTGATCAACTTTACACCATTATTGACGGAATAACTCAGAGACTGTCTACTGTATGTGAGGAGCTTTCTGGGGAGCATTTTAGTATAAAAGTTAGAGGCAGGAATTATAGACAGAAAAAGGCAGCATATCATTTATACAACAGCAAGGAGCCAACAGTGCAAAGAATATAAAATTTTCTGATGTTTGAATATGGGTAGCCACTTGGAATTAGTTTCAGATGATTTTGCAAAAAAATGGCAGAAAGAGCACAGACGCTTGGAGTTTTTAACAAGAAAAAATGAACCATTATCCAGAACTGTTTCATTCATCAAATATTCTCTCTATGGGTTCAACTTGCCTGGGAAAGGTGAAACTTATTTAACATCACTACTTTCTGGGTTAATTGTTTTCCTTAAGAACTCTCTTTAAGGTGTGGTCCAGACCTGACCTTGTTTATCAGATAAAATTAAACCAAATAGCCTTAAGTTGTTTTGACCACTGATGAATGAGATTTGGAAAATGGCAGTCTCGAGTCCGTGAAAAATTGCATTCACGTTAAGTTGATTGAGATTGCGTGTGGTACACTACTTTGATTTCTTCTATTTGGCCCATCTCAACAGATAACTTCTAGCAAATTCAAATTTGCAAAACAAATAAAATAATCTGACAGCTTGTAAGGGTGGGAAAGGATATTGGCTCATTTCCCTAAAGACTTATCTCATAGAAAGGCCGTATATTATACGAAAAAGATATATAATTCAACATTTCTCTGCCAGAAAAGGCAGCCAAAATTTTTATATTGTTCCAGAAAGAAAACAATCTTTCTGCAATTTCCATTTACTCCTTTCTTACCCAGACTTGACTCTTTGAGAGATGGAAATGGTATTGCAACATTTTCAGGAAGTGAGATTTAAAGTACAAGGAGGTTTCATTGCACAAGACCCCAGCCTCCCCCCTTTTTCTCAGTCGAAACCTGTTGTGGTCTTTAGCTTCTCTGCTCTCAGTTTTGGCTTCCTGGTTACCTATATCATCTGTTTCTCTGCCTTGTCTGACTCTTCACCACGACACTGTGGTATTCATTGCAGTAACATGTGGGCCAGAATGAGCTCACACTGATTACCATAGAGAGTGTAATACCATAGGAATTTTATTATAATTGAGCAATAGTTCTTATATACCTATATAAAAAATTTATCTGGAAAGCAAATTACGGTAGAGTATTTCTCCAAGGCTCTTAATGACATTATCTGTTTTTAGGAATTCTCTCTCCATGTTCATGCTCTAAACTAATTAGCTCAATAGACTTGACAAGAAAAAGATTGAAAGAGGTAGAGCTGTTTAAGTTATTTTTAGTCCAAAGCTGGGTTTATTATTAGTACTGTGTCCCTATTGTGCCACCCTAGAGCACCCAAAATAATTGGAGTAGAATAGATAGGAAACTAAACTGAACACCAATCATCTGCTAAATACATGTTTTGTCATCATTTTACCCTACCCCAACCCTCTTTATATATTCAGGTACAGGTAGAGTAAGCATTTAGTTCTCCTATTCAGTAGCTAACTGGATTGTTTTCTCGTTTGTTTCATCCTAGATAGAAGGCAGAAAAGGATGGCTATTCGGGTAGGTCTCAGGGTGGAGAGTAAAAAAAAGGAATTAATATTTATTTGTTCCTAATGAGATAATAAAATGTTCTTTACACATATACTCTTATTCAATGCTCATAACTAAGCCATGAGTTGCTTAAAATTGCCTTTTATAAATGAGCAGCTGAGTCTTAAAGATGATAATGTATCTCAATATACTGTTAGTAATTTTTACCTGTTTAAATACTATGATTCCAAGCAGAGATTTATGCAATAGAAACTGTTTCTTTCTTCCCCCTACCCTCTCCTCAAATCACTCCCCTGAGCACATACACAAAAATACACAGACTTAGAAAATTGTATACCTATACCACCAGGCTCAGGAAAGATTATCATTCTAAAATGGAAATGCAGTTACTCATCTCAGTTAGTAACCCTTAATAGATAGTTTAGCCATCAATGTGATTAACTAATGAACCACCCTAAATGGTATTTCTTCACCCACTAAGGCTAGGTGTTGTCCTATTTTTTCTCACAGTTCCACTTAGCCATCCCTACCCCTGTCACACCACCCATTCTAGAATGAGTTGTCATGGCCATGTTTGATGATTTTCCTATGGATTCTAATAATAAGTCAATTACAGCTGGCCTGGTGTTGTGGAAATGACTTAGGTAACTCCCTCCACATAGTAGAGCCCAGTTGATGACAGTTGAGAACACTTGCCTTCTTTGCTTCGTTCATTTTGTTATTTCGCCTGCAATCCAACGAACTCTTTCTTGCCTAATTAGTTGTCTGCTCCACAGCTTATCAGCTTTGCCTCTTGCAAACTAAACAGATCAAACAACTCTAGATCTTAGGAAACAACAAAGTTAAATCATTTGAGGAGAGGTTAAAAATAGCTGAAACTGAATCTCTACTGGGATTTGGGGAAAACTAAAATATGTTAATTTTTCTTTCAAATTGGCTGGCTGGGTTCATTCTTTGTTTCTAGCATGGCAGTAAAGTGCATTATTTTTATTATTTTTTTTATCAGTAGCATGGCAGTGTCTAGATAAAGCAGGGCAATCCTAGTCAGGCTTTTCCACTCCTGGATGAAGACGAGCAAAATCATATGTTTTGTCAGTATGGATTTTTTTCCACCAAGATAGTCCCCAGCTTGGTTCTTCATAAATGTTATTAAACTTCACATTAAACAACCTGTGTGTGTGGGTACAGAGCCCAGAAGCGCCTGACAGCTAATGAATAAACATATACATTATTTCTAGCAAGGCTTTTTTAAGGGTATGAGGAAGCCTGAATACTTTTGGCAAAAAGACCCATTTATTTTGTTTAAAAAACACATATGCTCACATGGAAACACAAATAAACCTGCAGAGTGTCACTCCAGTTCTTGAGTTTATAAACAGGTAAATCTCGAACAATTTTGCCTGAAGGATGTTAAAGGGACCCAGCCCCATTAAATTCAGAGAAAATGTTCCTGCTTCATTTCCAGCTCCAAGCCCACAGTCAAGAGTCTGGTGTCACTTGTCCATCTCAAGCACTCTCCAGAGCACTTATCTCTTTTTCAAAACGCAAGGACTTCTGAATACAAAGTTCAAAGGTCTTTCCAAAGCACAGCCAGCTTAGCCCTTATTTGGAGAGAGAAATAATGTTTAAAAAAAAAATCTAACAAAGACAGCAGGTATACCCAATATAGAGTTTAGAGTTAACTTTTCATTCCTTCTGCGTGTGTGTGTGTTTATCCTTATTTTGTATCTGTGGGCTGACATTGTTTTACTGCTGTATGAAACATACACATGCCTAGATTAAAGAGTTTACCTTCTTTTAGCATCATAGTGAAATGAAGGATTACTTACTACTTTTTGCCTCATTAATCATGAATTTATTATCCATCTTTCCATAATTTATCTGGGAGATATAAGGCCACTGATAGCTAAGGATATTAGTACAGAAAACTACCTACTCTAAATATACAGCAAAAGTTTATTCATTCAAATAGTGTATATGAGCTAATAAAGCTAGGAGGGCAAGTGGGTATAAAATTTCATATATGTATATGGACTTTTCAGAAACAAAGCCTACTCCTAGCCACACCATAACGCCTCCTGGTTTACCAAAGTAAGAGGGACCACTTTGGTAACCACTCCTTTTATGGATGGCTGAAACTTGCATCACCCACCAAACACAATGAAGCATTTGAGAGCTGACTTCCCGTAACAAAGCGGACATACTCAAAAGGAAGTCCAGGGCATTCAGGGTTGGTGACTGTTCTGTGGACAATGTTCTAGGCTCATCTTTGCATCATCACCTTGGCTCTGGACCTGTGAGTAGCAACCAGTCAGCCTGGGACTGTGAGCCTCTTGATGAGCTCTGTGCTTTAGAACAAAGCCGTCATTCTAAGGAGTCGCTTAGTGTGTTATAATGAACTGAAAGAAGGCAGAAAGTAAAGGCAGAGAGATACAGGCGCTCTGCTGGAAAGTGGGGTCATTAAAAATAATGAGCAGTCTTTCACTTCCTTCTTTTTATTAACTTTCTGCAAAGGACAATCCGACACTTTATTTTTCAGCACAGTCTCTACTTTTACTAATATCCGTTAGCAGATGGCTAAAAAGTTTTCCACAAAAAAAGTTATACCCCATAATATTTAGAAACACCCTGGAGAACACTCAGGGTCTTTTCCTTTCCCTTTTTTACTTTGTACATTTTAAAACTGGCTTTTCTAGTAACTACCTCTAAGCTAAACAAAAGTGTGCCATCCATCCTCACCTCTAAAATGTCCAGAGGCAGCACTTTAGGGGAAAGTTGAAAGCACAAAGCAAGAACAAAGAAAAAGACTTTAAATGCTCATCCTAAAGGACAATTCATTCCAAATTTCTCCCTCCAATTGCCCCTGCAGTAATAATTCATGTCTAGGAACCTCTAGGAATGGTTTCAACGCTTAATTATGGTATAGTTTTGCATTCAGAATTCTGATAGGAGAAGAGAAGGCTGAACTAACTGGATGGTTGGTCAAAGGACAGACTTTTAGTCTTGAAGAGATTTCCAGGATGAATTATGAAATTTACTGCTCTGAGTTGGTACCTTGTTCCCTTGGAGACCTGCTGCCTTAGTGCCAGATAACAGAACTGAACTCTAATCTTTTTCCCTTGTAGTTAATAACTTAAGCCAAACTTTTGATCAAAGGGAAGGAAGCACAAAGCTAAGAACTAAGGAAATTATTGGCTTGACCAGAAGTCTCTGTGACCTGTGGATCCAAGTGACCCAGGCTTCTATTAATCAGAGAACAAGAGAGGAAATAGTGTTTGAGCACCTATTATATATCAGGCATCTGTCAGGTACTTTATTTACACTATTTCATTTAGTCCTCACATAAACCCCATTTTTATCTGTGGCATTTTTATCCATGAGTGATATATAGAAAGTTAGAATCCATTCTTTCATTACTTCATTCAACAAATATTTCTTGCACAATAACTTTGTTCCAGGCACTGTGTTAGATGCTGGGGATACAGTAATAAACTAGACAGACACAGTGCTTGCCTTCACAGAGCTCCATGTTTAGCGGAGATGATAGATGTTGCATAAGTATTTACAAGCCTGATGAGCATTAGAGAAGAGGCAACAGGTGCTTAAGCATGTATAGAAAATAGAGAGATCATTTATTCAACCATTCAACACATGATTACTGGGCTCTCACAAGATACACTAACTCTGAAGTCTACAGCAAACTTGGGAAACCAAGCAGTGATTCCCAAACTTAGCTTGGGAAACCAAGTAGTGCTCTTATGGAAATATTCTATATCTGTGTTAATACATGGACATGTGGCTATTGAACTCTGTGTAACAGAAGAACTGAATTTTTAAATTTCATTTAATTTATGTTAATTAAAAATTTATTTTTTATAGTTTTTAACATGATTTTTTCCTTTTTTATTGAAGTTTAGTTAATTTACAATGTTGTGTTAGTTCCAAGTGTATAGCAAAGTGATTCAGTTATACTTATATATACATATATTTTCTTTTTCAGATTATTTCCCTTATAGGTTATGACAAAATATTGAGTATAGTTCCCTATGCTATACAGTAGGTCCTTGTTTACCTCTTTTATATATAGTAGTGTGTATATGTTAATCCCGAACTCCTAATTTATCCTTCCCCCTCACTCTGCTATCCCCTTCAGTTACCATAAGTTTGTTTTCTATGTCTGTGAGTCTATTTCTACTTTGTAAATAAGTTCATTTGTATCATTTTCTTTTTAGATTCCACATATAAGTGATATCATATGGTATTTGTCTTTCTCTGTCTAACTTACTTCACTTAGTATGATAATCTCTAGGTCCATCCATGTTGCTGCAAATGGAACTATTTCATTCTTTTTTATGGCTGAGTAATATTCCATTGGAGATATATATATATATATATATATATATATATATAGTTAGTACTTACCATATTGACAGTATAATTATAGATGATTCCCATGTGGCTGAAAGTATTTTAAACTTGCCTCCTCTGTCATTACATTTGGGAATTTGGGGGTATAAATCAGTCTAAAAAGCTTAAAGGAATTTGTTTCTGCTGGAGTCATATTGACTCCTCTAATATATAGGAGGCTTCCTTACATTTCTGGGGTGGTGCCAAGAAAGATATAAGGTAGCTCTAAGAAACCAAGTCCAATCTAGACTCCAATTAGCTCCAGTCTGAAGTAGACCTGGATTAGTTCTTAAACTGAAAATTTCTACTGGGTTTAGTCAATCAGAGATAACCCAGCGTTAGGCCATTTCAGCTAAGAACAGAATCCCACATTTCCCTGTAACATCTCAAAAATGATGGGCCCCAAGCTCTGCTACAGGCCCGGTTAGAGATGAAAAGAGCAGGTTTGCCTCTGATTATCTCAGTTACCTATAGGGGAAGAGGATTTAGGTCCCATGTGTAATAGGGTCAGAGCAGCAACTATAGGAAATATCACATTCATGCACATATACACGCCTTTGGGTGTTGGTGCCTCTATCAGACTTGGTGACCGTATGTGCTCGACATAATTGTATTGTTAAAAGTTCTAATCAGGGAATGAAGTAAAAGAAAGGATGATTTAAGCCTACGTAAAAATGGAACTGAGATTGCTTTAGATCCTTTTGCCAAAGCACCTAACTTATCACTAGTTTTAAGTAAGGAAATGCTATCTATCAAGCAATAAATAAAATTAGTCTTGTCAGATATTTCATTATTCATGATAAAATATATTATATTGTGTAAGCTCCCATATTTGGTGGGTTCTTGGCCTCAGAGACACATCCTTTCGGCTCCAGACTACGTTTTAATAACATACAGTCTGATATCCTTCATATTTCCTCTTGGGTGGAAGAACTTGGCTATTTTTCTTTGTCTCTGCTTTGGATCCACTGATGCTACCTTCTCAGGCAGCCATCTGACCTCACAACGCCTAACTCTGAGATGATGCCCAATGCTTCTGACGTTACTGCATCTTATTACTCACTCAGGCCATTACTGACAGACTGCTGCCTCCAGGCCTGCCGTGGGATTTGGCAGCCACCTCAGGAAGCAACAGGAACTAGAGTCGTAATTATCTCTTGCTTTATTCTTAAGGAAAGGAAAGGAATCAGACCATTAAAAATATGATACATATTGTATTTTAGTATGCTTGCTAGTTGCCAATTGTCCTCTCAAAAACTGGTCTTACACAAGCGCTATTCAAAAGAAAATTGGCTTGGGGCATGACTGACCTCCGATCATCTCATGAAGTAATAAAAGCTCGCATTTATTGAAAGCCAGTAATGTGCTAAGATATTTATTACATACATTCACTTTTGCATTCAGTTTTCACAACAACCAGTAATGTAGAAAAATTTATTCCTGTTTTTCAAGTGAAGATACACAACATCTATGAGTCTAAACAAGTAGTCTAAGTTTACACAGTTTGGAAGTCACAAACCTGTCTGCCTCCTGTAGTCTGTCTATTCCCATTTTGCCATTCTCTTTCCCTGTGATTAAGATCCCTGAGAGAGAGAGAGAGAGAGAGAGAGGTGGGAATTGGGCATTGGGAGTGGGGGGGGAGGGACAGGGAAGAATGCCAAGTTGTCTTATTTTATCAGGTTAGTAGAAAGTGATAAAATGTTTTTCTTTCAATATATGTCCCTTGGGCTTCCCTGGTGGCACAGTGGTTGAGAGTCCGCCTGCCGAAGGGGACACGGGTTCGTGCCCTGGTCCGGGAAGATCCCACATGCCGCGGAGCAGCTGGGCCCGTGAGCCATGGCCGCTGAGCCTGTGCGTCCGGAGCCTGTGCTCCGCAACGGGAGAGGCCACAGCAGTGAGAGGCCCACGTACCACAGAAGAAAAAAAAAATATATATATATATACACATATCCCTTACCTTTGCCTCATATAATACTAGGCACAAATGAGGTATTTCTTGAATGAAAGAAAAGTCTGTTCTCAAAATATTCATTTGAAATATATTTTTCAGTGTACGTTATGCGCAAGCATTGTATTAAGTACTGGAACACTGGGGAGAACAGGAAGGAAAAGGTCTCTGCTTTTGAAGGCTTAAAGTCTGGAGGAGAAGATAGAAAAAATAAGCACAACAAGGAGCAACATAAATTCCAGATGGTGCTGAGGACTATGAGGAAAGTAGAACAGAGGGATGTGATCTGATGCTCTAGAGTGAGTGTGAAGAGCTGGGGCACTAATTTAGTTGAGACCGTCAGGAAGTGCTCCCTTTGGACTAAGAGCTGCACGTCAACAAGGAACCAACTAGATCTTGAGAAAATTGCGTGGAGCAAATGGAACATCATATTGCATGGACGGTGAGGAAAGGGAGGGATCAGAGACGCTTCCTGGAGTTTGGCTTCAGCAACTGAGTAGGACATCAACAATTTACTGAGACTGGAAGACTCGAAGGAAGCAAACTGTGTGAGGGCAAATAAAGAGTTCTATTTCATTTTCAAAAGGCATTTCTACGCTTACTTTTGAGTTTTTTTTTTTTTTTTAAATCAGGTAGACTTGAAATAAAATATCTTAATCCTGGTGATTTTATATGAAGATTTTATACATTTAGTGACCCCATCAAATATTTCCATTTTGAAACAAAAATTACAAGAAATGTTTATAATTATTCTTTCAAAATTAGCTCTATTTAATAAAAGCCATTCTGACAGGTGTGAGGTGATATCTCATCGTGGTTTTGAGTTGCATTTCTCTAATAATTAGTGATGTTGAGCATCTTTTCATGTGCTTGTTGGTCATCTCTATGTCTTCTTTTTTTAATATAAATTTATTTATTCTTATTTATTTATTTTTGGCTGTGTTGGCTCTTCGTTGCTGTGCCTGGGCTTTCTCTAGTTGCAGCAAACGGGGACTACTCTTTGTCATGGTGCGCAGGCTTCTCATTGAGGTGGCTTCTCTTGTTGTGGAGCACGGGCTCTAGGAGCACAGGTTTCAGTAGTTGTGGCACACGGGCTCAGTAGTTGTGGCACACGTGCTTAGTTGCTCCCCGGCACATGGGATCTTCCTGGACCAGGACTCGAACCCGTGTCCCCTACATTGGCAGGTGGATTCCCAACCACTGCACCACCAGGAAAGCCCTCTATGTCTTCTTTGGAGAAATGTCTATTCAGATTCTCTGCTCACTTTTTAATCAGATTATTCAGGGGGTTTTTTGTTATTAAGTTGTATGAGTTCTTTATGTATTTTTTATATTAACCCCTTAATGGATATATGATTTTCAAATATCTTCTCCCATTCCGTAGGATTTCTTGATGGTTTCCAGAAATAGCAAATGTTGGAGAGGTTGTGGAGGAAATGAAAACTTCCTATGAGGCTGGTGGAAATGTAAAATGGTACAGCCACTATGGAAAACAATATGGAGGTTCCTTTAAAAATTTTAAATAGAATTATCTTACAATCAGCTGTTCCACTTCTGGGAATTTATCTGAAGAAAACAAAAATACTAATTCAAAAAGATATTTGCACCCCAATGTTTGTTGCAGCACTATTTACAATTGCAAAGATATAAAAACATCCATTGATGGATGAATGGATAAAGAAGAAGTGGTGTATATACACAGTGGAGTACTACTCAGCCATAAAAAAAGAAGGAAACCTTGACATTTGCAACAACACGGATGGATCTCGAGGGTCTTATGCTAAGTGAAACAAGTAATCAGAGAAAGACTAGTACCATATGATTTCACTTATATATGGAATCATAAAAACAAAACAAATGAACAAAACTAAACTAAACTCATAGATACAGAGAACAGATAGGTGGTTATCAGAGGGGAGGGGTGGTAAAGGGAGGGGTGGTATAGAATAGGTGAAAAGGGTGATGGGTCAGTTCTATAATGACAAATGGTATCCAGACTTATTGTGGTGATCACTTTGTAGTGTATACAAATATCGAATTATTATGTTGTATACCTGAAACTAATAAAACATTATGCACCAATTTTACCTAAATTTTAAAAAAGAATAATAATGAACAAATAACAATAAAATTAGCTTTATTTTATACATTTTAATAAAGGAAAACAAATCTTTGGATGTGTCATTTCTACTTTTTCAGGTTTTCTAAAGTAATTTTAACTCCTCAATTGTATCCTTGAACATATTTTTAAAGAAAGCTTGTGCTAAGTCAAAATTCAATTTTCTGTTTGATCTACTCAAAAGTGCATAAAAGGTCATAACAGAAATATTTTTTTCATGCTCCTCTGTTTCTTGGACTTGAAAAAGCCTAATAAAATCTTTTATTTTAAAACTCCAGTGATTTTATAAAGTCAGTGCTGGAAGAAACAATATCCTAGTTACATTGTTACAATGCAATAATTGCTACAAAGGAGACAAGAAGAAAGAGAACATCTATTTTGTGTGGGGAAAGGAGTCAAATCTCTTAGCCCAGCCTTGGAAGATGAAGCATTTCCTTAGCAGACAATTGTTAGGATTGTGGGAAGGGCAGTCTGGGCCAACAGAGACATAAAAGTTTGAATCTTTTTGACAACATAATTTGCCACACGACTGGACAATTTAACATTCTCCAGGTATATGCACCTTAAAAGAAAAAAAATCATTTGAAAGCCTTAAGATCTGATCCATCTTGATCTTTTGTTTAGTTTTTATCAAAGTACCTTTGCTCTCCTAGTTTTAGGACTACTTCAGAACATCAGAGACGGTAGCAGAATCTTAAAGGTGCATTGACTTTTAAAGTCATTATATGTTACCTTAAAACTATTCCAAAGAAAGTATTTGATGATTTTAAACTTAATTATCTATATATTTGGAGAGATATTCATTTGTTTGTCAGAGCATTGACATTTGGCTGAAAGTTTTGTTCTTTAATCAGATATTTTAGTATTATGCAGTACTATCCTCTATAAATATATCATTTTAACATAAAATCCTTGTCATTGTAACTTTTCATGTACTTGGAGATTCCTATAAGTAAAAAGCACATTGAGATGCAAACTTAATTTGAATATAAAGTGTATTTTAACTAGTTTCTTGACCTAATGATTTACTATCCGTAAGTTATTAGGATTACTGAATTTATTTAGAGATCATTATAAAATCTAAATAATTTAAAATATGAAGCCTGTATAACTTGGTCAATTTCTGCTGACTAGTAATTATATAATTTAAAATATATATTTATTAATAACAGTGGTCTACATAAATTCTAATTTCCCTTCTATACTTAGATTTAGCTGGTAGCCATTGTTTATAGAGTTTGATGATTTCTCCTAATTATCCTAATTGTGAGAGCAGGAAAGTATGCAAATTACCAGAAAAATCTCCTACTGATAAACTATGCAAATGAAACCTCAAGTGAGTGGATATATTTTTTTGTGCTATTAGTCAGTTGATTAAACTCTCCTAAATTGCAAGTTGACATGGCTGACCCCAGCTTTCAAGTCTCTAAAGAATCGTTTATGTTGTCAGTCATGTAGCCAAGATAACAAATGCATATTCTCTGAGTTTAGTTTTAAAAGGCTGGAGACTTTTAGTTATCCTTGCAAAGACCCCAGATTATAGCCTATCTATCATACTACTTATAATAATATCATTAGAATCCCAGAGCAATACCTAGGGTGGTTGAACTGCTCAGCAGGCAATATTATAATAGATGAGCTTTCCAGACAACAGTTCTAAGAAAGAAAACCTGTTGGAAGAGAAAAGAGGAGAATTTCAAGTATTGTTTGTTTTCTTTTTCAACTTGGCTTTCCTACATTCTTTTTTCTAAGATGCCATTTGTGCATACAAATCACTTCAGTTTATTTTTAAAACCCACACACGAAGATATTGTTTTGCTATGGTTCATCCTAGTCAGTAGAGGCCCAAAGCCTCCCATTGTGAAAGGAAATGAAGGCTGGCTGGGTCTTTAAGAAGCCTCTGTATACACGTGGCTCCTTTTATCTCAAGCTTGTAATTGCTGCGATTTAACTCCAAGCAGATTTCCAAAAATAGCCTACTGACAAAATCCTCAGTAACCAACCCAAGATACATTAAAGAGGTTGGTCCCACAAATGAAGCAAAGTTAGTATTTATATTAACAAGCAAAAAGTCAAAGTCGCTTTCTTCATTCATCTGAAGCTCCTTCAGGTGTAACAATATGCTGAAGTCTTCCTACAGCTAGGAGAGCCAATGCACTTTGATAAAGCGCAACAAAACATCAAGATGGATCAGATCCCAAGGCTTCCAAATGAAATTATTTTCTTTCAAGTTGTATATACCTGGAGAATGTTAAATTGTCCAGTCATGTGGCAGATATGTTCTTTCAATAGAGAAATTGCTGTGTATCTGGGTTGCTGGAGAATGCCCTTCCCCCAGCCATAATACTACCTTGCTAAAGAACTGCTTTTTCTTCCAGGACTCTTATTCTTTGAGGAATAAGAGTCTCCTCAAATTTGATTCCCTTCTCGCAAGGGATAGAGGACCGTCTTCCTTATTTCTACCTTTGTAGCAATTACTACAGTATAGTGTTACTGATTAGTAACCTGACCTCCAGATTAGACTAAATTCCATGAGGGTGGACGCATTCTTGCCATGGTTGCATCCCTTGGGAACAGCATGTGGTAGACCTAAATAGGTATTTGATGAACTGAGGAAGCATGGTCTGACCATGTGTTCAAATTTAGGTTCAGAAAACTGGATCACTCTAGTGCTGAGTCTGATGTCTTCTTATGATGATACATTTTCTGATATTACAATCGAGAGAGTACAAATTTGTCTACCCAGAATGGGGAATTTAACCACTTTGGAGCTGCAGATGCTTCTCAGAAACAGTAGAGGAAACTAATAACTAAAGAAAGTGAACGGGAAAAGGAGGAAATAGTATTATCAGACAAAAGAGAGTAATGTGACATTTTTAAAAATAAACTCACTATCAGCTCTTCACTGTGATTTTTAGAATATTTTGTGAGGCTAACAGATTTCCCCACCCTCTTTTATTCCTTTTTATACACTGTGTCTGCAAATTGCCTAGGAAACAGTTAAAGTCTTGAGTTATTTGTGAGACATTATTCCATCATTTTTTGTTGAAATATATTTTAAAAACCTATGTGAGACATCACTGCTCTTGTACATGGTCTAATGCCTATAATTACATGTAATTAAACATAGTTAACAACTGGAAATAAAAATTTAGTATAGAAACCAGTTAACAAATCAAAAAAAAATCATAATCCTGCTTATTTTCCAAATAAACTGATATAGATAATATAGAATTGCTTACCAAATGATAGAAGTTGTAGTGCCACCACTTCATCAACTCATTCTAATAAATTTTAAACCATTTCTTGAATTTTAGGAATAATTGATGTGCTCTTTGACGCTATTGTCATCAGTTAAAAGATGTCCCTATCTGAACTACAATTGGACATAGAAAGCCTGATTTTTCCCCATTCCGTTGAAGGTATTAGGGTCAAGCTGGTTCTCTGCTGCTGCCAGCATGAAGCAGGGCAGGCGGTGCCTAGATCCAAACAGTCTGCACCTCAACCCACACCAACATCTCTGTCATCACTACTGTCTGCCCTGTCACGTGCCTTACCACCCTCGTCTATGCTGGGCCATTCCAGAGCAGGAGATGGGCTGCAGGTGCTTCTGCCAGCATCCATCTCAGTCTACACTGCAGCTGCTGAGGGTCACCCTCACCAGCCTGCACTACTATGCAGCTTATTAGGTAGCACATGGGCTCAAGATCTTAAATCATTCACCATCTGGTATGGAAGCCCTGTATTTCAATATTTTAATGGCTAGTATGTTTGTAGTGGTGCTCATCAGCTGAATATCAGCCCTGCCTAGAATGTTCTAGTCTTTATAGATAACTAAATGATGGAAGTCTAATTCTCTTAAATTAGCCAAGTCATCCTCTCATTCTGCATCAGAATTTCTAGAAACTTGGCTTTGACAGTCAGGAACGTGAAGTGAGAAAGCGGAATAGACAACTACTTACACTCTTCAATTAAATGAATCAAATAACAATGAGCACTTAGTACAAATCAAGCACTGGGTATATTTTATCTCCTTCAATCTTTATATTAACTCTGTTTTGAGGAACTTACTATAATCATTTTATAGGTGGGAAAGCTGAAGCACAGAGAAGTTAACCAAATTACCCAAGGACTAATATCAATACTTCGGAAGAGGAAAAGGCAGAATTCAAATCCTCACCATGTGTCTTCAGTCTGTTCTTTTAACTGCCATTTATACTGTCTTCCTATTAAATGATTGATGTATTTTCTCTAAATGATCATCCTGCTGTGGTGAAATAATAGAACTTTGATTTGAATTCTCGTTTCATCACTTGCTAGTTGAGCCCTTAGAAAAATTATTAGATCGCTTGTAAGCGTCAATGTTCTCACCTTTAAACTGAAAGAGTAAAATCTTCCTCAAAATAGTTATTATGAGAATTCAATAATAAAAGAAAAATAAAATGGTCGTATTGTACTTGGAACATAATAATCTTTAATGGATATCAATTCTTCACTGTAAAGTGCCTCTCCTTAGCACTATGAGGGCAATGACCATGGCTGGTTCATTGTAATAATGATAATCATACTCACTAACAATGTAACCCTCATAATGTGGCTAGAGTACTATTCTCAATCTTTTAATTACCTTAATTCATTCAATCTCAGCTATCTTCAATATGCATGAGATAATATTATTATTATCCCCATTTTACAGGTGAGAAAACAGGAGCAATAGAATCAGGTAACTTGCTGTAGGTCACCCGCAGAGGGCAAGTGTGGAGCCTGAACTTTCACCCAGACAGCCTGGCTCCAGAATCTGTGCTCTGAGCCACTGCATTCATTCTTAGGATTTACTAGGGTTTCAATAAACATTTGTAGAAGTAATGTATAATTCCTGAAATTCCACAATTATTATTTCTTTTGTTAGCTTTAAGACTTCTGATCCCTAAGTAATATGAAACCTAATGGTAGACTATTAAATTTTCTTTTACTTGAACTCTTATGAATTTGTTTATTGGTCCTACACGGCAAACAGATTTTGATAGGAAAGAGAAAGCATGACTAAGGAAGACACCCAGTTAAGAATGTATATGAAAGTTGAGACTCCAAACTTGGGTTCCAAATTTCCAGCAAATGGATAAAATAAAACACAAATCAGAAAATACTTCAACTGCAATACATCTTCTGATCTGGATTGTCTCAGGAATGCATCAAATATACTCAATAATTTAAAAATCTTAAGTGCATCTTAGAAAAAGAACATCTCTGATAAAAAATATTTTTGAATACTTCTACCTTGTCCTTCAATTTATTAAGAGTTTAAAATTTGTTCCTATATCATGTACAAGTAGGCCATCTGGAAACTGTTAGACACAAATACTAATAAACTTAGTTCTTGCTAAAAATAAATACATACTGTTTAATATGATTACTTAATTTCTATTATTTCTTTTGAGGATTTACACAAAATGTGTAAGTCCAAAACAAACTTCTAAATATCTTCAATGGTTTTTAAGAGACAAAGCTTCCCTGGTTAGATTTATTTTCTCTTTTTTATTGATATTAGATTTATTTTCTCTTTTTTATTGATATTATCAGTGAAATAATTCCATGCAATGAATTTGATACTATATTTTCTCACTTTTACTGTGTTGTTAAACCATGAAACTGACAAATGGGAAATAGGTTTAGTTACATTATCCTTTACAGTGGTAAGATTCTTTTATACCTGAGAGGTTGCCTAATCGACCAAAGTCACATAATTAGTAATTTGTGAGAATAAGAGTAATTTCAAGACCATGCCTGCAGTATGAACCTCTACATGTACAGCCAAGTATCAGACTATTTAAAAAGTGTTTTGTGGAAAAGGGAAAGATCTGAAGACTGTTGAGCCTTGACATACTAATAACTTGAAAGTTGGCACACACTAATTTTTAAAGCAAGAGCTCTTCATAAGAAATGTAGGAAAGACTCTCTCTGTAGGTCTAAGTTTGAACTTTTGGATGAAGAATAATTATCTCGCACTTCTTTGAAAATTAGCATATAAGACACCAGGTACAACCTATTTTGAGCTTCAGAAATACTCTCAAGTGGGGAATTTAAAAAGACAGTAAACCATATACTGCTAAGATTATAAATTCTAAAGTTAGTCCTGGGGTGAATCCTGCCACTATCTTTATTGAATCTCCTTTTAAATGTCCTCATCTTTAAAGGGCTGCTGTAAAGATTAAATGAAGTAATACATGTAAAGTGTGTAATGCAGCGCCTGGCCAAAACACCTCCTCCAAATCTCCCATTTGCCAGCTGTTTGACACTAGGTAATTCACGAACTTCGCTATGCCTCAATTTTAATTCTTACGAAAAAAGGGAAATATAATACAAATTTTGAAGATTTTTTATGAGAATTAGGAAACGTATGTGCAAAAATTTCTGACATTTAGAAGGTACTTAATAATTAGTATTAAGAAAGTCTCATTTCTGCAACATATATTGCATACGTGTATAGTGTGTTATGTTGAAATTTTACTCAACAATTTTAAAAAGAGCTGTTGGCAAAGTTAAAACATAACGGGCAAAAATGAACTTGTGCTTCTACAATGTTGATGTGTATTTGAATGAGGAAAATAGTTAAATAAATCCCTTTATTTTAGCTTAAATTTGTTCAGTTGCAATCAAATGCTAGTCCCAGACTAGGAACTGTTTTGGAAGGTTAGTCATTAAAATGATTTTTTTTTAAAGTATCTTCAAGAATTCCACATTATAGTAGAGGCACAAACTCTTCCTTCTGTGTTCTGAGTTAGTCAACGAGGGCACTTCATGATTTCAAAGCAGTTTTCATATTTGTGTATTCTGGATCTTCTCTCTGAAGCTTTTGAATTCTTTTTCTTACTTTTAGTCCCTCTGAGGTATAGTCAATATTACAATGATTTTTTACTGTTTTTTACTGTTTTTGTCCCAGTAAAACAGAATTTCTTGAAATCTTCCTTGTCGTTTGTTAGTTTTACTTCTACTCAACACTATGCTATTTGGCAATGAGCACCATTTGAGCATGAAGAAACTTTTAAAATGCTTGCTATTTTGTTGAAGACCATGGGAAAATTAATAAAAGTTTGACTTTAAAAATAAAAAGCATATGTTCTCCCAAAACTTAAGCAAGCAAAACATACACGCAAATCACAGACTGGTATGGTTTCATGGCCAGTTCCTATATAGCTAAAGATGGCCACAGAAGATCCAGACCTTTCATATGCATCCCAGAAGAGTGTCACGATGCACAAAGGCCCACTTGGATTGGGGCTTCATTGATGAGTTTGAGTTACCCGCTCATGCTTGAACTTGTGCTAGAGGGATGGACTCTGCTCACTGGCTTAGGCTTAGGTTACAACTCCATCTCTTAATTGGGCAATGGGGGCCATCAAACCACATGGTCAGAGAGTGGGAAAGAGGTGGATCCCTAAGCCAGAATCAGGAACAAGGACCCCAGCATGAGCAAAAATCAATATCAATCATTGGACATTCATACTATTTACCAAACCAGTTCAAGTTTCTCTCCTGTGACTAGCTGGTTAGGTCCTGAGGGCAGGGTTCCCATTACAGCCCCTGACAGGCAATAGGCATTCAAACACTGCATTTGCAGGCTTTGCTTCCTCCGATCTCGTCTCAGCAGCAGTCACAGTGACCTTGTAAGGGTACAAGTTAGACCATGTCAATCTCAATGTCTTTCCAGCTCAAAGCCAAACTTAACTGCAAATGACCCAAAGGGCTCTTCACAGTCTGGTCCCCCATTACCTCTCTGACCTCATGGCCTACTATTGCCTTATCTTGTGCTCTGCTCCAGTCATGCTGGTCTCCTCACTCCTCACTGCTCCTCCAAAATGCCAGGTCTGTTGGAGGCATCCCTCTGCCTTGAGCACTCTTCCCTCAGGCCAGCATGAGGCCCACTCCTTCTCCTCCATCAGTAGCTACTCCAATTCCCTTCAGTTAACCCTTCCCTGGACAGCTTACCTCTGTTGTATCCACCCATGAACACCTGTTCCCTCTTTCCTGCTTTATTTTTCTCCATAGTCTTTAACTCCATCAAAAATACCTATGCTATGGGCTTCCTTGGTGGCACATTGGTTGAGAGTCCACCTGCTAATGCAGGGGACACGGGTTCGTGCCCCGGTCCGGGAAGATCACACATGCCGCGGAGTGGCTGGGCCCGTGAGCCATGGCCGCTGAGCCTGCACGTCCGGAGTCTGTGCTCCACAACGGGAGAGGCCACAGCAGTGACAGGCCCATGTACTGCAAAAAACCTATGCTATTATTGTTATTATTATTAATTATTATTATCCCATCACTAGACTATAAGCACTATGAGGTCAGGGGTGTTGGATGTTTTTCTTCAAGACTCTATCCCCCAGCACCAGCATAGTACCAAGCACAAATGGATGCTCAATAGATATCCACTGAATGAGCAGATGATTCTTTCATTCATCCTCCAAGCCTTAGTGTGGGAAATGTCTCCTGTACAGACTGTCTCCTGTACAGTCCTATTCTGTATTTCAGTAGCACTTTCTCCATCACTCTGGGCTCCATAATGTAGGTGCTGTTAACTTCACTCACTCTTATTTCCCCAGTGCCTGGCACAGAGGACATGCTCAATAAATAAGCAAACGAAGTTGAGGAAATGATGAATGTCCTGAGTATGGCATTAATAGTGAATGCTCAGAAAGATTTCAGGAAATTTTATATTGGTGTCAAATTGTCAGCTATTCCAAGCCAAGGCGTGGAAACAACTGAAATGTCCATCTACAGTTGAATGAATATAGAAGATGTGGCATATGTATACAATGGAATACTACTCAGCCATAAAAAGAATGAAATAATGCCATTTGCAGCAACTTGGATGGACTTAAGAGATTATCATACTAAGTAAGTCAGAAAAAGAAAGTTAAATACCATATGATATCACTTATATGTGGAATCTAAAATATGACACAAATGAACTTATCTACAAAACAGAAACAGACTCACAGACATAGAGAACAGACTTGTAGTTGCCAGTGGGGAGTGGGAGTACTGGGGGATGGATTGGGAGTTTGGGGTTAGCAGATGCAGACTATTATGTATAGAGTGGATAAACAACAAGGTCCTACTGTATAGCACAGGGAACTATATTCAATATCCTGTGATAAACCATAATGGAAAATAATATGAAAAAGAATGTGTATATATGTATAACTGAATCACTTTGCCATACGGTAGAAACTAACACAACACTGTAAATCAACTATATGTCAATAAAATAAATTTACAAAAAGATTGTCAGCTATTCCAGAGAGAAAAATAGGTCCACATGAAATCAAATATGGTTATCATTTTTTGGTTATTATATCATCCCACTCATGAGAAGTCAGATGTATGTCCTGATAAGCCTATTTCAAATCAAACCAAAGACTCAAACTTTCTTTAGCCATTCATGTTTTCTAGTTTTTTTAAATGCCCTCATCCCTAGACACACACACACACACACACACACACACACACACACACACAAAACATGAGATAGATTTCTCATCTAGTATAGCATATTACAGCAATATATTCATTAACATAAACGTACTGGCAGGGATTATAGGACTTCTAAGTCTCTGGTTTTTTGGCAGAATGTTCTGTGGAGTGGAGTAAGAGGCAGAAGCCTGAACTAACACAGGAGACGATGGGAGGGAAGAGGGAAAGGCCCAGAAGTGACACCCAGACTCCCTGGGACCCCTTTGGCCCAGTACACTAGGCTGGCCTCCAGCATGACTCAATGTGAAGCCCCCTCAGAAGACTTGGCTGACGTTACTTCCTGCCGCAGTCAGACTTGGCTCAGCTACTTGAACAGGCCAAAGCCTGCTAAAGAGCCCATTAGGAGATTCCACATTCAGGAACTGGGGGAAGGGAGAGAGGAAATAAGGCAAGAACTGAAAGCTTCTGTTAAAACAACATTAATTCCCCATAAATGTCATCTTTTATCAACAGAGCTCACATTGAAGACTCGTGAAAGGTCTGAAATTTTAAAAAGGTTTTTCTGGGCTGGACACACTTCCATACCCAATATAAGACCCAGAATAATGTTAAGTTTCTAACAATTATGAACCTGAAGAATATCAAAACTTCCAAAAAAAACAGTGAGACAAAATAACCTGACACAATTAGTCTATTCCACCATGACTATTCCACCATGAGTGGTTTGAAGATACCTTGTTTGTTTGGATATTTGACTTAATTTTTAGAGTAAAAAATACATGTATAAATGTCAAATTAATTGGGACAAAAGCCAGTTACATATGGAATCACAGTGAGAAACACAGGTAGGTAGCTCAGAACATTAGCCTCCAAGACTGCTTTGAAAACCTCCTAGGTAAATACTGATTTTTAAAAATTGCAGTATTATATACCTAGAGTACTGTAGAACTTCTTGATTTTCCTGGATGATGATGATAATAAAGACTAACATTGAATACTTACTATATGCCAAACAAGACACTCTGAGATGTCTATAACGTAGGTGTATTCCATTATTCCCATTTAGCGGAGCAAAAGGAGGCACAGGAAATTTAAGAAGCTGTCCTTACACAGCCAGCAATCTGCAGAGCCAGGATTTAAACCCATACTGCCGGGATCCTGAGACCACAACATTCACCATCTCTCTGTACTTCTCAGTGAATAACAGTCAATTTTAGTAATCACTGAATCCTTCCAGCTTGCAGATTAAGTAATTCCTGGGTTAGAAGCCAAGGACGGTGCTTAGGCATTCAAGGTACATCCTCCACCCTCTAAAAGAGCTCCGTCTTGATAAGTTATGGCCTGCTGGAAGTATGTTGGACCTTCTATATTTCCCTCCCAAATTTTCATTCTCTGATGACTTGTTATTTTTAGGTTGTTCTTGGCCATGGCTCTTTTTCATACTTTGGACTGTGACATTTGTTCTATTCAGCTTTCAAATCCTCCTATCATATTAAATAAATGACTTGACTTCACATTTTTTACATAGCTCATCTCTCAGAATAGGTTTGTTTAGAATTTGCTTTTCTCTGTTCTGCTGCTGGGATAGGACAGTCTGGAGGACTAGAGTCCATTTGAATATTGACAATTCCATAAACAAATGCACCATATGCTAGAATGTGTAATGTCTTGAAGATACACTTTTGCCATGGGCTGTGACCAAGATTGCTCATCTTTAAGAAGATTCCAAGTGAAGACTTTATCATGATTTCTCAAAATGACTGAATACATCCTTAGGCCCTTCTCAAATCTCCTGATAAAATTATAATTCTTCACCAGGTGTTTGCAGCACCCAACTTGGAAAATGCTACCTTTTGGCTATTTAAACTTCATTGTATTGTAGACTGGAGACTTATCCAGGTGCTGCCATATATCACCCAAACCAGCCATTGGACTGTTGGAGGAGATTGAGTAGCCACCATTGTCAGCCTTCTTTATGTCCCAGCTAACATATCATGAGCAGTGGCACCATGATTAACTAAAGGGGGGAGGGGTGTCTCGATCATTGGTCTCTATCTAGACTCAGCCAGAAACTTAAAAGACAATTATGATTTTGCTTTTGGAATTAATTTAACAAAACTTGTTAAGTGTAAATTATGCACAAAATAGTGTGGTAGGCAGGGGAGCTAAAGGAACAAATTATAATAATAAAAGTAGTGGTAATAATGGTTAATATTTTTAACTTCTTTCTGTGTTAAACTCTGGGCTAAGCTCTAAAAATTTTTAATTTCATTTAGTCCTCAAAACAACATTATGGGGCTTCCCTGGTTGTGCAGTGGTTGAGAGTCCGCCTGCCGATGCAGGGGACACGGGTTCGTGCCCCGGCCTGGGAAGATCCCACATGCCGCGGAGCAGCTAGGCCCGTGAGCCATGGCCGCTGAGCCTGCGCGTCTGGAGCCTGTGCTCCGCAATGGGAGAGGCCTCAACAGCGAGAGGCCCGCGTGCCGCAAAAAAAAAAAACAAAAAAAGCAAAAAACCCCACAACATTATGACAATTATATTATAATGATCCTATCATCTCATTTTATAACGAGGAAACTGAGGCACTGTACAGTAACTTGTCCGGAGTCACACAGCTGATATGTGAAGGGGCTGGATTCGAATTCTGACTTCAGTCTGAATCCAGAATCCTCACATTGACCACTCCACACACACACACATTTATAGGATAGAGAGATCAAACAGATGTGCAAATAATTTGACTACTGTCTGCACTTCTTCTTTCTCCATGAATTGTGAACATCTCTCTGTCACAGATACTTTTCAGCTCCACCAGTGTGGGTGGAGTTAGAGTTTTCCACTATACGATGTCAAGAGTTCAGCCACACTACTCAGTGTGGTAGTGCCACACTGAGCAGTCTTTCAGACATTCCTCCTAAGTTGTTATAAAGCAGCAGAACTCATAGAAGCATCTTTTCCATGACCACAATACCTTCAATTTTTTTATTATAGCTGCTGATGACTAGAGCCACAAAGTGAAAGAAACAATGGCTGTTGTTTGCTTGTTTCCCACTGCAAATGCTGAAGTCTAGAGTTGCAAATTATTTCTTCTCCCATCAGGTTTTACCATGAGAGTTTCACAACAGAATGTCACCTTAATTTTAAAAGTTCTACCTAAGATGCAGGTGGCTACATACTACTGGGCAATGAGGTCCTTCATTGGTAATGTTTTTATTCCTTTTCAGTTATTGGAGCTGTTGGCTAGAAGGTTAAATCCTGGAATCGTGGCCAGACAATAAACAGCCTTGCCGGCCATGCTGCAAAGTTTAGACTTAATAATTTATTTTATTCTACCCCAAATGCTCCAAGCCCTAACACCATTTCTTCCCAAGATCTAGCCACACCCTTATGTACTAACATTAGATAAAGATGTTCTCCTTGACCTACCTTCAGTCAGTCTCTTCTGAGTTGTCTTTTTGTCTGGGTCCTGCCCTTGGGCTATGCCTTTGGCCTGCTTAGTCCAGTTTTAGCAAAAATCCTGCTGAGTCAAATGAATGAAAATCCCTTCCCTTAATATTTTATTAATCTGGCCTATCTTCAGCAAGAATTTTGTCAAGTCATGTTAGCCAGAATCACCTTAGACTTGATATTTACTTAGCAATTTTCCATCCATTGACCCCCCGCCACCACCACCCTGCTCCTTTGCTGTAAATCTCCATTCACTCTTCTCAAATTGAGTTGAGCCCCAATGTCTCTTTCCAACTGCAAAACTCCCACTGCAGTTGCCCCTCTTGAAGAAACGTTTCCTTACCATCTTTAACAAATGTCATGAAAAACTTTTCATTAGAACTTTAAAAATACTGTTTTCTGTCACTAGAGCTTATTTTCATGTCTTTTCCTGCTTTCTGAAAATACATGTTGGTAGGTTATTACCAGATGGACCAAACCCAGCAAATAGAGAAGACCAGATGAATTCTTAACATTCCATCTTCCTGCCTTAATCTGATCATTCAGATCCTTCTTACAAGGGTCCTAAACCACATTAAAATTCTCCCTGTGGGGCATTTCTAACTGGTAATGAAATAAACAGGATGTGTTAGTTGTAATTCTACGAGGCTTGCATAACTCAACTATGATTTCTGTCAATTTAGCAAACTTTTTAGATTATAGGATTTTCCCCCAACATTCCTCCCTTTTGCCTACTCCTCCTCCCCTTCTTGTTCTTTTTTTTCCTTCAAGAACTTCAAAAACTAGCAGCAAACTCATTCTACATAAATTCTTTCTAAAGTCTGCGTTTAATGCTGGCGTAAATTGGACAGACTCCTCTTACGAGGATATTTTCTGAGTGATTCCAACTTTCACAACAGGCATATGTGAGTGGATTTTCTCCAGGCAAGCAAAGGATGAAAAAGAAAAATTCCAAAAAATTTTGGCATGTAAGTTTCTCAAACTATGATTTGATTTTCTATAATTATGAAAAATATCAAGCATCAAATATAAAGAATAATAAATAATCACCCATTCACCTATAACCCAAATTCTTCAAATTTTGGCATTTTCACCATAATTGTTCAAGGTTTTTTTAAATAATGTTTCAGATTGTTCAAGCCTACAGTGTATACTTTCTTCAGTTCACTTTCTTTCCCTCACAGATGTAACTACTATCTTAAATTTGTAGCTTACAATATCCATAAATACATTATACTTTCATTACAAATGGTATATTCATTAAAAATACATTGTATCTTTTGCATGTTTTGAAAAAGTCTGTTCTGTATATATAATTTTTTGTATATTAAAAAAATTATATATTGAATGTATAATTTGGTTAGTATGTTCTTTTTTTTAATTGATTTTTTTTAACATCTTTATTGGAGTATAATTGCTTTACAATGTTGTGTTAGTTGCTGCTGTATAACAAAGTGAATCAGCTATATGTATACATATATCACCCTATCCCCTCCCTCTTGCGTCTCCCTCCCACCCTCCTTTTCCCACCCTTCTAGGTGGTCACAAAACACCAAGCTGATCTCCCTATGCTATGCAGCTGCTTCCCACTAGCTATCTATTTTACATTTGGTAGCATATATATGTCAACGCTACTCTCTCACTTTCTCCCAGCTTACCCTTTCCCCTCCCCATGTCCTCAAGTCCATTCTCTACATCTGCATCTTTATTCCTGTCCTACCCCTAGGTTCATCAGAACCACTTTTTTTTTTTTAGATTCCATATATATGTGTTAGCATTCAGTATTTGTTTTTCTCTTTCTGACTTACTTCACTCTGTATTACAGTCACTAAGTCCATCCACCTCACTACAAATAACTCAGTTTTGTTCCTTTTTATGGTTGAGTAATATTCCATTGTATATATGTGCCACATCTTCTTTATCCATTCATCTGTCGATGGACACTTAGGTTGCTTCCATGTCCTGGCTATTGTAAATAGTGCTGCAATGAACATTGTGGTGCATGACTCTTATTGAATTATGGTTTTCTCAGGGTATATGCCCAGGAGTGGGATTGCTGGGCCATATGGTAATTCTAATTTTAGTTTTTTAAGGAACCTCCAAAATGTTCTCCATAGTGGCTGTATCAATTTACATTCCCACCAACAGTGCAAGAGGGTTCCCTTTTCTCCACACCCTCTCCAGAATTTATTGTTTGTAGATTTTTTGATGATGGCCATTCTGACCAGTGTGAGGTGAAACCTCATTGTAGTTTTCATTTGCATTTCTGTAATGATTAGTGATGTTAGACATCCTTTCATGTGTTTGTTGGAAATCTGTATAGCTTCTTTAGAGAAAAGTCTATTTAGATCTTCTGTGCATTTTTGGATTGGGTTGTTTGTTTTTTTGATATTGAGTTGCTTGTATATTTTAGAGATTAATACTTTGTCCATTGTTTCATTTGCAAATATTTTCTCCCATTCTGAGGGTTGTCTTTTCATGTTGTTTATGGTTTCCTTTGCTATGCAAAAGGTTTTAAGTTTCATTAGGTCCCATTTGTTTATTTTTGTTTTTATTTCCATTTCTCTAGGAGGTGGGTCAAAAAGGATCTTGCTATGATTTATGTCATAGAGTGTTCTGCCTATGTTTTCCTCTAAGAGTTTTATAGTGTCTGGCCTTCCATTTAGGTCTTTACTCCATTTGGAGTTTATTTTTGTTATGGTGTTAGTAAATGTCCTAATTTTGTTCCTTTACATGTAGCTACCCAATTTTCCCAGCACCACTTATTGAAGAGGCTGTCTTTTTTTTTTTTTTTTTTTTGTGGTACTCAGGCCTCTCACTGTTGTGGCCTCTCCCGTTGCGGAGCACAGACTCCAGATGCACAGGCCCAGCGACCACAGCTCACGGGCCCAGCCGCTCCGTGGCATGTGGGATCTTCCTGGACCGGGGCACGAACCCGTGTCCCCTGCATCAGCAGGTGGACTCTCAACCACTGCGCCACCAGGGAAGCTCCAAGGCTATCTTTTCTCCATTGTATATTCTTGCCTCCTTTGTCAAAGATAAGGTGACCATATGTGTGTGGGTTTATCTCTGGGTTTTCCATCAAGTTCCATTGATCTAACTCTCTGTTTTTGTGCCAGTACCATACTGTCTTGATTACTGTAGCTTTGTAGTATAGTCTGAAGTCAGGGAGGATTATTACTTCAGCTCAGTTATTTTTTTGCAAGATTGCTTTGGCAATTTGGGGTTTTTTGTGTTTCCATACAATTTGTGAAATTTTTTGTTCTAGTTCTGTGAAAAATGCCATTGGTAGTTTGATAGGGATTGCATTGAATCTGTACATTGCTTTGGGCAGTACAGTCATTTTCACAATACTGATACTTCCAATCCAAGAACATGGTATATCTCTCCATCTGTATGTAGATTTTTTATCATTAGTGTATAGGAACGCCAAAGACTTCTGTGCATTAATTTTGTATCCTGCTATTTTACCAAATGCATTGATTAGCTCTAGTAGTATTCTGGTAGCATCTTTAGGATTCTCTATGTATAGTATCATGTCATCTGCAAACAGTGACAGCTTTATTTCTTCTTTTCTGATTTGGATTCCTTGTATTTCTTTTTCTTCTCTGATTCCTGTGGCTAAAACGTCCAAAACTATGTTGAAGTGGTGAGAGTGGGCAACACTGTCTTGTTCCTGATTTTGAAGGAAATGGTTTCAGTTTTTCACCATGGAGAATGATGTTGGCTGGAGGTTTGTCATATATGGCCTTTATTATTTTGAGGTAAGTTCCCTCTATGCCTACTTTCTGGAGAGTTTTTATCATGAATGGATGCTGAATTTTGTCAAAACTTTTTCTGCATCTACTGAGATTATCATGTGGTTTTTATTCTTCAACTGTCAATATAGTGTAACACATTGTTTGATTTGAATATATTGAAAAATCCTTGCATTCCTGGGATAAACTCCACTTGATCATGGTGTATGATCCTTTTAATTTGCTGTTGGATTCTGTTTGCCAGTATTTTTTTGAGGACTTTTGCATCTATGTTTTTCAGTGACACTGGCCTCTAGTTTTCTTTTTTGGTGACATTTTTGTCTGGTTTTAGTATCAGGGTGATGGTGGCATTGTAGAATGAGTTTGGGAGTGTTCCTCCCTCTGCTATATTTTGGAAGAGTTTGAGAATGATAAGTGTTAGCTCTTCTCTAAATGTTTGATAGAATTCGTCTGTGAAGCCATCTGGCCCTAGGCTTTTGTTTGTTGGAAGATTTTTAATCAGAGTTTCAATTTCAGTGCTTTTGATTGGTCTATTTATATTTTCTATTCCTTCCTGGTTCAGTCATGGAAGGGTGTGCTTTTCTTGGAATTTCTCCATTTTTTCCAGGTTGTCTATTTTATTGGCATATAGTTACTTGTAGTAATCTCTCATGATTCTTTGTATTTCTGCAGTGTCAGTTGTTACTTCTCCTTTTTCATTTCTAATTCTGTTGATTTGAGTCTTCTCCCTTTTTTTATTAAAGAGTCTGACCAGTGGCCTATCAATCTTGTTTATCTTCTCAAAGAAGCAGCATTTAGTTTTATTGATCTTTGCTATTGTTTCCTTCACTTATTTTTCATTTATTTCTAATCTGACCTTTATGTTTTCACACAGTCTATATGTGTTCTTAGGTCTGAAGTGGGTCTCTTGTAGACAGCACATATACGGGTCTTGTTTTTGTATCCATTCAGCCATTCTATGTCTTTTGGTTGGAGCACTTAATCCATTTACATTTAAGGTAATTATCGATATGTATGTTCCTATTACCATTTTCTCAACTGTTTTGGGTTTCTTTTTGTAGGTCTTTTCCTTCTCTTGTGTTTCCTGCTTAGAGAAGTTCCTTTAGCATTTGTTGTAAAGCTGGTTTGGTGCTGCTGAATTCTCTTAACTTTGGCTTGTCTGTAAAGGTTTTAATTTCTCTGTTGAATCTGAATGAGATCCTTGCTAGGTAGAGTAATCTTTGTTGTAGGCTTTTCCCTTTCATCACTTTAAATATGTCCTGCCATTCCCTTCTGGTTTTCAGCATTTCTGCTGAAAGATCAGCTGTTAACCTTTTTGGGATTCCCTTATGTGTTATTTGTTGATTTTCCCTTGCTGCTTTTAATAGTTTTTCTTTGTATTTACTTTTTGATAGTTTGATTAATATATGTCTTGGCTTGTTTTTCCTGTGGTTTATCCTGTATGGGACTCTCTGCACTTCCTGGACTTGATTGACTATTTCCTTTCCCATGTTAGGGAAGTTTTCAACTATAATCTCTTCAAATATTTTCTCAGACCCTTTCTTTTTCTCTTCTTCTTCTGGGACCCCTATATTTTGAATGTTGTTGAGTTTAATGTTGTCCCAGAGGTCTCTGAGGCTGTTCTCAATTCTTTTCATTCCTTTTTCTTTATTCTGCTCAGCAGTAGTTATTTCCACTATTTTCTTTTCCAGGTCACTTATCCGTTCTTCTGCCTCAGTTATTCTGCTATTGATTCCTTCTAGAGAATTTTTAATTTCATTTATTGTGTTGTTCATCATTGTTTGTTTGCTCTTTAGTTCTTCTAGTTCCTTGTTAAATGTTTCTTGTATTTTCTCCATTCTAGTTCCAAGATTTTGGATCATCTTTACTATCGTAACTCTGAATTCTTTTTTAGGTAGACTGCTTATTTCCTCATTTGTTTGTTCTGGTGGGTTTTTACCTTGCTCCTTCATCTGCTGCATATTTCTCTGTCTTCTCATTTTGCTTAACTTACTGTGTTTGGGGTCTCCTTTTTGAAGGCTGCTGGTTCATAGTTCCCATTGTTTTTGGTGTCTGCCCCCAGTTGGTAAGGTTGGTTCAGTGGCTTGTGTAGGCTTCGTGGTGGAGGGGACTGGTGCCTGTGTTCAGGTGGATGAGTCTGTATCTTGCCTTTCTGGTGGGCAGGACAGCATCCGATGGTGTGTTTTGTGGTGTCTGTGAGCTTAGTATGATTTTAGGCAGCCTTTCTGCTAATGGGTGGGGTTGTGTTCCTGTCTTGTAAGTTGTTGGTGTGGGGTGTCCAGCACTATTGCTTGCTGGCAGTTGGGTAGAGCTGGGTCTTAGTGCTGAAACAGAGATCTCTGGGAGATCTCACACCGATTGGTATTATGTGAGGCTGGGAGGTGTCTGGTGGTCCAGTGTCCTGAACTTGGCTCTCCTACCTCAGAGTCTCAGGCCTGACACCAGGCCAGAGCACCCAGACCCTGTCTGCCACACAGCTCAGAAGAAAAGAAAGAAAAAAAATAAAAAATGAATAAATTTTTAAAAATAAATAAATATAATTTTTAAAAATTATTAAAAGAAAAGTAATTTAAAAAAGGAGAGCAACCAAACTCATAAACAAATCCACTAATGATAACAAGTGCTAAAAACTATACTAAGATAAACATAAAAATCAGAAACATTCTGTTGCAGGCAGCAAACCCCAGTTTGCAATTGTTCCCAAAGTCCACCGCCTCAATTTGGGAACATTTGTTTTCTATTCAGGTATTCCACAGATGCAGGGTACATCAAGTTGATTGTGAAGATTTAATCCATTGCTTCTGAGGCTGCTGGGATAGATTCCCCTTTCTCTTCTTTTTTCGCACATCTACTGGGGTTCAGCTTTGGTTTTGGCCCCACCTCTGCATGTAGGTTGCCCTCAGCCTTCTGTTCCCACCCAGACATGACGGGTTTAAAGCAGCAGTTGATTAGGGGGCTCTGGCTCACTCATGTCAGGGGGAGGAAAGGGTATGGCAGTTATAATTGGAATGCTGGGCGAGCCTGCGGCGGCAGAGGCTGACATGAATTTGCAACAGCCTGAGGCATGCCGTGTGTTCTTCAGGGGAAGTTGTCCCTGGATCACAGGACCCTGGCAGTGGCAAACTGCACAGACTCTGGAGGGTGGGGGAGCAGGCACGTGTGGATAGTGACCTGTGCTTGCACACAGGATTCTTGGTGACTGCAGCAGTAGCGTTAGTGTTCCATGCCCATCTCTTGTGTCTGAGCTGATAGCCACAGCTCGCACCCATCTCTGGAGCTTGTTTAGGTGGTGCTCTGCCTTCTGTGGGCAGACAGGGAAGGAATCCTCTCTCCTCACACACCCCAAAACAATGGTCTCTTGCCTCTTAGGCAGGTCCATACTTTTTCCTGGACTCCCTCCCGGCTAGCTGTGATGCACTAGCCTCCTTCAGGCTGTGTTCACGTAGCCCACCCCAGTCCTCTCCCTGGGATCTGAACTCCGAAGCCCAAGCCTCAGCTCCCAGCCCCCACCTGCCCCAGTGGGTGAGCAGACAACCTCTCAGGCAGGTGAGTGCTGGTTGGCACTGATTCTCTGTGTGGGAATCTCTCCGCTCTGCCCTCTGCACCCCTGTTGCTGCACTCTCCTCCATGGCTCTGAAACTCCTCTCCCGCCAACTCCCTGTCTCTGCCAGTGAAGGGGCTTCCTAGTGTATGGAGACTTTTCCTCCTTCACAGATCCCTCACAGATGTGCAGGTACCATCCCTATTCTTTTGTCTTTGTTTTTTCTTTTTTCTTTTGCCCTACCCAGGTACGTGGGAATTTTCTTGCCTTTTGGGAAGTCTGAAGTCTTCTGCCAACATTCAGTAGGTGTTCTGTAGGAGTTGTTCCACATATAGATGTATTTTTGATGTATTTGTGGGGAGGAAGGTGATCTCCATGTCTTACTCTGCTGCCATCTTGAAGATCCCCCATTTGGGGTTGGTATGTTCCTTAATGTTCCTTATTGTTTTAAGCTCATTTTCTCCTGCTGATGGACATTTAGGTTGTTTTCAATTTTTTCCTATTGTAAATAGTTAGAACTTGGTGGTGCTCTCAAGTTAAACAATAACAATTTCATAGAACATCAACATCAAACAAGGCCATTCTGTGACTGTAATAGATCAGGACAAAAACCAGGAGTACTATGTAATTGTCTCTGAATATAGACAGAAACATGAATTCAAACAACAAAAATGACCAAACATTCCTTTCTCCTGGCTAATATGAATGACTGCTTCTCCTTTACTAATTACAGCTTTAGACTCATCCTAGACTTCCCTCCTTCTATATAAGATTTAACAAAATAATCATACAGTTACTCCACTTCCAATTAACATCCCATTCAGAGCAAAGCCCCACTTCTTACATCCTCCCCCATAGCATCTACAGAAGCCTCAATCCATAACAAGTTCTCTCTGACCCTCTCTCACTGAGATGTCTCTCAGTTCACCATAGTGAGTGTTCTCCTTCAGTGCAACAAGTAAGAAACCCAAATCGTTCAATTTTAGGTATGTTCCTGGTGGCCTGAGGCTAGAGAGACACTAATGAGGTTAAACATCTTTTCCCGCATATGTTGGTAAGAATAACCATTGATGGTGAGAGATGACTTTGTTTACAAGATAATCAGAAGATTCCAAAGCTCTCTAGGATCTCCTTTTGGGTTGTTCTTTCATTTTTTTTCTGAATTGTCTATTAGTGAGATTTGACCATTTTTTTTATTGCTTTGTTTTTCATTTTTTTATGTATTTATAGTTTTTTGTTATGTATTTATATTTTCTAGATATAAGAACTTTATAGATTGTACTAAAAATTCATGTTTTTATATTGTCATCTTTATTGATTTTTTTATGATCTATGATCTTTGTGACCTAAGAAATGCCTCCTATATAAAGGTCATAAATATATATATATTTAAATTTTTATTCTATTTCTAGTATCAAAGTTTTGCTTTCTTCACACTTTGGCCACCAATCTCCTAGAATTTATTTTATATATTGTAAGAGGTACTAATATGATTCCATTTTTTCCCAATCTGGATAACAAACTATTCTGATAAAATATATTGAACAGTCTTTCCTTTATCCATCCATTGATAAAGCTAGACCTGATATTTATCAAGTTTCCAAAGATGTGTGGATTCGGTTTTTTATTCTATGTCATCCCACTGTTTTGTCTATCCCTGCACCAGTAAACACAGTTTTCATTACTACTATGTCCTATTCTTTCCTTCATAATACTTATCATTTGTAATAAGTATGTTTTCTGTAATGTCTAACTCCCTCATTAGACTGTAAGTTCTGTGTGGTAAGCTCAGTGTTTTGCATAGTGCCTAACATACTGTAGAGACTCACCATACATTTGCTGAATGAATGGATGAATGAGTGGAAGAATAAATAACATTAGAATATAACCATAAAACTAAGCCAAATGATCTGGCTTTCAACTGCCTGTGGCCTCCTGCATGTCCAGGTCTCAACTCATCTAATTTAGGCAGATGACTCAGGTGCTATATATAAAGATCTTCTTGATTTATTTCTTCCTTGTTTTGCTATTCCTCAGAGAAAAGAGTTGCAAGTTAGTTCCTAATGCTGTGTTTTGATCTCACCCCACCTGTATTTTATCAAAAAGAAATACTTAAATTTTCATGCAAGTGAAGATTTTGTTTTGTATTTCATATCCTTCAAAAATTTCCCTAATATTTGCATCAACTTCTTCCTTTTTTTCATAATAATAATCTCAATAGTAGATGCTTACATAGTGAGTACTATGGGCCAGGGTCTGATCTATAAGTACTTTATATTAGCTCATCCAATCCTCACAAATATCCATGTTGTGTGTGCACTTATTACAGCTAATCAAAGATGAGGACACTAAGGGCAGAGAGTTTAAGCTGCTTCTCTAAGGTCACTCAGCTAGTATGTGGTTAAAATAGAATTTGAACTCAGGCAGTCTTGCTTTAAGGTTCATGTTCTTGGGGAAGGAGAGAACCTAAATGTTTGTGTTCATAGCTCATTTTATATAGACATTGTCAATTATCTATTTTGGTTTTGTTTTTTGTTTGGTTTTTTTGTTGGGTTTTTTTTTTTTTAATTGGAGTATAGTCGTTTTACACTGCTGTGTCAGTTTCTGCTGTGCAGCAAAGTGAATCAGCCATACGTATACGTATACATATATCCCCTCTTTTTTGGATTTCTTTCCCATTTAAGTCACCACAGAGCACTGAGTAGAGTTCCCTGTGCTATACAGTGGGTTCTCATTAATTATCTGTGTACTGTATATATGTCAATCCCAGCCTCCCAATTAATCCCACCACCCTCCCTTCCCCCTTGGTAGAGACATTTGTTCTCTATGTCTGTGTCTCTATTTCTGCTTTGAAATGTACTTCTAATCAAATTATTTTCATAAAGATAACATTAATTACATAAGAGGAATATTCGAGGTTGGGTCTTGCTTCACTGGTGGAAGCTGTGGAGCTGGTCTCTGCAAGCCTGCTTAGTTATGGCTTGAAATCTTAAAGGAAGAAGATTCTTCCTCTTTCAGGATCTATATATTAAAAATTATCACTACACATGCACAGATACACATTACCCTTTCTTCCGAATTATCTCTGTTTTCTCCAGAGTTGGATGTTCTCGAGTGTTCAGCTGGCAAGTTTTCTTCTGCACAGTATGGGCTGGGAGCTGGCAAGTGGAAGGAGTGGAATCAGCAACCCCCACCAACCCCAGTAACCACCTTGCCCTCCCCTCACATAGATTTTAATCCCTTTTCAAAGAGGTTTGTTTAGTTTGCCCTTAAGATCTTTGCACCCATGAAAGTTGGGGTTGGAGTCAGATTGGGTTTGTCTTTAATCATTCCCTGTTCTTAAGCATGCAGTCCTTTAACCAAATTACAGCCTTCTCATTCTTCCCATGACTGTCCCAAACAGACATGTTAGAGGCTCTATCAGGAAGAGTGAGTTCCCACTGGTTAATTCTTCAGAAAAATTTCAGTTTCACATCCATCTTTCAGTTGGGATTCCTCATAGTCTCTGGACCACTGATGGCCCTGTACTGTTATGCAATTATTTTCTTTAGTACACCTTTTTCTGTAATTTAATTGGGTTGAGGAGGAAGGTAAGTTTAACACATGTTTTCTATCTGTCATCTTGAACTGGCAATCAGAATAGAAAAAGTTTATGAATTCTTAAGACAGACTTCAAATTTCCCTAGATATGTTACTTGACTTTAACAGGTATAGACAAATTAATTTATAAATGAGTATCCCAAACAAAACAGAGCCATATTCTATCACATAACTGGAAGTATGCCAAAGATCACAAACTTGGTAGCATTTTCCAGGAGCTTTTCTTCGCTTCTCCATTGGTTGCAATATATTCTGCCACTTGCTTTCATTTTCATTTCATTTTGAAATTAATTCTCCAGGGTAGGGTGACTCTTTTTTTCCAGATAAGATGAAACAATGAACAAAACATTTTTTTAAAGTATACTAATATGATAATATATGTATTTTTTAAAAAGCTATCCATAACCTTTAATATAGTTTGACTTATCAACCTCAAGGCAAAATGGGAAATTTTTTTTTTTTTTTTTTGCGTTACGCGGGCCTCTCACTGTTGTG